>NC_092052.1:101217616-101817616 GCF_003086295.3 Arachis hypogaea | reverse complement strand
CTCTCTAAAACGTTGAGACACTAGTTTTTTTACAATTTTTTTTCATGTCTAACTTACCATATAGAATATGAAATTAGTGTCTTCTTATGTCTATGTAAAATCGCACATGTTTTATTTTTATTGGCTGCTTTAATTTTCTTTTTATTCTCATTTATTTAGTTACGTAAACATATTTTACGAAAAATAATATATATTTTTTTACAAAAGTATCTTTTTTCAAATAAATATAAGTTTAATCTCACGGTCAATAAATTTAACTTATAGTTAAAATCTTTTTTTTTTCATTTCCTTAAATAAAGAGATTGAAAATGAATAACTTATAAGTAAAAAGAGAGAAAAAGATGAAAGTACATCTATTGTTGTGCTGAGATAATAGCCTACCTATCCATAACAGAGATGGAGTATAGTGCTCAAACTCTGGGTTACTTTTTCGGAAATCTCCGCTAAGATTTAATCTAAGCGATCGGTCGAATATTGAGTTTCGAGCCGCTGGAATTGAATACTATAAAGTAAAGACTGAGGTGAACCCCGTCTTTTAGACTCTTACAAAATTGCGTAAAGAAAGAAAAAGAGAAGGGATGATTAATGTCTTCACACTCCATCCCTGTATCGGAGACCTTCTTTCGTCTACCCTTTCCTGGCTCAGGTTGATCTGGTTCACTCGTTGCATCAGACCTTCCGTCTTCTCTTTCCTCATCAGGATAGATCGAATCGAATGGGAAACCTAAGCGAATCCAAAATATCACTACAGACGGGGAAATTTCATCCATTTCAATTAGATGCCGGTTCTTTCCTGAAACCAGCAATCTAAAAAATAACAATGTAAATGAAGTAAACAGAAAAAGTTTATAAATGTGACAAATAAAAAAATTTAAATTTAAAAATCAAAACAGCTAAGAAGTCACTTAATTAAGAATTAGTATTAGAATTTTAAATTTCAAAATTTTAAATAGAATTTCCTAATTAGCTAGTGCAAATTTAAAATTTTTAAATGAATTTTTTTAATTAAACGTTTGTTGTTCATTAAGAATATAGGAATTTGTTAATTTACAAATAACTTTTATTAGTTTCGTCATAAATAGTATCAATCCTATTATTTATCGATAAAAATAATAAAATTAAATATAATCTAAAAATTAATAACCTTATAAATTACGTAAATTTTAAAAAAAAAATATTTAAAAAGAGAGAAAAAGATGAAAGTACTTTTATTGTGGAGAGATAATCTAAAAGATAATAATAAAAATTTATAAATGTGGCAAGTAAAAAAATTTAAATTTAAAAATCGAAATGGTTAAGAACTTACTTAATTAGAAATTAGTATTAGAAATTCAAATTTTAAAATTTTAAATAGAATTTCCTAATTTGCTAGTATAAATTTTAAATTTTAAATAAAATTTTCTAATCAAACGTTCGTTGTCTATTAGAAATATAGAAATTTGTTAATTTAAAAATGATTTTTTTTTAGTTTCATCATAAACAGTATTAACTTTATTATACATTTTCTAAAATTTAAACAGTATTACATTTTTTAAAATAGTATAAATAACCTCACATCTTAATAAGACTGGTAATTCTATTTACTTTATTATAATCCTTTGTAATTAGTATAGTAGCTTATAAATTATATAAATTCTTAAAAAATATTCTCAAACCCAATTGCTTACTAAAAATTAAAAAAAAGTATATTTGAATTTAAATTTAAAATTCTAAACATAATACTTTAATTAAAAATTATAATTAGATTTTTTTAAATAAATACACATTAAAAATTAATAAGTAACTTAATTGTATCCATAATAATTCAAAGAAGAAATTTATAACTTTATGACATTAAATACTAAATTAGAAATTAACAGAATATCAACTGTGTGAATCGAATTAAAAATAAAACTATAAATAATAACCAAATAACTTCAATTTAGATTTAAAAAAAATTCTAAATTTCAAACATAAAAATCGAAAAGAACAAAAAAAAAATAACAACTCAAGAAAAGACAATGTTTCTACCAAAACAAACATATGCTTGGCATTATTCTATTAGATAGATTCTAAAAGGGATTTCAAAACATGTGCATCCAAATTCTCAAGTTTCATTCTCAATCTTAATCTTCTTGCAAGTTGAGATATCTCCTTGCACCTTCGAATCTTCCGACTCCAAGGATAGTCGCTTGGTTGGTGTAATAGCATTTTCCAACACTTCGGATTCATCATTGTCCGCAACTTCATTAGAGAATTCAAGCAACAAATTCTGTACAAAATACCATGTTAAATTAAAGACTTCCTTCTCACCTTTGATTTTATCTCAATAATATTTTTTGAATAAAATAAAGATTTAACTTTTAGAAAACAAACAAACAAAAAATTTATTTTTTGAACAAATACCTTAGCACCTTCTACTTTCTCCCCTTCAATGATTGAGGATGCCTTTGAAATTGGAAGCAAACCACCGATATAGTTAACATCCTAAAATTATAATTAATTATTAATTATTATTTATAAATTAGATACTACTAATGACCAAAGAAGAGAAAAATAAACTGATTTTTAATAAAAAATACACTTATAATTACACTTACAACGAATTTCAATTATTTTTTCTCAACTTTTTTTCAAAAAAGAAAATTACCATATCTAATTCTTTTAATTGCTCAATGGTTTTGCCAATGCAGCCTCATTTGGAATTCCGCCGATGTTACCTCTAGGTTCTTCAAATTTTACAAAGCTAGATAAATAAAAAAAAAAAAAACTATGTTAGATAACACACACATAGTATGAAACTAAAGAATTAAAAAAAAAACCCACCTATTTTTAAATTGGATGACATTTGCATCTTTAAAATTGAAGAACATCTTTGTGCCACACATGGAATTTTGTAAAACAATCTTTTCTAAAAATTTTAATTTAATACAAAATGAGTAAAAATTCACATAAACAATAAGTAAAAGCTCACATATAAAAATATATTGTTAAAAATTATTGATAAATATTACCGTTATATAACTTCACTCTATCAAACTGTAAGACGACAACAGCTCCATCCTTATTGCCATCCCAAAAAAGCATTTAATTCATATACGTAGTTGCTAAAAAGTGCACACTCCATTATTTTTCTATATCAAATAGAATGTTTAATGTTAGGGTAAAGTACTAAATTGGTCCCCTAGGTTTGGGCGTAATTCTGTTTTGGTCCTTAAGGTTTAAAGTGTTCTATTTGAATCCAAAACGTTTTCATTTAGCATCAATTTAGTCCCACAGTGAGGTCAAAATTAAATAATTAACAAAATGTCCTACATAACAACAGTTCAAGAACAAAATCGATAATTTGGAGAACAAGTACAAGCTCCAGAGGCATAAAATCAACCATTGATACATCAATACATTTATTTATTATTTTTTATAATATAAATAAAATATTTTCTATAAAACTAAAGAAAATGATAAATAAATGTATTGATGCATCAATGGTTGATTTTGTGCCTCTAGAGCTTGTACTTGTTCTCCAGATTATCGATTTTGTTCTTGAACTGTTGTTATGTAGGACATTTTGTTAATTATTTAATTTTGACCTCACTGTGGGACTAAATTGATGCTAAATGAAAACGTTTTGGATTCAAATAGAACACTTTAAACCTTAAGGACCAAAACAGAATTACGCCCAAACCTAGGGGACCAATTTAGTACTTTACCCTTAATGTTAAATATATTTTTTTATAACAAAATAAACAAAAAATAATTATAACTAAAAAAGTAACTACCAATAAAATAATATCAAATTATATATATTTTATATTTTTAAAATTTAAAAATTAATAATAAAATTAAAATATCAAATACAATTTAAAAGAATTAATAAATAAATAATTAATTATTTTAAATTCGTAATAAACAAACCACGAAAAGAATGCTTTTTTATTAATTTTTTTTTTAAATTTGAATCCTTTTTTTTTTTAATCAATCCGAAGTGATTTTTTCAAAAAATTTAAATATTTAGACGTTTAAAAACGGTGCTTTGAATCTAAAAAATTTTAACTAAGCTTAAAGATACATTTGTTACTTATTAATAATATTAATAAAAATATTTATCATAAAATAAGTTAAAATAATAATTTAAAAAGATAAGATTATCAAAATTTTTATATTTATAAAAATAAATAGATAATTACCTATCATCAATCTCTAATTCGATAACAGTATATTTGGTAAATTTGCCATTCTTTTCAAGAGTATGTCAGTACGTTAGTTTAAATTAACCACATACTCATGATGTGTAGTCTTAAAGTAACCCTTATTGAGTCCAACACCAAAATATCTTATTTGGTAAGATATTCTTTCCTCCAGCAAATTCATGAATCGAGACACAAAAACCCTCTTAACTGAGGCGTATATTTTTTCTCCTTAGAATTAATGAACAAAAAAAACGATTAGATGGGAATAAACAAATAAATTTAAAATATAAATAATATAAATTTAAAATAAAATAGAAAAATATTAGTAAAAAACTCACGTCTTCATCGAGCCAAACCATCTCAATTGAGTATGGCAATGGAAAATTTCCGTAATTTGGTAGTGTCCATAATCGTATCACTCATATACGTACACACAAATTGTCGATTGTAGGATTGATGTCAACAATTTTGTGAATACCAGCCATTGGAATAAGTAGAGAGATTTTGGATATATGTAAAGAAAGGGATTGATGTACTTTAAATTGTGGTATTTTACATCTCTCATAACTTATACTTTTATAGTTGTATCATAACTAAATTTTTTTAAATTTGGTTGACTTTAATTTAAAATTTAAAAAATAACAAACTAAGTAAAACAACTCAAACTTAAAATTTGAAAATAACAATCTAAATAAATAATAATTTAAAAATTCTAAATTAACGTAAATCTTTATAGTAATATTAGTATGTAACAACCGAAGAATAATTAACGTAATTTTTTTTAAAACTCTAAATTTTTTTAAAAGAATTTATGTAGCTGCAATTTTAAAAAAATTAACAAAATTTTAAAAAATAATGCTAAAAAGAATTAACAGATTTTTAAAAAATAGTGTTAAAATATAAAAAAGAACAATCTAAGTAAAATCTAAATAAAATTTTAAAAATAATCATTTAAATAAAATAATTTGAAATTTAAAAATAAGTAAAACAACCCAAACAAATAAAATAATTTAAAATTTAAAAAATAACAAACTAAGTAAAACAATCCAAACTTAAAATTTGAAAATAACAATTTAAACAAATAATAATTTATAAATTCTAAACTAACGTAAATTTTTATAGTAATATTAGTATGTAACAACCGAAAAATAATTAACGTAAATTTTTTAAAACTCTAAATTTCTTTAAAAGAATTTATGTAGTTGCAATTTAAAAAAAAATCAACAAAATTTAAAAAAATAATGCTAAAAAGAATTAATAGATTTTTAAAAATAGTGTTAAAATATAAAAAAAACCATCTAAGTAAAATCTAAATAAAATTTAAAAAATAACAACTTAAATAAAATAATTTGAAATTTAAAAAATAACAACCTAAGTAAAACAACCTAAATAAATAAAATAATTTAAAATTTAAAAAATAACAACCTAAGTAAAACAACCCAAACTTAAAATTTGAAAATAACAACTTAAGCAAATAATAATTTATAATTTATAAATATAAATCTAAAAATTTCTAGTGACGACATGTAAGCAAATAAATGCCCAGACTCAACGTATGAGCGCCACATCAGCAAATGAGCTCTCCATGTGTATTACTATAAAGATTCTAATAATCCAACTCAAACTATTATGATTTAGATTGAATTTGTTTATATCTCACTTAAATTTTAAATTTAAAAAAAAATAATTTAAATCATAGAAATTTTATAATTCAAAAATTTTAAATTGTTAATTGTTTTCTAAAACATTTTAATTTAAATCATATATCATCTACAGTTAGTTTGTTCCATGACCATTTTCGAATTAATGTTAGAAAAAAAAAAAAAAGATCTGTGGGTTGGAAGTTAGCCATGAATAAAGGAGGTTTGTGGGATGGGTTAAATTAAAATTTGGATGAGATATGATTTAAATTAGATTTTTTTAAATAATTAATTATTTAAAATTTTTGAATGACAAATTTTTTTAAATTCAAAATTTTGATAGATATAAACTAAATTAATCCAAATCCTAATAGTTTTGAATTATTGGATTAAAATATAAATTTAATTTTTTTTTATAGACAACGAGACATTAAGTCTAAATAAAAAAATTAGATAGAAACTATTTTAATCAATGCAATTCTAATAAAATGTGCATAAAAATTTAAAAAATATACGAGAGAATAAAAAAATTAAATTTTATACCAGAAGACAAAAAGCAATTATTTGAATAAAATTAGATTTAAGTTGAGAAAATAAAAATAAAATTGATATGATCTAAATCATAATAAATTATATTAATTTTATTTTTTAAATTGAGTTAAATTTTATTGCAAATATTTTTTTTAGTTGTCCAAATAATCTATCGACAGTCTAACCATATTTATGTGTATATTTTTCTAATTTATATCATAAATTTGTTCGGTAATATAAGGTAAAAATATAATTTTTTCTAAAAAATCATATATTGATAAATATTTGATTTATTTTATTTATATATAAAAAAAAACCAACAATGTAAGACAATTATTTTTTCCCAATAAAATTTTATATCTAACCAACATACTTAATTAAATCTAGACAAATTATTATAATAACTTTTCAAATCACATACCTCCTTTATTTTCCTTTTCTTTTTCCTTCTTCTCTGCTTTCCTCCTCCTTCTTCTTCTTCTTCTCTTCTTCTTCTTCCAAATTCGCGCACGCAGGTTCTTCTCTTCCCTTCTTCTTCTCCTCATTCTCCTTCTTCTTCTTCCAAATTTGCGTACACATGTTATTCTTCTTCTCCAATATTGCGTTTTCTTCTTCTTTTCCTTTTTCATTATCGTCATCACCAATAATACCAATATTTTGCAAACATCTTTATTAGTTATGATTTTCTCTGATGCCATCGTTAAATAATTTCAGTTTATTTCTTAATTTATTTCGGTTCATTTGTGTGTTAATTGAAGTTCACTTGATGCTGCTGATAAGTATTGACCAAATATTTTATTCCTTAAGTAATTTCGATCATTTCTTAGTTTATTTGAAGTTCATTTGGATCCAGAAATAAATTTGATGTGTTTTTGTTGATGATTAAATTTTTTTAATTATTTGTTCAAATCTAAACTAATTTCGGTTCATTTGTGTGCTAATTGAGGTTCACTTGATGATGCTGATAAGTATTAACCAAATTTTTTATTGCTTAAATAATTTATGTTCATTTCTCAGTTTAATTGATGTTCATTTGAATTCAGAAATGAATTTGATATATTTTTGTTGATGATTAGATTTTTTTGACGACTTGTTCAAATCTGAACTAATTTGCTAAAAAATTTGGTCAATACTTACCAGCAGCATCAACTGAACCTCAAATAAAATAAACACATCAAATTCATTTCTGAATCCAAATGAACCTCAAATAAACTAAAAAAATGAATCGAAATTACTTAAGGAATAAAAATTTTGGTCAATACTTATCAGCAGCATTAAGTGAACCCTAATTAACACACAAATGAACCAAAATTAGTTCATTTTTGAATAAGCGGTCAAAAAGACTCTATCATCAACAAAAACACATACAATTTATTTCTGGATTCAAATGACCTTCAATTAAACTAAGAAATAAACCAAAATTACTTTAGGAATAAAAAAATTGGTCAATACTTATCAGCAGTATCAAGTGAACCTCAATTAATTCACAAATGAACCAAAATAAACTAAAAAATGAATCGAAATTATTTAATGATGACACCAGAAGAAATCAGAACCAATAAAGATATTAGCAAAATATTGGTATTGTTGGTGATGACGATAACGAAAGAGAAGAAGAAGAAGAGAAGCAATAAAGATATTAGCAAAATATTGGTATTGTTGGTGATGATGATAACGAAAGAGAAGAAGAACCTACGTGCACAAATTTGAAAGGAGGAGGAGGAGGAGGAGAAGACGACGAAGAAGGATATGTTTTGCGTTATTGAAACGCGCGTGTGTACACGACAACAAAGCACGAACACTTCACTGAGTTGTCATATCCCCGTGTCAGACACATTTTGGACACGACAGTCACTGACACGCGTGTCTGCTGTGTCCAACCGTGTCTTAATAAAAAAAAATAAAAAATTCTTCTCCGGACACGCCTGGACACACCTAAATACCATCAAGTGTCAGTGTGTCTAATCTTATTCTTAACATATATTCTTAAAATAAATTTAGATATAGTACATATTATTATTTATTAAAACAAAAAATATTTTAAATACTTGATATAATTAAAATAAGACATTAAAAATAATTAAAAAATTTAATTTATATTTTAATATCAATAAAATATCAAAATATCATTACGATTTTTCTAGAAAATACTTTATATTTTATATGTATGCGTATCCCGTGTCATGTAAAATTTTAAAATTCGCGTGTCGGCATGTTTTGTATTGTGTCGTGTCCAATGTCCATGTCAATGTGTCCATGCATCATATACACGCTGATGTGATGAAAATAACTTTTATTAAATTTAGGCTAACTTAATTGAATTTAGTTGCGAAAAATACTTGGATGTGTAGCTGAAAGTTTTTTCCCTGGTTATATTTAGAATGTTTAGATGTAACTTAAAATGATTTTCAACTGTATGATTCCTGCATTCTCTTTCTTATCTTATACCTATTTTTTTTTTGAACAAAGGAGCTCAACACAATATAGTGGAGCGAGAATAAAACTAACAAACAAAAAAAAAATGTAAAGACAATGAACAAAAAACTGTCCCTAGCATCATCTCCGGCATTGCCATCAATAACAAAAGGAATCCAAACTATTCCACTCTCGATAACTGATTACAGATTTATGGAACACCTCCTCTGCACTCCCTTTCGTGTTATTAAAAATTCGGCAGTTCCACTCTAGCCAGACGTTTCAAATAACCAAAAAAAAATATATGAGCCACTTGTGCTGCTCTCCCTTCCTGATAGCAACACCTGTCCAACTCTCAAAGTGTTCCTTTAGTGAGTCCGGAATAGACCACAATCTCCCAAAGTCAGATAGCCATTGACACCGTACCTGCCAAGTAAACTCACAGCCCAGAAACAAATGGTGAATATATTCAACGTCTTTTTTACACAAAACGCATATGTTATTACCATGTCTAATAATTCACAGTCTATGCAGTTTTTCTTTGGTATTCACTCTCCCTATCAAAGTAAACCAAATAAATAACTCCACTCGTGGCGAAACCAAACCTTTTCAAATGGTTCTGGTGAAATTGTAGCTGGTTATTTTCTCCGAGAGAGATTCTGACTGCATCACCTGCACAAAATAGTTAGTTGAAAAAATACCTTCCTTGTCGAACTTCCAAACAACTCTGTCTTACTTATCATGTGCTAGCTTAATAGACCTTAAAGTTTCACGTAATTGATCCACTAATTCTAACTCCCATTGGTATAACTCTCGCCTCCACTGGAAGTTTCAGATCCACTCTAACACATCCCAAAACCCACAAATCCCATGACAGATCCATTTTTATTTAAAGAGTAAATTATCGTTTTTGTCTCCTACGTTTGAGGTAAATCTCAAAGTTGTCCCTAACGTTTGAATCGTCCTATTTAAATCCCTAACGTTTTAAAATTGACTCAATATTGTCCTACTGTTAGGAATCTGTTAACGGAATTGACGGCAGGACAAAATTGAGATGATTTTAAAACGTTAGGGACTTAAATAGGACGAAAACGTTGGGGACAAAAACGATACATAGAAAAAAATTTTAATTTTATCTTTCACCAATATCAATCTTTTACGGTACATAGTTATTCAATTTTTTTTTAATCACATTTAAGTAAATTACACTTAATCACATTACTTTGATTCTAAATAAATTTATTTTTTTATAATTTTACTCTTAAAAATTTTTACTCATCATGAAATATTTATAAATGACTAGAATCACATTATTTTATTGTATATGTATCATTTTTTTCTCCACAAGTTTATGTACTAGTCATTCTACAAATATTTTATGATGAGTAAACATTTTTAACAGTAAAATTATAAAAAATAAATTTATTTAGAATAAAATTAGTGTGATTATGTGTAATTTACTTAGATGTGATTAAAAAGTAATTGAATAACTATGTACCATAAAAAATTGATATTATTGAAGGATAAAATTAAAATTTATTTCTATGTATCGTTTTTGTCCCCAACGTGTTCGTCCTATTTAAGTCCCTAACGTTTCAAAATCATCTCAATTTTGTCCCGCCGTCAATTCTGTTAACAGATTCTTAATGGCAGGACAACATTGAGTCAATTTTGAAACGTTAGAGACTTAAATAGGACGATTCAAATGTTAAGGACAACTTTAAGACTTACCCCAAATGTTAAGAACAAAAACGATACTTTACTCTTATTTAAAATAGAAAAAACTTCAGAAAACCCATCTTTAGCCATTACTTACATAAAAAACATATTTATATAAAGATAAAGGAAAAATACGAGGAGCCAATGGAATATTTATACAATGTGTACAATGGAGGTTTAAGGAGTATTAGAGATATAATTATTAGTGTTACCTTTTCCCATCAGCTGAAACTTTTGGGATGAGTGGTATCATGACATGGTATTAGAGCGCTAGATCCAAAAGGTCAAGAGTTCGATCCTTGGTGAATTCCAAAATTAGTTTAAACTTTTAGGAAAATGTTTATTATCGCTAGTAAGATGTTTATTATCGCTAGTACTCGAATGGTTATTCTAGATAGTATGGTACACATTGTATAAATAGTCCATTGTCTCTCTAGCGAAATCCAAAGATAAAATATGAAATATATGTTAAGTTAAATATTTAATTGTCATGCAAAATATATATATATATATATATATATCATGAGTGTCATTTTGATCTTCGACACATCAACACAAATTAATTCTAAAAATACAACCGTAAATTAAATTAATTTTTTCATTAGTTAGATGATAATCGTCACATTAAATATCATGTCACAGACCAACATGACATATTAATACCATTTATTATTCAATGTGAGAATTATTATTTGGATAGATTGTAATAAATAATTAAGATTAAAATTAATGTAATTAAAAATATTAAAAATTTAAGATTTATGAAAAAATAAAAAAGCGATTTGTTTAAAGAGCAATTCTAATAGAATATTTTTAAAATATCACTTTTAATATTTATAAGAAGTAAACTTATTTAGAATTAAAATTTGCATTGAAATTAATAAATAAAATAAGATCAATCTCACTTTAGAGAAACGGTATTATCTTGATGGACACTACAAGAAAAATGCTGATTATCGTCATATTTAGCGTCGCAAAGTAGCAGCAGATGTACCGACGGTAAAAGCATCGAATTCGTCAGGTTAAATTATTACTGGCGGATTTATGTTTTTAACAGTAAATTTGCCGGTAATAATTAGAACAAAAACAAAAAAATAGGAGCGTAATTTAGGATCGGATTTACCGTCGGATAAATCCGCCCATAAATTCATTCAGTGAAACGTTGCGTTTTGGTGATCCGCAATGGTCTACCGTCGGATGAAAAATCCAATAATAAATAGTTACCGTCAAAGTTTATACCGTCAAATTTTATTTATTTTTTGTCTTTAAATTCGATAATACTCAACGCTTTTTTTGCAGTAGAAAAACCAATAAAATTTTATTAATTATATAATTAGTTTGCTGAAATAATTAAAAATAATGCAAAATTTAAATTGAATTAAGGCTAATCGTTAGAGCGATAAATTTTATATTTAGTTTTAAATTACTAATTATGATATATGGTCTTACAAATGTTGATATAGCATTTTGTGATATTTAAACTGAAATTAAAATAAAAACTAGCACTAGAGTTGCTTTTAGGACTAACTTAATTCACTTTTTAAAATTTTAAGGATCAAATTAACTTATGCGTAAATTTTTAGAGACTAATGTAGCTCTAAATAAATTTATGACATATCAGACGATACGTGATATATCATATGTTACTAATTAAAATAATACGTCAATCAATTATTTTATAATACATGACATGGTAATATCACGTTAGCATGTCACATGATACTTATTGATATGTCATCATCTAACTAACAAAAAGATTAATTAACTTATTTTCATAATAAATTTAAAACGTCTAACATTTTGAGTACTAAAGTGATCATCGCATAACCTTTTAAAAACTATTTTAACCATCAATAATGTTTAAAAGACAAAAAAAATCAATCAAAATAGTCTAATTTTACTTTATTTATAATTAATAAATACTAAATATAATAAGTTTGGATTTTTTTTGTCTTCCTAATATTATCGTTTAATCATTAACCTAAGGTTTAAAATTGTGTCATAGCATATTTTTATCAAATCAATAAATTTAAAGTAATACTAATTTTATCAATATGTATTGTTTAACTCATTTTCAATGTGTATGGTATATTTTAACATATATTTATATTAGTAATTAATTTTGATGTTAATTGACATGATTATATTTATTTAATTGATTTTCTTTTTCTTCTTAAACTGACCACAAATACAAGATCCTTTTTGACAAAACTATTATGGTATTTACTGTTCGCAAAACATATCCAGTTGTGCACTCTTAGTCTTTACATGTTTTTTATTTGGCCAAAATCATTGATGATGTTGAATATATATCTCTTTCATCCTATTGGTGTATGATGCACAATGAAGTTCGTTATGTGTCATATTGCAGGCTAAGGTGTTTACATGATTTCAGGTAATTCATTTTACAAAAGGAAAAAAAAAAAAAAAGAATTATGAATATGAAATATTTATGTATGTGGGTCCGGGATAATGAGGAAAAGTGGCGGTAGAATATTGTAGAGGGAGAGGACCGAAATCTACCCTTCATAGAACGCAAGCTGGAAGATGGGAAATAGAGTATCTTCCATTTCGGATCCTCCAATGATTTCATTTTCTATCCTATATATAGTTGCCAAATAAGGTATATGGGTGCTTCTGCCTTCTAATGCTTATTTTTATGGACAACCATGGTAGGTCCTTTCAACATGTGGCATGTGTTTTCTGCCGCAACACTACCGCTACTTCATCTTGCTCACAACCACGACCCCCCTCTCTTCCCTCTTACTCTTCTTTCCCTTTTTTTCCCACATGACATAAACAAACCTCCTATTTACTTGATCACTTTCAAGAGCTGCAATTTCACACAAAAAAAAAAAAACTACCATTTTGTGCTTATAAAAAATCAGAATTCATAGATCTATCTATAAATAAACAAAATTAGTTTTTGAGGATAATTTATCCTTATTAGTTAATATTGTACTTTCCCACCACGAATAAATTGAATTGTATTGTATTTTAAAAAGGAAGATGGGTGTTGTAAAACTCTTTAAAAACATACTCTGTATATATATAATTTACTAAAAAAATATTTATCTTATATGAATTGAAAACAAATTTTCTCAAGTAGTAGGTCATTTGATTAGGAGTCAAGTGTGACTTTTTACTATTAAATAAAAATTATATTTTTCATTCAATTGAGAATATATTCTTCCGAATTTAATAAAGTGTTTTTAATTATTGGATTATTTTATTGTGTGTTTGTGAGTTTCTAAGAGAAAGCAAGAAATTGCTCCTTTTGTTTTGTGGAAGGGAAGGAAAGAGCAGGGTATTGAGAAAGTGAGTCATACAGTTTGTTTTTCTTATAAGGAATGGTTGAGTCTCAATCACAAAAGATATAAAATACAAAAAATAACGAGGTTAGCATCTGAGCAATGTATTATAAAATTCTCCATATAAATCAAACATGTATAATACAATCTTTTTTTTTTTTTTGGAGAGTGATCTTATACTGTAGTAAAGTTGACCTTTTTAAGTAATAATTAGTAACTTTACTTGGGCTGAAAGGGAAAAACCTCAATACAAGCCCATTAAAACATTAAATTGGGATCTACTATTTGCGTTTGTTATTTACTTTTATAAAAATTTCGGTGTGGATTACTTTAGCCAGATGCAAAGTTGCAAACCATGACTAGCTTACATGAAATCCCACGCCAGCAAGTAATTGGAAAACTGAAAACAATTCTGTATATTCATGTGTGGAACATGTTTGAAATACACACACGTTAGATAGGATCTAATTCTGCCTGTATATCATTTTTGTATATTTTTTATAATTTTATTTTAGCATTATAATTATCGATAAAAATTAAATAATAATTAAAAATTATCTTTCATATCATAAAATGTGTAAAAGAAAATATACATAAAACAATAGTACATAGTACATACATTATTTTTTATTTTTATATGTGTAATATATATATATGAAAGTTGAAACCATGAAATAATCGTTTATTGTTTTGGTAAATACTATTCACTGTGCAGAGCTAGCGAGCTTCCTAATTTGCTACCTCGCGTTTTGGATTCTCTTATTTGAGCTGAATATAATCCGCAAATCCTACTTCGTTGTCATGGCACATGGGACCCCGGTTGTTCCTTTCTTTTTCCCGGGATCTGAATCTGAATCTGATGTTAGAGAGAAATAGGTGCTATTTTGCATTGCAAAGATTGTTGCCTAGTTCACGTGCGTAAAATAGTACAAGATGTTGGGCTGCATCGAGTTAGTGGAGTTAAATCCTAAAATCTCCTGGAATGGGCGTCATGCACAGATTTTAATTCCACTAATTATGTAAATTGATAAAAATGTATCATTTTAGTTTTTCGTTCATTTTTTATTAATAGCTGAACAGCGTGATAACATGGTTTAATAATATAGAGTGTTAGTGTGATGTGGTATGCTGACATAGACGATTGTGACATGTGTCACAATGTTATTTAACCACATGTTAGATTGTGCCACATGTTACAACAATATTCGTTCATGTGTCATTTGTTATGTCATTATAGATTCACTAAATTAATCATTTATTTTGCATTAAATGACTAATTTTAATCCTGAAATTGAATATAATGTACAAAACTAATTCCTTTACCAGTTTGTTCTTATTTTTTTTAAAATTCAAAATTCTTAATATCTTTTTATGCATTAATTTTAATTCTATTTTTTACATATAATTTAAATACAAATATTTTTATAAATTTTTTTAAGATTTTAATTTTAATTATATATTTTTTTATAATAATTTAACATTGATAAATTTTGTAATATATAAATGTTATTATAAAAAAATATATATGATTGATTGGACACATTTCTTTCATCCAAAAACATGCATTTTTAACAAAAAATCAAGAATCAAAATATACTTTTTTTTCGGTTATTATGAAATACAGGTTGTCGTGTGTAAATGGGTTAGATTAAAGGCACTTCAAGTATTTTTACAACCATCTTCCACTTTTTTCATCTAGCCTAGGCGAAAGAGATCGAAGATGGTAGTGAGGGTGCTTGAAATGCCTTTACGTCAGTTCCAATACGGCGGTTAAGAGTACTTGCAAGAGAAAAATATTTTATAAAAATACTTGTATTTAAACATGTGAAAAAGTAGAATTAAAATTAATGGATTCAAAGATATTGAGATTTTTGAATTTATAAAAAAAAAGAGAAAAAACTAATGAAATGACTAATTTAATGTACGGCATTCAATTTTAAAAACTAAAATGAGTGACTTAATGTAAAGTGAGAAACTAATTTGGTGCATTTACAATGATGACATAGCAGATGACACGTGGACGAATATTGTTGTAACACATGACCAAATAACATTGTGACATAAGGTACAACCGTCCATGTCAGTATGTCACATGTCACTAGTCAACACATTATCGTATTATTACACGTGCCAAAATTATGGAGTGATACGTACCACTAACAGTCTACATCATTAAGTCATGTCATCACGCTGTTAACGAAAAATGAGTTAGAAACTAATGTGATGCATTTTTGTTAATTTCAATAACGTAATTGGTGTAATTAGAATCTTAAGAACGATTTTGGTGCACGATGCCAATCTTAAAGATCATTTTAAGATTTTAAAATACAAAAACAAAAAAATATTTATTAATAAAGGGTAACATAAAAATATATCCAAAAAAATATTGTCTCAATATTTAAAAATAAAATATTTTATTTATACATTAAAAATTAATTATTAAATTAATTATTATATTCATATATATATATATATATATATATATATATATATATTTTGTTTAATTTATTTTTAATATATATTTTATATTTTAATATATAAGTAATTAATTTGATTGTCGATTTGTTATTTACATATTCTGTCAAAACACATCAACATATATGAAAGGGGATATTTGTGATAAGTGGTACCATAAAAGCTCACACCGAGGGAACCATTATTGAAGGGAGGGATTTTGGTTCTTATAAATAAAATCATTGTTATTCTTTGAAATTCATTCTAAAATTGTATACTTTTTTATACGCAATTGTAGAGAGGATAGCTATAAGTAGTGTTGATAAAAAACAGGAATGAACGTAACTTTTTCGAATAAAAATTAAAAAATATTGAGTTACTAAGTGTATAAAATTATCATATACTATATATATAATTTATTTTTTGTTTGAAAAATATATTTAATATTTAGTTTTATTTAAATGTTTTAGCTCTAGTTTTTACTAAGATTTTAATTAATCCAAAGAATGATTCAGATTAGGAGACTTTATATTATTTTGTTTACATTATTTTGTAAGAAAAATATAAAGTTGAAGTTCTTTATATGAATGTATTACATATTCTTAAAAGAGATTGAACTCACAAAGCAGTTGAACTCACAAAATTATTGACCACATTTCAGTGGAACATCAATACGATGTTAATTTATTTTTTGCTATAATTGACACACACTTACAAGAGTCTAATAAAAAATTCAACAATAATACGGTGGAATTATTTGCTTTAAGGTCAACTTCAGATCTTAAAGATAATTATAAATCTTTTAATGTCAACAAAAAGTGTGTGAATTAGTAGAATGCTTTTGTCTAGATAATTTTAGTGACTAAGAAAAATTTCATATTAAAATGTAAACTCAACATTATGAACTTGATGTTCCTAATCATATTGAATTGAGTAATTTGTGCATAATTTTTGAGTCATGTCAAGAGTTAACGAAAAAAGAAAAGTTTTTAACGTATCTTTTGATTAATCGTTTGATTTGTTTAGTATTAATTCTCTCTATTTCAACTGTTATAATTAAGTGATCTTTTTCACCTATGAATATTGTGAAGAATAGACTCAAACAAAATGGAGATGAACTTCTTGCTAGTTATTTTTTGATTAACATTGAGAAGAAAATTGTCGAAAGATTTGACACAAATTTTATTATCGATGAATTTTATGATATAAAGAATTAACGTGTATCACTTCGCTAATAAAAAATACACACATATTTTTTATACTTTAAGATATATTATCTATCAATATATTTTTGTAGTGCATCTTATATTATATTTTATTTGCATAAACCTTACTTTAATATTCTTTATGGCAAAACACATAAACAAAACAAATGAAGCTAATATTACACCAATGTTCTAAATGCAAACACGTTACATGAATGACTTGTTTTGGCAATGTATCTATGTAAATCGAGCTACCTAATTCGATTTACTACATGTTTATATAAATCTAAATATATTGATTCGATTTAGCTAGTGTAGGTGTAAATCGAAGTATATTGATTCGATTTACTAAGGACGGATGTTCAATACCTAAATTGACACTAATTTTTTTTATTTACTGTGTTTTACGAACCTAAGTAAATCGACTCTAGTAAATTCGATTTACTGATATACTGATACAGAGATATAATCGAATTTATCTAGTTCAATTTACTAAGAAATATAAGTTATATAAATACAATCAGAACGTTAGGGGTTCATTAGAGTGGGACTTACAATGGCTAGTGAAGATAGTTTCTTTTGTTCTTGTAAACTACAGAGAAACGATTAAAAAAAGTGAGAGAGAATAAAATTTACTGATAAGGATCCCTTGAGTGTCTTTATCAAACCTTCTACGAGTTTTGTTGAGTTTCAGAATACTATAATCCAAACACTGGAACTGTATGGTGTGAAACAGGTGGAGAAGTTATTTTATAAAATTCTGATTTCTGTTGTACAAGATGGTGTGAAATACGACTCCTTTGTGATAGACAATGACGAAAGTTTGCAAGTTTTGTTTCATTGTCGGCGTCAATTTTCCGAGATGAGGACCCATGAACCATTTACTAAGTTTGGAGATGTGGTCTGTAGTTCAGGAGGATCGAACCAGAATCCTCAATCCTTAGCAATGCTAAAAGCTTCTAGTTTAATGTCTGTTGCTGCCTCTTCATCTGTGCTTGTCATTGCACGTGAGGCAGTTTTGGTGGCATCTCTGTCCTTCGCAGCCGATTTAAACCGCGATGGTGATGGACAAATAGGTGATAATTGAACTTTCAGTCAGCTTGCTATTGTGATGGCCGGTACTCCCGTTATATAATATCTTATCACCCTAAGCCTTACCTCTAGCCGTAAAGCAAAGGGTGACAAAACACCATGACAGTTCTAAAGCTCATACAATTGTATATAAGCAAGGAATATATTAAACTAGAAGCCTGATGAAGGAATTAAAGCTCAAAGACTCAAAAAAAGAGATACAAAAGCGTGAAGCATTCTCAAACGATAACCAAAAGCATAAAGCTAAGAAAAAGGATCACAGATATAAGATAAACAAGGTCTATATGTATGTATGTATGTATGTACAATAACAAAAGAAAAACTAGTCACAGCTCATGGAGTTTGGACCGACTAGTCCAAACAAAAACAACAGAGTTTTTGAAAGTAAAACCGATACATCTTGTCTCTCAAGGTTAAGCCTCTATGGCAACAAGTACATTATACATAAGTAAGAGAATAACTATATCAAAATAAACAAAATATAAAAGAGAGTCATCCTCCGCTCTGTCACCATCCGCAAACTCACCGAGGTGGGTTGCGTCCTTCATCTGAAAAATAACAACAACATATGGTATGAGAACTGGAGGTTCTCAGCATTGTAACAATGCCCAATAGATAAGATATAAGGTTCCGGGACGCCAAAAGCAATCCTAGAACTTCCCACAAGCATAAGATTCAAACTATGAAACATTTAAATAAAAATCATAAAAGGGTTATCTAGTTTTAAGGATTTTTTAACTAACAGAAACACCGCTGTCCCACAGCCTTCGCCAACCTATCCTCCATGCGATTCTATCGCCACTGCCTACCGAACCTCATCAATCCCAGCAGAAAATACTAGTAGATGCAAGCAAGTAAAACGTAGGTAATATACATTTACATCAAGTAATTTAAGAAGAAAATAAGTATGTTATACATTTAGGCACTAGATGCAATTAGACAAAGCAAGCAAATATATAGAAGATACACATGATGAATGTCTGTCCTATTGGACGTGATATCACTTGTTGGTTCAACTGCTAACCCAACACATCCACTTAGGATGTCGCCTTTCGGTCATGAATAATTGGTACCCCAAGGATATAGTGCCTGGCCCACTATCCAGGGATATAGTGCCCAGCCCACTCTTGCGACTCGAAAGGATGTGAGCGGGATACTCTGTCTCAGACCTCACATCTCAACGTAAGCGGGATTAACCACCATTCTTACACCGGCGCCGCAGCCTCGACAAGCGAGATTAACCATTGTCCTTGCCAGACGCATAATGACTTATCAATCTCAGTATATCAATAGCATATAATCAATCTCAGTGATCACTTTCAATATCCAACAAGTTCATCATTCCTTTCCAAGTTCCAAACTCATCATAACCATCATTAGTTCTCAGTTTCTCAAATTCATCATCAATCTAGTGTTCCATCAATTCACAGAACTAATCCATATATGTTACATCACAAGCCTAAGTCACCGTCTTCTAAACTCATAACAGAAAATATCTAATTTAAGTTACCTAACCTATCCTCACTAGCCTTAAGGCCTGATCACTAGTTACAAGTCTTAAATAGTAATTAAAGAAGTTTAGAAAGTTAGAGGAACTATTAAACTTTCAAAAAAATAAATTTACAGCAAAACAGGGGTCATGCGTACGCATGGGTTGAAAAAAAGCAGGGTTGCATATGCGAGACCCTGCCAGCGTACACGAGAGTCCAAAAACAGAAAGCAGTCTCTGCATCACGTGTTATAAGTCCCGTACACGAGAGTACCTGGCAATGGCCACTTCTCGCGTTGCGTGCACTGTCTGCGTATGCATGCTCCCAAAAAATGCTTAAAATGTTGTTTAATGCAGAATTCAGATTTTGGTACCAAACTTCAAACATGCATAACTTTTTCGTTTTAAAATATTTTTTATTCATTCTTCAAACGTCTTAAACCTCTTGGACCTAACTTTCATTTAAATCGAGTTTTATCAAAATTAAGCATCCGGAGCACAAGTTATGACTCATTGAAGTTGGTTAAAAATAAGGTTTTATCAAAACTTGCAAAGTTCTCTAGTTTTCCAAAACTCCAAACCAAACCAAATTCAAACACACTCTAACCAATACCAAAACCTACCATTCAATATCAACACTCATATATATATATGATCCATTAGTTCCCAACCACTTTCTCAACAATTTTTACACCTAAATATTATTCAATTCACCAATCCATCAATCCAAATTCAACAACATCATCCCATTTTAAGTACCATACTCACAATCATTATCAATCATCAATCATCATATTAAAATCACCATAATCATATTCCAACACATACAACTCATTCAATCTTTATCACAATTCATATGCCACATACACAAGTCAATCAACCATTTATTTAATTCAATCCTATCTTATAGTCTATTAGCCTAAGTTTCACGAAACATTACATATTAACTAAAGAAAATCGAAACTATATCTTGGCCAATTTCTGCATAACTCAAAACACCAAAATTGACCTCCAACAAGCTCAACCACCAAAAGTTCAATTCCAATACCACCAACTTCACACCAATAACAAGAATTCAAGCTATACATATTCAATTTACCATAATTAGTAACTAAGGCTCACAATTACACCAAACCACAAAGATTTTGTAGTGGCTTACCTTATCCGACAGTATAAGCGGCAAAATTCAACAATAATTCGATGCTAGATCACCCTTAAACAACCAAAATAAAAAAAAATCTACTTAATGACAAAATCCAAAATCACGAAATTGTTAGGACAGAGGACTGAGGCATAGATTTTGAGTTCTTACCAACTTTGTTTAGATGAAATCTAAGAGCTCACCGAGAGTTTCACGTGGCCACAAACGGTACGGAAAACAAAGCTCCCTAGCTCAAGTTATGAGCTCGTAAAGGGGAAGATGAATAGTAATCTCTTCTTCTTCAATCTGAGCAACTCTCCCTCTTGTGTGTGTGTGTTATGAAGCTGAACGGCTTCATTAAGGTACATTTATATGTTGGGCTTGGGTCCAACTTGGATCTGGTCTAACCGCTTAACATTTTTAGTTCGTTTGGCCCAACTTTAGAATTAGTGCCCGATTTTTAAATTCTAAATGTTTTCTAAGTTTTTCTGCAGTTTTTATTATTTTACACAAAATCAGGCAGACTTAAGCCAACTACTGTCAGTTAAATTACTGGTACGCATTTTTACACAATTCTTCGCAGAAAATACGTTTTTTCACTCAGAAAAAATCTATTGAATCCAAATTTCACCTTCAATTTTCTAACATTTCTAAATTTTCGAACCTATTATGGGATATTAATTTATTATTTTACTTTATATAAACGGTTAATAACTTCCGGTTCTTACATTCTCCCCACCAAATTAGAAATTTTGTCTCCAAAATTTAGGAATTACTTGAGAATAACTCGGGATAATACTTCCAAATCTCTGACTGCAATTCCTAAGTATGCTTTTCCATTCCAGCTCTCTTCTAGGCTACCTTCACCAACAAAACTTCTTTTCCATGCAGCTTCTTCACACTAGTGTCATCAATCCTCACTAGCGGGACTTGAAAAGTTAAGTTCTCCTTCAACTCAACCGACTCGAGTTCTAACACATGAGTTGCATCCGGTGTGTCCTTACGGAGTTGTGACACATGGAATATGTCATGCATGTTAGGTAAGTGTGACGATAAAGCTACTTGATAAGCCACTAGCCTGACACACCTTAATTTTTAAACTGTCCAATGTATCTCACGTTTAACTTCTTCGTCTTAATTGCTCTACCAATCCAATTGTTAAAGTCACCTTCAGAAATATGTGCTCACCATCTTCCAATTCTAATGACTTTCTCCTCTGGTCCGCATAAATCTTCTGTCAGCTTTGCGTAGTTAGAATTTTAGCTCAAATTTGCTTGATATTCTCAGTGGTTCTTGCTACCAAACCTGGATGAAAACACCTGATTCACCGGCCTCATACTAACACAGTAGAGACTGGCACTTCCGTCCATACAAAGCCTAATAATGAGCCATTCCAATGCTCGCATGAAAGCTGTTGTTGTACCCAAACTCCACAATGGCATCTAACGGTCCCAATTTCTCGGTTGATCCAACACACATGCCCTTAGCATATCTGATAAACCACTATTTTATGGTTTGTCTTATGCTCAATTGAGTGATTTTTATCAAGTCTTTGCACACTTATTCATACAATTCGCATGTTTTACGTTTTCCTTCCTGATTTTGTGCTATGATTGAAAACATGCTTCTTTGGCCTTAAATTTCCTATGTTTAATCCTCTCTTATTACCATTCGATGATGTGATATGTCTATTAAGTGATTTCAGGATTTATAGGGCAGGAATGACTTAGAGGATGAAAAGGAAGCATGCAAAAATGGAAGAAATACAAGAAGTTGAAGAAACTGCAAAGCTGTCCAGCCTGACCTCTTCGCACTCAAACGATCATAACTTCAGCTACAGAGGTCCAAATGAGACGGTTCCAGTTGCGTTGGAAAGCTAACGTCCAGGACTTCGAAATGATATATAATTCGCTATAGTGACCGTACATAAAAATAACACGCACGCGTGAATCACGCAGACGCGTCGTTCTGCAGAAAAACCAGCGTGGCAGATTTCGTCCCCAGCAATTTCTGGGCTGTTTCTGACCCAGTTTTCGACCCAGAAAACACAGATTAGAGGCTATAAAGTGGGGGAGTCCATTCATTCATAAAGATACAACTTTCATTTTCATAATTTTAGATTTAGATGTAGTTTTAGAGAGAGAGAGGTTCTCTCCTCTTTCTTAGGATTTAGGATTAGGATTAGGATTTAGGATTTCTATTATGATTAGGCTACTTCTCTTTATTCCAGGTTCAATGTTCCTTTAATTTATTTTCTACTTTTATTTATTCTATTACTTTAATTGTTATTTATCTTTTCAATTTGGCTTATGAACTCCATATTAGAGTTGATTTCTTTATTTAATATAATTTGAGATATTTCAGACTTATGATTGATTTCTTTAATTTATGTTATTGATGCTTCTAATTAATCCAAATTATTTTTATTCAAGTAGATTTTCTTCTCTTTTGGCTTTGGTTGAGTAATTGGTGACACCTGAGTTATCAAACTCAGCAGTTGATTAAGAGTTGAAAACTGCTGATTGACTTGGATCCCTCTAAAGCTAGTCTTTCCATAGGAGTTGACTAGGACTTGAGGAATCAAGTTGATTGATCCACTTGACTTTCCTTTATTTAGTAAGGGTTAACTAAGTGGGAGCAAAATCCAATTCTCATCACACCTGATAAGGATAACTAGGATGGGATTTCCAGTTCTCATACCTTACCAAGAGTTTTCTTTATAATTATTAATTTATCTTTCCTTGCCATTTAAATTACTTGTTCCCTATTTCAAAAATGAAAAAATACATATTTTTTCATAACCAATAATAAATTATACTTCCCTGCAATTCCTTGAGAAGACGACCTGAGGTTTAAATACTTCGGTTATAAATTTTATTGGATTTTGTTACTTGTGACAACCAAATTTTTGTACGAAAGGATTCTCTGTTGGTTTAGAAACTATACTTACAACGTGATTATTTTTATAAAAATTCTTTACTGACAGAAATCAGTTCGTCAAAATGGCGCCGTTGCCGGGGAATTGCAAACGTGTGCCTTATTATTGATTATTGTAAATATTTGCATTTTGCTTGTTTATTTGTTTTTATTTTTGTTTTTATTTTTGCTTTTTCGTAAATTAAGAGGTTATTGGTTTTTATTTAGTTATTAAAATTTTCGAAAATAATGTTCCTTGTTCCTTCTTGATTTTCAAGTTGTTCTTCGTGTTCATCTTGATCTTCAAGTTGTTCTTGGTTGTTTTCTTCGTTTTGATCTAAAAATTTTAAGTTTGGTGTCATTTTATTGTTTTTCTCTTTCCTCATTTAATTCAAAAATATCTTTTCTCTTTATTTTAATTGATTTTTCGAAAATTACAAAAAAAAAATTCAGATTTTTATTTTAAAATTTTTATCTTATCTTATCTTAGTTTTAAATTTCAAAATTCAAATCTTTTTCAAAAATCATATCTTTTTCAAAATATTATCTTATCTTATTTCAAAATCAAATTTCAAATTTCAATATTTAAATTCCAAAATTCAAAATTCAAATTTCAAAATTTAAATTTAAAATTTTAAAAATCAAACCTTTTCAAAATTTAAACCTTTTTCAAATCTTTATCTTATATTGTTGTCAGTGTTTCTTGTTTTAGGAGTTTATTTTCATTAATTTTTTTATTAGTTTTTGTTTTTATTTTCTTTTGCTACTATGAATTCTCACACCTCTTATTTCAAGTTTGGTTCTAATGTTGTTGGAAGGAATGGAAGCTATAACAGGAACATGCATCAAGGTCGGATGAATCAAAGATGGGAGGAGCCACAAAGATTTGATCAACCCTCTTGGCAACAACCCCCTCCAATGCGCTATAACCAACAACCATTCTGTGATGCATACCAAGACAATAGTTATGGTGGACCCTTTCGTGACAAACCACCTCCACCAAATTACTATGGTCAAGAGCCATTCCAGGGAGCGTACTAAGATGATGAATATGGTGGACCCTCTTGTAGTTACCAACAAGCCCCATTATATGCTTATGAACCACCTCTCCAACACACCTTTGAACCACCATACTCACAAGCCCCTTTACACCATTCACCTCCATATGACCCTAACCCATATCCACCCCAACTTCCACTGGATGACAACACCATTGGTGTTATTCACCAAGGGCAAACAGAGCTTCATACCACACTTGCCTCTATCACTAGTCTCACCTCTACTTTTCAAGCACTTATATCCCGTATGGACCAACCCTCTACCTCCAATATTCAACCCTCAAGCTTCAGTGCGCTTCCTTTTCAACCACATAATAATCTTCCCATCCCATCACCACCTCCATGGAAGAGCACCCACATCCATCAATCCAAAAGTAAGATGATTCCAGTTATGCTGTTGATATGGAACAAGAAAGAAGGAATCATCTTCGCGAATCCATACTTCATAAGAAGCTAGAGGAGGCCCTACAGATGAAGGTAGTGGAGACCCTTGAAGTCGAAGGAGTGGTTGAAGAATTAGTGAAGGAAGACATCAAGGAGGAGTCTGATTTTGTCTTAGAGCAAGAGGAGGCCCAAAATGTGGAGATAGGAGAGACCCTCGAAGATGAAGGAGTATTTGAAAGGAGTTATCATGGAAAGAAAATCATCAAGGATGAGTACGATTTTATACTAAAACAACTGGACAAAGCAGTAATTATTGAAGAGAAAAAAGTGGTTGCAGACTTAGGAGATGTTGAACCTCCATGGGAAAGTCCAGTCATAGAGCCTCCTTCCAAGATGTTTGATGTTGATGTTGAGGAAGGTGTACAACCTCCAAGGCATATCATGGTTGAAGACTTTGCAGAGGTTGATCAAGAGATGGAGATTAAAGAAGAGGAAGCACAACCTCCCATGTCCTTGGTAAGCCATAAAGAAGAGTTTGATTTGGAAGAAAGCTACCAAGAGGAAGAGGTTGGAATTGAAGAAGCTTGCAAAGAGGTGGAAGTTGTCAAAGAAGAGCACAAGGGAATGGAGCTTGAAATCACCTTCCCAAAGCTGTTGGAGACCTCTCCCCCAAAGCCATTACCATCTAATACAACATTCAAGTGGGTAAAATTCTTATCCTTGCCCTTTACTTTCCCACTTGAATATGGTTTACTTGAGACAGATGGCCAGCTTAGAGCTCTCTGTGGTGTTAAGAGTAAGAGGAAGATGGTTAGTGGTAGGAGTTGCCCTGCAAGGTTCAATACGGTTGCACACTCCAAGTTGAAATGCAAGTATTGGTGTAGAGTTCGATTGAATGGGTCTAGGAAGCTTTTTGGATGCTGTAGTGAGAATTCGGATTTCTTACCACCTGGATGGAATCATCATGTTTCACTTGAAAACGGGTGCAGAAACAAGATTTGGGATCCAGGCATACATGAGGATTAAATTTGGGAGCTCAAAGCTTGTGAAGAACTCCATCAAAGCTTGAGAAATTCACTTGGTATTGATAGAGCTTATTGGAGGTCCAAGCATTGGTGGAAGTTTCAAGACGAGTTCAAGCACAAGCCACCATGACAAGGAGCTCACCAAATGTCCAACTTAAGGACTTTAACTAAAAGTGCTAGGTGGGAGACAACCCACCATGGTATGATAGTTCCTTTTCAGTCTTAGTTTTAATTTATTTTATTTTATTCTACTTTATGTTTATTAGTGTCATTCATAACATTTGCATCAGCATCTTCATTTTGTATTCTACATAAAAAAAATGCACGCGACGCGTAAGCGTCGCTGACGTGTCCGCGTCATAGGTGCGTTCTGAAGAAAAGAGAATGGAACAGAAAGTCACGCGAAAGTGTGGCTGGAGGCATGCCTTAGGCACAAATATGCCTACGCAACCGCGTCAATGATGCGTCCGCGTCATTTTGAAAAATAGCCTCCCACGCGTCCATGTCACCCACGCGAACGCGTGGCCTCGCAAAATTGACGTAAAGAGGTGTATGGGAGAGAGTTATGATGGAGCTGGGATGGAATGATGCTGGAAGCACAAACCCTATCACGCGACCGCGTACCCCACGCAGCCGCGTCGTTTTTCAAAATATGCCATTCACTCGATCGCGTCACCCACGCGAACGCGTCACCCTAAATTTTGGCAATGAGAGTATGAAATAGAGAGTTGTGCGTACGCGAGGCTGCACTCGCGCCAATGGCACAAATCATTCCTCACGAACGCATCCCTGACGCGTCCGCGTCATCTGAAAATAACGCCATCCACACGAACGCGTGCTCCACGCGTCCGCGTCGCAGGCGACGCACAGTTTATTCAGATCAGCGCCAGAATTCCTATCTTTTCTTCTCCAATCCTACTTATCTTTCTATTATCATTCTTTCTTCTTTCTTCTATCTTTTCTTATTCTTTCTTCCTCCTTTCTTACTTTCTTCTTCTTCATCTCTTTAACCTTTCATCCCTCTTCACTTCCATTCTATTTTACTTAATTTACTTGTATACTTTCATTCATTGCATTTTAATTTTGTGCATATTTTTATTTTCTTTTCTAAATTTATTATTTTTCCATTGGTGTTAAATTTTCTTATTCAACTGTGCATCTTGAATTATTTTGGTGCTTCGTGACTTGTTTTAAATTGTTGGGTGTTATTAATCATAAGTCAATGCTAATTTTTATAATACTGGTATTCCTTTGCATTAACATGCACTCACACTATCTTGCATTACCCACACTCTCTCCCCCATTGTTGCAACTTTTGTACCACTGGTATGCCATGTGCTTCTATTATTTTCTCACTTGTATGTTGTAGCTACCATGTAATTGAGACCCTCATTATTTGGCATTAACCCACCCAGACTTTATTTATTTTCTTATCTTTATTTCTTAGTTACTTTTTCTTCTTTTTCCTCTTCTTTCAGGCTGGCCACCGAGGAAGGGAAACAGAAAACGTTTACATGGGGCGACAGACAAGTCCATCTGCACAATCCTTGGAGAAAAGCCTCAGTTGTAGCAGTCCGTCCACTTGTACATCTTAGCATGCACCGAGGACGGTGCAATCTTTAAGTGTGGAGAGGTCGATACCGATCTCCATGGGTTAGTTATTTTCTTCTCAACACCAATATATTACTTTATTTGTTAGTTTATTGTTGCATTTGCATGTTTAATTGCATGTTTGTTTGATTTTATGCATTTAGTACTACTTGGTTAAAGTAATAAATTTCTTTTCAAGACTCTATTTTATAATATTTCACTAATTTAAATTGAAAAAAAATTTTGTGTTAAAACTTGTTTGAAGACTGTAAATTGGAACATGGTTTTTGAGTTAAAGAACACACAACCCTGTGAGACTTGAGCATTAATTACATGGTTACATTATTTAACCATAATATTTTATTCTTGTGTATTTTTCTTCTCTATAATTGCAGACTTTACTTTGTTCCATTCTATATGTCCACTATTTAGTGAATTTACATGCTTGCATATGATTGAGGCCATTATTTGTTTTTGCTCACTTATCCCAAATAGCCTACCCTTTAATGTCACCCTTGTTAGCCACCTTGAGCCTTTTTATCCCCTTGTTTTATATTTTACCACATCACTAGACTTAAGCAGAAAAATAAATTAAATACCCCAATTGAATCTTTGGTTAGCTTAAGATAGCGTGTTAACTAAGTGTGGGGAAACTGTGGATACTTGGGTTAATGAAAGTGTACAGTGTTTAAATGATAAAATATTGGGAATTTGGGTACCTACTCATGTGAAACCAGAAAAATCAAATATCCATGTGCATTGATATGTTATGGTTTTCTTTTATATATATATATAAAAGAAAAGAAAAAAAAGAAAAAAAAGAAAAAAAAATAAAAATAATATATATATATATATATTGGGAATTTGGGTACCTACTCATGTGAAACCAGAAAAATCAAATATCCATGTGCATTGATATGTTATGGTTTTCTTTTATATATATATATATATAAAAGAAAAGAAAAAAAAAGAAAAAAAAGAAAAAAATAAATAAAAATAATATATATATATATATATATATATATATATATATATATTTCCAGCATAAATAAATAAATAAGGGGACAAAATTATCCCAATGTTAAGTTAAGGAAAAGATCAATGTATATATGATAAAATTAAAGAAAAATTGATACATGAGTATGATATGCAAAAATGGGAATTTTGGGTAGTTAGGCATGATTTTGGAAGTACATAGAGTGTGTGTATAGGTGAAGAGCTTAGGTTAATTAAAGATTCATATTATAGCTCACTTGGCCATACATATATCCTCACCCTTGCCTTAGCCCCATTACAACCCTGAAAAGACCTCATGATTTTTGCATTGCTACATTAAATTTTTTGTTAATTGGTTAGATGAAGAACAAAGTTTAGAAAGCATGATTAGAGAAGAGTAGAGTGAATTAACCCTAGACACTTGAGAGATTAGAGGGCACATACACTACCAGTGAGGGTTCAATACTTGATTCTATGTTCCCTGCTTTCATGAGCTATCTTCTTACAAGTTTACTTGTCTTTATTGTGTGATTTAAATTAGTGGAGTCTGATTTATTTTTGTCTTGAAGAACTTGTTTACTTTTAACCAAGTAGGTAGAAACATCTTAGCATGTAGTTGCATTCATATAGATAGGTTGCATTTCATACATTCTACCATTCCTCTTCACTCTTATAGCTTCTCTTGAGCTTAGCATGAGGACATGCTAATGTTTAAGTGTGGGGAGGTTGATAAACCACTATTTTATGGTTTGTCTTATGATCAATTGAGTGGTTTTTATCAAGTCTTTGCATACTTATTCATATAATTCGCATGTTTTACGTTTTCCTCCCTAATTTTGTGCTATGATTGAAAACATGCTTCTTTGGCCTTAAATTTCCTATGTTTAATACTCTCTTATTACCATTCGATGCCGTGATATGTGTGTTAAGTGATTTCAGGATTTATAGGGCAGGAATGGCTTAGAGGATGGAAAGGAAACATGCAAAAATAGAAGGAATACAAGAAGTTGAAGAAACTGCAAAGTTGTCCAGCCTGACCTCTTCGCACTCAAACGGTCATAACTTCAGCTACAGAGGTCCAAATGAGGCGGTTCCAGTTGCGTTGGAAAGCTAACGTCCGTGGCTTCAAAATTATATATAATTTGCTATAGTGGCCGTACAGAAAAATGACACGAACGCGTAAATCACGCAGACGCGTCGTTTTGCAGAAAAACCAGCATGGCAGATTTCGTTCCCAGCGATTTCTGGGCTATTTCTGACCCAGTTTTTGGCCCAGAAAACACAGATTAAAGGCTATAAAGTGGGGGAGTCCATTCATTCATAAAGATACAACTTTCATATTCATAATTTTAGATTTAGATGTAGTTTTAGAGAGAGAGAGAGAGATGTTCTCTCCTCTCTCTTAGGATTTAGGATTAGGATTAGGATTTAGGATTTCTATTATGATTAGGCTACTTCTCTTTATTCCAGGTTCAATGTTCCTTTAATTTATTTTCTACTTTTATTTATTCTATTACTTTAATTGTTATTTATCTTTTCAATTTGGCTTATGAACTCCATGTTAGAGTTGATTTCTTTATTTAATATAATTTGAGGTAGAGTTATGATTGCTTTCTTTAATTTATGTTATTGATGCTTCTAATTAATCCAAATTATTTTCATTCAAGTATATTTTCTTCCCTTTTGTCTTTGAATGAGTAATTGGTGGCACCTGAGTTATCAAACTCAGCAATTGATTAAGAGTTGGAAACTGCTAATTGATTTGGATCCCTCTAAAGCTAGTCTTTCCATAGGAGTTGACTAGGACTTGAGGAATCAAGTTGATTGGTCCACTTGACTTTCCTTTATTTAGTAAGGGTTAACTAAGTGGGAGCAAAATCCAATTCTCATCACACCTGATAAGGATAACTAGGATGGGATTTCCAGTTCTCATACCTTACCAAGAGTTTTCTTTATAATTATTAATTTATCTTTCCTTGCCATTTAAATTACTTGTTCCCTATTTCAAAAACCAAAAAATACACCATTTTTCATAACCAATAATAAATCATACTTCCCTGCAATTCCTTGAGAAGACGACCCGAGGTTTAAATACTTCGGTTATAAATTTTATTGGATTTTGTTACTTGTGACAACCAAATTTTTGTACGAAAGTATTCTCTGTTGGTTTAGAAAATATACTTACAACGTGATTATTTTTATAAAAATTCTTTTTCTGACAGAAATTAGTTCGTCAATATCCTCCAATGTCTGAATATAGTCCTTTCTGACTGTTCGTCAGTTTGTGGATGATACGCCGTGCTGAGACATAGTCTCGTACCGAAAGTTCTTTGAAAAGCTCCCTAAAACCTTAATGTAAAACGGGAATCTCGGTCTGACACTGTCGTCGTTGGCATGCCGTGCAACCTTACTATCACCTTAATGCATAATCTCGCCAATTCCTTCAGTGAATAGTTCACTCGGATAGGCAGAAAGTGAGCGGATTTGGTTAAGCGATCCACGATCACCCAAACCGTATCAAATCTTGACCTAGTCATTGACAAACCCATTACAAAGTCCATAGTCACTCCTTCCCACTTCCATTGAGGAATCTCAAGAGGCTGTAGCATTCCTGATGGTCTCTGGTGCTCTATCTTCACCTTCTGACACGTCAGACACTTAGACACAGGTGAAGCTACATCACCCTTCATCCCAGGCCACCAAAACATTTTCTTCAAATCATGATACATCTTCGTACTTCCTAGATGAGTAAAGAATCCATTGTTATGCGCTTCTGCCAACAATTCTTGCCTCAAACTCCCAACATCTAGCACACGGATCTCCTCTTATATCTCCATATACCTTCACCGTCCTTAGTGAATTCTCCTTGCTTCTCTTTTCCAATCGGTTGGAACATTCTCCGAAGCTCCTGCTCATTTTGTTGTCCCTTCTATATTTTGGTCTTAAACGTACTTGAGATGTGGAATTGGTTCAAACAAGCCCTTCCATCAATTTCTCCAATGTCTAACTTAAGCTTCACAAACTTATTCACCAACTCCTCCTCTTTAATCCTCATCCATGCAGTCGTCATTGACTTTCTATTCAAGGCATCCGCTACAACATTATCCTTTTCGGGATGATAACTTAGTTCAAAATCGTAATCTTTTAGTAACTCTATCCACCTCCTTTGGCACATATTGAGCTCCTTCTGATCAAAGATATACTTGAGACTCTTGTGATCAGAAAAGACTCAGAACTTTACTCTGTACAAATAATGCCTCCAGATCTTTAGCACAAACACAACCGCCGCCAATTCTAAGTCATGAGTTGGATAATTCATCTCATGTGGTCTTAGTTGATACGAAGCATAAGCTATGACATTCCGGTATTGCATTAATACAAAACCCAAGCCTTTCAGCGAGGCGTCGCAGTAAACTTCAAACGGTTCGTGTGGTTCGGGTAAAATCAAGATTGGTGCTGAAGTTAACTTTTCTTTCAATGTATGAAAGCTCTCTTCACATTTTGATGTCCACACAAATGGTGTATCCTTCCGAGTTCGCTTTGTCATCGGCAACGCGATTCGCAAAAATCCATGGATGAATCTTCGGAAATACCCAGCTAATCCCAAGAAGCTTCTAATTTCTGTCACGGACGTCGGTCTTTCCGATTCCATCACCGCCTCTATCTTTGAAGGATCTATAACTATTCCTTTCTTACTCACGACGTGTCCTAAAAACTTTACCTCCTCTTTCCAAAATTCACATTTCGATAACTTCGCAGACAACTTCCGCTCCTTCAAAATCTATAATACAATCTTCAGATGCTCCTCATGTTCTTTCACCGTCTTTGAGTAAACCAGGATTTCATCTATGAATACCACCACAAACTTATCTAAAAAGGGATGAAACACTCTGTTCATGTAATCCATGAATACAACAAGTGCATTGGTCAACCCAAAGAATATTACCGCGTATTCATAGCGACCATAATGTGTTCTAAATGCAATTTTCGGAATATCTTCCTCCTTCACCCTTATCTGATGGTAACCTTGACCTCAAATCGATCTTCGAGACACCACAGCTCCTTGCAATTAATCCATTAAATCATCGATCCTCGGCAGCGGGTACTTGTTCTTCACCGTCATTTTGTTTAACTGTCGGCAATCCACGCAAAGTCGCATCCCTCTATCTTTCTTTTTCACCAATAAAACTGGCGCTCCCCATGGAGACACACTCGGTCGAATGAACCTCTTGTTCAAAAGCTCTTCCAACTGTGTTTTAAGTTCAGCCAGCTCTATTGGAGTCATTCTGTACGGTGCAATTGAAATTGGACTTGCTCCCAGCACTAAGTCTATCGCAAATTCAATCTCCCTTTGAGATGAAAATTCGGGAATATCTTTAGGAAACACTTCGGAAAACTCCCTAACTACCGAAATTTGGTCTAACTTTTTCTCATCGCCTAACGCATTCGCAGCCAAGAGTATATAACCCTGACACTCTTTCTCATTATAGTTCACCATTACAGAGTTTAGATAATAACCCTTAGCTACAATTGCTCCTCCTTCTCCTTCCGACATAAAGGAAATTGATCGCTCAAAGAAATCCAACAACATTAGGTTCTTTGACAACCAATCAAATCTCAAAATCATCTCCAACTCAACCATCGGTAAACATGTTAAGTCATGCACAAAGGGTTTATCCTCTATCCGGAAGGGGACTTGCCTACAACCTAACCTAGTCACAACTGTTTGAGACGGGGTATGCATATGCAAATCGAAAGTTAAGTATGATATTTTCAACCCTAGATTGGTAGCGTTATCAAATGCAATAATGAATGTGAAGTGCCCATGTCATACAATGCTATCAATATTTTGTCACCAATTAAATATTTACCTCTCATCAGAGGATCCGACTTAGCAGCATCATTGGCATTCACAGCAAATACTCGGCCTTGTTATTGGTTCTAACCCGCATTCTGGTTTCTCTCACGAGTGCAATCCTTTGCCAGTGCCCAGGTAATCCATAAATAAAGCATCCACCTATACTCAGCTTGCATGAATTATAAGCATAAAAATGTCTACAACGGTCACAAGTTAAATCCGGAGAAGTTTTACTTTGTTTACCTCTTCCTTTTGCCTGATGAAACTGGTGGTAGTTGGTTCTCTTGAAGTTTCCTTGACCTTGTGGATACTGAGGGGCATGTCCACCCCTTTTGAAGTTATAAGCTCTAGGATGAAAATGCTTCCCACGACCTCGGTTGTTATTGCCTCCACGAGTATCCCTCGCCAAAGCCACCTTCTTAGCACAATCTTTAACAACCCTTGCCTTTTTTACTAATTCAGAAAATCTTTGAATCTCCAACGGAGCCACAGTACTCATAATGTTCTCCCGAAGACCTCCCTAGTACTTAATGCACTTCCAACCCTCATAGGACTCAGGGGTTCCCTGACATTCCCTTGAGAACCTATAGAGTTCCACAAACTTACTGCTATACTCGGTTACAAACATAGAACCCTGCTTTAGCTGCATAAGCTCCAACTCTCTAGCCTTCCTCATGGATTCCAGAAAATACTCCCTGTAAAAGGTTGTCTGAAATAACTCCCAAGGAATATCCGTATTCTGAAGTTGCAGCAGTCGACACTCTCCTTGCCACCAGTATTGAGCTTCTCCTATCAGTTGATAGGCTGCAAACTCTACGAATTGAGTATCCGAGATATGCTGAGTCTGCAGTGTAAACTACATAGCTTGGAACCAGTTGTCTGCTTCTGTAGGATTATCATTCTTATGAAAGTCAGCGGGTTAACCTTTAGGAAAGTAGCTATTGTCATCAGAGCGCCTCCTAAGTTGTTTCCGACCCCTTCTCTATTTGCATTTCCATTTCTGGCTGGTTTCCCTAACCTTTCCATGGCTTGTGTCGTCCTAACAGCACTCGCTTGCATCGAGTTAGCTAGGTTAGTCATCGCCGCCATGAACTCAGCATGGTTATTGGCCGGTTGGTCATCCTCATTATCTCTCCCTGTACCTGGTCGACCTCATTCGCGAGTCGCCATTCAGGATTCTGTCCACATCAAACAATTGATGTCAAGGTGATTAGTTTTAATACCTCAAACTTAGTGCTTCAATTATCCCAAAAAGGCACTCACAAACAAGCATGTTATGCATATCAAACAGATATCCTAAATAGCACGAAAGAAAAATGACCCAGAATATGCAATGAAGCACAATCGATCCATCCCTCAAGCGCACGAGGACGAATCGCTCTGATACCACTAAATGTAACACCCTATCACCCTAAGCCTTACCTCTAGCTGTAAAGCAAAGGGCAACAAAAGCTCCATGATAGTTTAAAGCTCATATAATAGTATATAGTCAAGGAATATATTAAACTTCAAGCCCGATGAAGGAATTAAAGCTCAAAGACTCAAAAAACAGATATACAAAAACACAATATATATATATATATATATATATATATATATGTATGTATGTATATGTATGTATGTATGTATGTATGTATGTATGTATGTATGTACAATAACAAAAGGAGAACTAGTCACAGCCCGTGGAGTTTAGGCCGACTAGTTCAAACAGATACAACAGAGTTTTTGAAAGTAAAATGGATACATCCTGTCTCTCAAGGTTAAGCCTCTACGGTAACAAGTACAATATACAAAAGTAAGAGAACTGGAGATACTCAGCATGGTAACAATTCTCAATAGATAAGATATAAGATTTCGAGACGCCAAAGGCAATCCTAGAACTTCCCACAAGCATAAGATTCAAAATTAGAAACATTTAAATAAAAACCATAAAAGGGTTATCTAGTCTTAAGGATTTCTAACTAACAGAAACACCACTATTTGACAACCTTTGCCAAGTTATCCTCCATGCGATCCCATCGCCACCACCTATCAAACCTCCTCAATCCCAGCAGAAAACACAAGTAGATGCAAGCAAGTAAAACACAGGCAATATACATTTTTAGCAAGTAATTCAAGAAGTAAATAAGCATGTTATACATTTAGGCACTAGATGCAATTAAGCAAAGCAAGCAAACACAAAGAAGATACACATGATGAATGTCCGTCCTATTGCCGTGATATCACTTGTCAGTTCAGTTAGGCAAAGCAAGCAAACATATAGTGATCTCTTCTTCTTCAATCTCAGCAACTCTCCCTCTTGTGTGTGTGTGTTATGAAGCTGAATGGCTTCATTAAGGTCCATTTATATGTTGAACTTGGGTCCAACGTGGGCCCTTCCAACTGCTTAATGCTTTTGGTTCGTATGGCCCAATTTTTGGCTAAAACCTTTAGAATTAGCATCCGATTTTTAAATTCTAAATGTTTTCTACAGTTTTTATTATTTTTACACAGTATCAGGCAGACTTAAGTTGGTACTGCCAGTTAAATTACCGGTACGCATTTTTACGCAATTCTCTGCAGAAAATACATTTTTCCACTCAGAAAAAATCTACTGAATCCAAATTTTACTTAATTTTTCTAATTAACATTTCTAAATTTATGAACCTATTCTAGACTATTAATTTATTATTTTACTTTAATTGAACAGTTAATAACTTCCATTTCTTACAAGTTATGATTCCAGTTTTTGGGGAGGGTAAAATACCAGATGGTGTCGAAGACGTACTGCAGGATGATGATGATGATGATGATGATGATGATGATGATGATGATGATGATGATAATGTGGAGCCCGTCATGATTGATGAGGATAGAAATGATGATCTAGGGAGGAGTATTCCAGTTGGGGGTGGTAGAGCATCGAATTCAGGAGCTCAACAATACCCTACGCACTTTTCGATTTTAGACTTGGAATCCATGTAACACCCTAATTACCCTAAGCCTTACCTCATGCCGTAAAGCAAAGGTTAATCAAAGGTTACGACAGTTCTAAAGCATATACATAAATATATATAGAAGGAATAATAATTCTAGAAGCCCGATGAAGAAAATAAGCTCAAATACAGAATTACAAAGCGCGAACCTTCACACGAAGCTACAAGCGTAAGAGACAACATCCACTATGTGAGATAACAAGATATATGTAGTTATATAAGAGTATAATAATCTTAAGATACTAGCCACAGCCCACGGAGTTTAGGTCGACTAGTTTACTACTGACATACAGAGTTTTGAAAGTAAAATAGCTTATACAGAATATCTCTCATAAAGTAAGCCTCTAAAGCAAAATAAAATACAAAAGTGAGAGTACTAATAAAAATAAATCAAAAGACTCCAAATACATGATAAAGGTCCTCCGCTCTGTCATAATCAAGCAACTCACCAAGGTAGGTTGCGACCTGCATCTGAAAAACAATATCAAAGTATGGAATGAGAACTGGAGGTTCTCAGTATGGTAACAGTGCCCAGTAATGTAAGATATAAGACCCCGGGACGCTAGAGACAATCCTAGAGCTTCATATCCGTCATTAGATTCAACTTAAAGCATACTAAAATTAAAACCATAACTTTAAAACCTTTATAAAAAGGGTAAACTAACTTAAGGGATTTCTAACTATCAGTTCACCGCTGTCCCACAGCCTTCTCCAGCCTAACCACCATGCGATCCCATCGCCACCGCCTTTTGATCCTCCTCAATCCCAGTAGAAAAACATAGGTAATAGCAAAGCAAGTATAGCACAAGTATAAGCATATATATCAAGTAATTCAAATAGGCAATTAGGCATGTTATACAATTAGGCAAACAATACAAGTCAGCAAAGCAAACAAACAGATAGAAGATGCACTTGATGAATGCCTGTCCTACTGGCTGTGATTTCACATTGTCGGTTCAACTGCCAACCCGACACATCTCCATGGAGATGTCGCCCTTCGGAATCATCATGGAAACCCTCGAGATATGGTGCTCGAACACCGTCCAGGATTTTGTACCTGCACACTCTAGTGATCTGAAGGGATGCGCGAGGGATACTATTACCACGGACCTCACATCTCAATGTAAGTGGGACGAACCACTGCCTTTACACCACCGCCGCTACCTCGACAGGCGGGATCCAACTAAACCATCCTTACCAGGCGCATAGCGTTTCAACAATCTCAGTATAAAACAGTGATTCAGTGGTTTTTAGAAATCGTTTTTCAATATATCATGGATCCATCACTCCATTCCGAGTCCCAGACTCATCTCAACCACTGCCAATCCATAATTTCCATTCCGAACTCATTAGTTCACCGCTTTCACAATTCATTTACTATTCTTCCTTCTCACTCTACCAAACCTATCCTCAGTACACCAGAAATCTAAGCTTCCGTTCTCTAACTTTTCAAGAAAATACTAAATAATTCCACCTAAGACCTTCTCTATATTTTAACATCCAAAAACAAGCCAAAAATTCGTAAATAGGCATCACAGAAGTTTACAAGCTTGTTTGAAAGGTGAAACAGTTAAAAATAATATTTTAGTTGAAATACAGGGCATGTGCATACGCACAGGGGTGTGCGTGCGCACGCCCTGAAGGATTTTCAAAATGTGTGCGTGCGCATAGAGGTGTGCGTATGCACAGAGAGTAAAAATTTTAACTCTGTTCATCCACACAAGGCGTGTGAACACCCTCAACAGAGTGCACCTTCTAACGTGTGCGTGCGCACAAGGCTGTGCGTGCGCACAACTTGCAAAACTTCATTGGTTGTGTGTGCGCACAGAGTGTGCTAGCACTCCCATCAGTAGCCATATCCATATGTGTGCGTACGCACAGTTTCAAAAATTCACGGGGTGTGTGTGCGCACACAAGTCAGAAATCACAACTTCTACAGCATTCACAGAATTCAGATTTCAGACACCAACTTTCAACGATCATATCTTTCTCTACAAAATTCAGATTTCTACAAAATCTATACCGTTTTAAAAGCTCTTTAAATTATCTTTATTTTGATACAAAAATCATTCAATTTCAAAAATAGTAGCTCAAGATATGATCCGTCAAAGTTAGCCAAAAATTTTCATTTTTTTACCAAAAATCTCTAAACCTCAATTTTACCAAACTCTCATTCCAAAATCACTTATTCCATATTCAAAAAAGTGCTAATGTACCTAAACCATATTCATATACTTTAAATCATTCCACAACCTATCAATATATAATTTCACCAATTCCATCCAAAGTCCCACTTTCATGCCTCCAATTCTCAATTATTACAACTCAAAGCATCATTTATCAACATCAATACACTTCATAAATCATTATCAACACCCAATTTCATCATTTTTAATCCCACATCATAAATTAACTTCAACATTCATCAAAATCATACCTTCATCAAAATCATCATATATCAACATTCATTGTCAACCAATTCAATCCTATCCTAAGGTTTACTAGCCTAAGTGTTAAGAGATATTACATGTTACATAGAGGAAACCGAAACCATACATTGGCCGATTCCCAATATGCACACAAAACACCAATTTGAGTCCAAGCAAGCTTTCAACCAAAAATCAAGTCACCAACAATTCACCAACTAACTCCAACAAGCATCAACAACCAATTTTTCCAAGCTATACACATTAATTACCACAAATCAATACCTAGGGTTCATCAAAATCATAATTTCACAAGATAAAGAGTTTTCTTACCTTTTCCGATGGTGTTTGGGGCACAAACCACCAATAGCACAACCTTAAGTACTACCTAAACAATCAAAACACAAAAATTCATTCAAAATCATTACCCACATTTTCGGATTTTTAGGGCAGAGAGAAAGAGATGAAAATTCGAAATCTTACCAACAAATATTAGATAGAACTAACGGGATCGGTAAGAGCTTCGCGTAGCCGCTGATGGCACGCGAATCGGAGCACCTTAGCTCGAGATATGGCTACCAGAAGAGATGACTGAATAGTGTTTTAGCTCTGTTCTCCCTCTCCTCTCAATGCAGCTGCAAGTTTGGTGTTTAATGAGGTTATGGGCTGTGTTAGGGTTCATGTGAGTGTATTTATATACTGGGCTTGGGCCCAACTTGGGTCTGGTCCAACCCGTTAGCGTTTTTGGCCCGTTTGGCCCAATTTCGGGTTAAACTTTTAAAATTAGTGCCCGGTTTTCAATTTTAATTATTTTCCTAAGTTTTCTATTGTTTTTACTGCTCTCACACAGTACCGGACAGATTTAAGCCAGTACTGCCGGTTAATTTACCGGTACGCATTTTTATGTAATTTTCCAAAGAAAAATTACATTTTCCAACTCAGAAAAATCTACTGAGTTTAAATATCATATTTATATTTTCTAATTAATATTCTAAATTTTTGAATCTAATTTGGGCAATTAAATTATTATTTTTTAACATTAATTAATCGGTTAATTAATTTGGGGTTCTTACAATCCATGACACAGCAGGGGTTACCAGATGTATCATATGGTTTTGGGCCAGAGAAAAATAAGATACGGGAGGTCTGGCTGAGTTCTAAGTTGGTTAGTAGTTTCAGGATAAAGAAAAAGCTGTCTTAAACGTGAAGACTTATAGCATCCGTCGTGGGGTTAAGTACAGAGTGCTGGAATCTAATCATGTCAAGTATCATGGAAAGTGTAAGGATTTTGGAAACGGTTGCACATGGTTGATTCGGATCACTCTTTGCCAACATAAGGGTATTTGGAAGGTAAGAAGGTATAATGGACCTCATACATGTGGTCATGTCGATATTTAGTGATCACCAGATGCTTGATTATCATATTATATATGCTTTCATACTTCCTATGATAAGAGCTTATGCGACCATGTCGATCAGGTACTACAAAATCCGACAAAGGCACATTTCGGATTTAGAACGATTTACCGGAGGATTTGATTGGCTAAGCAGAAGGTCATTGCACAAATTTATGGAGATTGGGAAGAGTCATATAATAAGTTACCACGATGAGTTCTAGGTATGCAAATGACGATGCCAGGAAATGTTATAGAATTGAAGACGAGCCTTATGCAAGTTGGTTTTTGGGGTCTTTAGTGAATGCTGCTTACGCCAAGACTGAAGTCGAGTTTGACTACTGGTTTGATATACGTCGTAAAATCCTTCTATAACACCAAATGTCGGGGCTCTAATATCTCGGGATGCACTATATGAACAACCTTTGGAGAGCTATAAGGCATCCACGTGAACTGTTAAAAAGTAATGGTTGATGAAGGTCATAAGAAACATTAATAAGTTACATAACTTAACAACAATAACCTAAAAGCTAAAATACTCACATCCCATCCTGAAATATTTCTAACCTAAGCCTCCAATGCATGACTCTAAGCCTCCTTCTTGCTCAATGTTGGATGATATTCTAACCACCTACCACCTGAAACATTATGGATCAACAATGGCCATAAGGAAAACAGAGGTGTAACACCCTACCACACAAAGCTTTACGCTTAAGCCATAAAAAAAGGTGGTGTGGTATTATGATCTCTAAAATAAAATATATACATATAGTATCTGAAAGAGAGTAATATACGAGGAACCTTGGAAAGCAGGTAAAATGAAACCTTAAAATAAAAAGCGCAACGCTCAGAAAACGAGATTACTTGCATGCTAAGAAACCTAAAGAGCATATGTATAAATAAATAAAAAGAGAAAATAAAGAGTCAAGGATACAGAATAACTAGCTCCTAACTCAGTCTGCGAAGCCAAGGCTGGCCAGAGAATATTTACATACATATATACGTATCCCAAAATACTCAAAATACAGAGATAAAACCTTAACTCTCCTTAAATCTCTAAGAGGGAAAAATGAACAAGTTTCTTGGAGAGAAAACTAAGTACATATATACATAAACTGAATAACAAAAGAACCCAGGAACCACTTCGCTTCAGAAGTCCAAACGCCTAACGATGTGCCTCTCGACTTGCATCTAAAAATAACAACACAGTTTGGGGTGAGAATCGGAGGTTCTCAGCATGGTAAAGGTGCCACGCATATAAGATATAAGGTCCTAGGAATGCTAGAGGTAATCCTAGAATGCCGACACTCAGATTATAAAGCTTAAGTTATTAAACAGAAACCATAAAAAAGGTAGGTGTCTAGGAAATTCTAAACTCAGCTTAAACTTAACTTTAACACCAAACCTGTCCACCTTTCATCCGCTCCTCCATCATTAATGATTTAGCAGAGACAAACAAACAAACAATCTCAAGCACAAGTAGAAGGCAGGTAGTGCAAGTAACAAATATAACAATTAGCATAATATATATTCAGTTAGGCATTCCCAAGTATGCATAACAAACAAACAAATAGAATGCACATGATGTATCCCTGCCCTATGGCTGATGAGACTCATCTATCGGTTATCAAGCCAACCCGACACGTTCGAAAGCCTTGGACTGTCCCTCGTTGCGCATCCCCATGAGTCTATGCATAGCTTTTCTCATTTCATTCATACATTCAAACTTTCATATATAATTTACTTAATGGGGGATACCCATTCTCGGGAATTTATACGTGCCCGGTCACCCTTACGACGTAGGGTGAATAGAGTATTGAGTCTCAACCTGGAACACGTGGTGGCAAGCCACGGTTCTGTATCCAGGAAAACACGTATCTTAGATAACATTAAATTCATAAGCCGCATAATATTCATAACCATTCGTATTCATTACATAATCATTCATCATAGCCATGGCATCATATGGCCATCATACATACACATTTTCCTCATATAATTCATCACTTTTAACCTTTACTTCATCCCCAAGTTACCTCTATTTCTTAGCTTCAACTTACTAATAGAGTTACTACTATGATCGGGGCTAAAAGAGTGAAAATAGAGGTTTAGAAGCTTGAAATTTGACTTAAAAGCACAAAAATCCATTTTTGTTGAAACAGGGGCCACGCGTACACGTGGGCGTGCAGAAATCTTTGCTCGCATAGCGACTGGTTGCGTACACAAATCCCAAGTCACGTGTACCCTTAGGCATGAAAAAGTCATTACTTACGTATGCAAGCTCCCTGCTCGTGTATGCGAGAACCCCAACCCGAAAGGGTTGGTCGCATCGCGAGCAGCTGAACGCGTACGCAAATGCCGGGTCACGCGTACGCGTGAGTGTACGTTTTTCAAAAATTTGCATAAGTTTGAAAAGCTACAGAATTCTAACTTTTTAATCCCAACTTCTGACGCACATAACTTTTTTGTTTTAACTCATTTTTCTTCCGTTCTTTGAACGGCGTAACTTCACGGACCTAATTTCATATAAAATAAGTTTGAAATCATTTGGGAGTCCGGAAGCCAAGTTATGGCTCACCGAAGTTCGGCCAAAAACCAAATTTTACAAAACCTCAAAAACCTCATTTTTCATTAAAACTCAACTTACCACCTTTATATACATCAACACAACATATCTACATCAATACCACAACAATCTTCTTGTCCTTACCATTCCTCAATTCACCCATATCATGCATCAACATCCCAAATAATCAACAAGATGAACATATCCCTATCCAATATATATATACATCACACATCAATATCAACCCATCATTAAACTCTTATCCAACTAGCATTAAGCTCACAATACATTAATTAACACTTATCCAACAAGCACTAAATCCATATCACAATTCTCATCAAAGTCACTAAACATTAAATATACTCATACGTTCTAACCTATCCTATGGTCACCTAGCCTAAGTTTTTCCAGAACATTATACATTAAATATGCGAAACCTAAACCACACACACAGCCCCACGAGTTCCAGAATCACCAAAACCTTGGCACCAAGCCTCCAATTGTCCATAATTCAATTCCAATATATATATATATATATATATATACCTAGTTAACACATATCATACATATATACTTCAAAATTCAGAATTTACATATTAAAACCAAGAATTGGCTAGGGCTAGAGACCTCATTGTACCCATGGACCAAGAGAGCCAAAACCAACAAGCTCCACAAACTAAATTGAACCTAGAGTACCAAAATCAACCAAATCTCAATATGGGTTCTCACCAATTTTCAAAATTCAAGGGGTAGAGAAATTGGAGTGGTAAAGTGACTTACCTATGAAATTATTCTGATGAAATCGTAGAGCTCGACGTGTAACACCCTAATTAGCCTAAGCTTTACCTCGCGTCGTAAATCAAAGGTTAACCAGAGATTACGATAGTTCTAAAGCTCATACGTATAATATATAGAAAGAATAATATAATCTAGAAGCCCGATGAAAGATATAGCTCAAATTTTGGATTTGAAAAGCGTAAAACGTACTAACGGAGCTACTAGCATAAGGAACAAGAAACAGATAAGATATAACAAAAGATAAGTATATAATATTGTAGGAAACTAGCCACGGCTCATGGAGTTTAAGCCGGCTAGCCATATACAAGTATACAGAATCATACAGTGAAAACAGCTTATACAAGTTTTGTTCTCTCAAATGTAAGCCTCTAGGAAAAACAAAATACAAAAGGAGAGATGTATAAACAAATTAAACCAAAAAGACTCCAAAAGAATCCAAGATCCTCCACTTCTATCACCATCCAAAGCAATTCACCGAGGTGGGTTGAGACCTGCATCTGAAAAATACAATAGAAACATGGTATGAGAACCGGAAGTTCTCAATATGGTAACAGTTCCCAGTGATGTAGGATATAAGACTCTGGGATGCCAAAGGCAATCCTAAGCTCCATATCCATCACAAGATTCAAACTTAAAGCATTCTAAAACAAATAAGCATAATTATATCAACCTTAACTTCAATAAACCGGGTAATCTATCTTAGAGATTTTTACTCTAACCAAACACCACTGTCCCATAGCCTTTACCAACCGATCCTCCAAGCGATCCCATCGCCACCGCCTTCCGAACCTCCTCAATCCCAGTAGAAAGCACAGATAATATACAATGTAAGTAAAACACAAGTAGAAGCATATAAGGCAAATAATTCAAATAGCAATTAGGCATGTTATTCAATTAGGCAAGCCTTTACAACTAATCAAAGCATACAAACAGATAGAAAATGCATATGATGAATGCCTGTCCTACTGGCTGTGATATCACATTGTCGGTTCAACTGCCAACCCGACACATCTCCATGGAGACGTCACCCTTCGGAATTCTCATACGGGAACCCCCAAGATATAGTGCTCGGATCACTATCCAGGTACCGGCGCCTACACGCTCTATAGATTCGAAGGGATGCGAGCGGGATACTCTTGCCACAGACCTCACATCTCAATGCAAGCGGGCAGAACCACCTCCCATATGCCGCCGCCGCTACCTTGACAGGCGGGTGACAAACCCCAATTTGACGGTTTGTTTTGCATTGAATTTAGAGTATTTTGATAACCTTTTGTCACATTTAGCCTAAGAATTAGCATGGTTTTGTTATCTCTTCCATAATTGTGCTTAAGTGTAAAAACATGCTTTTTAAACCTTATTTTGATGAATTCTAGTTTCTGTTTGATTCCATAAGATGCCTTGATGTGTTTGCTAGTAACCTCAGGTTGAAATAGACTAAGCATGGATCAAAGGAAGCAAGGAAGGAAGCATACAAGTGGAGAGAAGCATAAAAAGTCAAAGAAGCAAAGTCAGCCATGCACGCGCACGCGCACAAGGCGCTCGCGCGAACATTGCAGAATCGACCAGGGACGCGCACGCGCCGATGATAGCACATGACCTCATTAATGCAGCACGTGCCTGGTGATTTGAGAGGGTTTCTGAACCCATTTTTGGCGCCAAATTGCTAAGGGAAAGGGATAAAAGGATGAAGGATTAAGGGGAAATCATCATTCATTCATATAACATCACTTCCAACTAACTAATCACTTTAGTTTAGAGAGAGAAGCTCTCACTTCTCTCTAGAATTAGGATTAGGATTAGGTTTAGTTCTTAGGTCTAGATTTAGATTCATGTTCTTCTACTTCTACATCTCAATTCCTTGTAATGACATTGATTCTTCTTCCATTCTTTTATTGCAATTTCCTTCATGTTGTTCTTATACTTTGTTGTAGATCTAGTATTGTTCATCCCATTTTCTTTCAATTCAATAAGAGGTAATTCATAATAAATGTGTCTTCTTTGCTTTTCTATTGTTGATCTCTTACCTTTGTAGTTGTAGATTCCTTTAATTCTTGCAATTAATAATGTTTACTTCTATTGCACTTTATGTGTTTGTTGAAATGTCTCTTTTAGTTTTAGTGTAGATTTTGTTCCTCTTGGCCTAGGTAGAGTAATTAGTGATACTTAAGTTATCTAATTCCTTTGTTGATTGATAATTGGAGAGATTGCTAATTGGTTTGGAGTGCACTAAAGCTAGTCTTTCCTTGGGAGTTGGCTAGGACTTGTGGCTCAAGTCAATTCATCCACTTGACTTCCCTTTAATTAGTAAGGGTTAACTAAGTGGTAGCAATGAACAATTCTCATCACAATTGAGAAGGATAACTAGGATAGAACTTCTAGTTCTCACACCTTTCCAAGAGCCTTTTATAGTTTTTAGTTTATTTTCATTGCCGTTTATTTTTCATGCTTCTTATCCAAAACCCCAAAATAACTCATAACCGATAACAAGACACTTCATTGTAAGTCCTAGGGAGAACGACCCGAGGTTTAAATACTTCGGTTTATAAATTTTAGGGGTTTGTACTTGTGACAAACAACTTTTTGTATGAAAGGATTAGTGATTGGTTTAGAAACTATACTTTACAACGAGATTTCATTAGTGAAATTCTAAACCGTCCAAAATCCGTTCGTCAAAATGGCGCCGTTGCCGGGGATTTGCAATGGTGTTATGCTATTGGTTATTGTACATATGTGAATAGTGTAAATAGTTTGTCTTTTGCTTGTTTACTAGATTTTGTTAGTTTTATTTTGTTTTTCCATAATGAATTCTCACTTTGGCTTTGAGTTTGGCTCTAATTGTGTTGTAGGGAATGTGAACTTCAATGCTAACATGTACCAAGGATGGAACACTCCAAGATGGGAGGAGCCTCAAGGAATTGATCACTCCTATTGGCATCAACCTCCGGACACTTATAGGTATAATTTCCATCCTAATGCATGCCAACTTAGCGGCTATGATGATTCTTTTTGTGACACTCAACAACCACCATCATATGCCTATGAATCTCATCCTCAACATGAACCTCAACCATTCTCACAAGCCTTTCATCACCAAGCACCACCCTATGATCCATATCCATCATATGACCAATCATCCACACCATATTTTTATGGCCATTATGAGCAAGAACCTCTAGAATCACCACAACCATATCAAGATTACTCCCAAGAACCACCTCAATACTCATCATCTCCATACCTTTACCAAGAAGAACCACCTTCCTACCATGAACCCTCTCTCCAAAATAATGAACCTTCCTATTCACCCCAAGCCCCAATAGACGAGCCCCTCATCTTGTTACTTCAAGGACAAGAAGCCATGAAGCGGGATACACTTGAGTTTGTGACCAATTTGACCAAGGTGGTGCACACTTTAGCCCACCAATGCTTGAATACTCAAGGTACTTCCGTGACAACATGTGAAAAGTCAAAAGAAGAGCAAAGCATGAAGGAGAAATTGGAAAATTTGGTGGAAAAGGAGGAGTCAAATTTTGTGTTGGAACAATTGGAGAAGCCTATGATCATTGAAGAAAGGGGAGAAGTGGTTGAAGATCTAGGAGATGTTGAAAGTCCATGGGAATGTAGCATCATGGAGAACTCTTCCAAGAAGCTTGATATTGATGTTGAGGAGGGCGCGCAATCTCCAAGACATATCATCGTTGGAAACTTGGAAGCGGTTTATCAAGAAATGGATTCAATCATGGATGAATTTCTCTCTACAAGGGAATCCCCTCCCATTGGACATGGAGTTGAAAGTATAAAAGAGTGTGCACAACCTCCCATACCCTTAGTGAGCAATGAGAAAGAGAGCTACCAAGAGGAAAACGTTGGCATGGTGTATATCGAAATTGAAGAATATGAAGAGGTTGATCAAGAAATGGATTTATTCATCAATGAATTTCTATCCAAAATTGAACCACCTCCCATTAGGCAAGAAATCAAAGTTCTTGAAGACAACACCAAGCTATGTGATAAAAGGGGAAAGGTTGAAATCGAGGAAGCTCGCAAAGAGGTGGAAATACACAAAGAAGAGCACAAGGAAGTAGACCTTGCATTATCTAAGTGTGGGGAGGTCTCCCTTCCCGAGTCATCATCCAACACAACATTCAAGTGGGTAAAATTCTTATCCATAAGCTTCACTTTCTCGCTTGAATATGGTTTGATTGAAACGGATGGACAACTTAGAGCTCTTTGTGGAATTAAAAGCAAGAATGAGTTGTGTAGTGGTTGCAAGTTAGGAATTAGGCTCATTAAGGTCAAAGCTTTAAGGTATAGGAATTATGATGGGATAAGAATTCCTTTGTATGGGTCTAGAAGGAAGAATTGGTGGACTAACGAGAATTCTACGTGCCGACCGCCCTCGTGTCAACCACCCGGAAAGAAAAAGTATGAAGATCAAATCGAAGATGGGTGTGAAGATAAGATATGGGATCCCGGTTCGCTATGTAAAGACCAACTATGGGGACTCATATCTTGGGTAGAACTTTGCCCAAGCTTGATGAAAAGGGTTGGAAATTCTGTCAACCAATTGAGGAGCAAAGATCCTTGGAGATTCCAGGATGAGTACAAACACAAGCCACCATGACAATAAGCTTCTCAAAAATGTCCAACTTAAGGACTTAAACTAAAAGTGCTAGGTGGGAGACACCCCACCATGGTAAACTCTTTCCATTCTCTTTTTGAATTTGCCTAATAAGTGGTTTGAGTTACCATTGTAGGTAGATATTTCACATAATTTGTTTGTACAACTTAATTGTTAGCTCAGTCACATGCATGTTGTGTTTAGTAAGTAGATGAATAATATCAAGAATTGCATTTTTGTGAATTGTATGATGGTTGAGTGAATAAGAGTTGTGAACACTACGGGGAGCACTCAGCAAGTTTTTTTTTGTTGTTCTTCTGGAAAAAAAAAAAAAAAAACAAGGAGGGGCGCAGACGCGCACTACGTGCAGGCGCGCCGACTGTTAGATCCTGGAAGTTCGCGCGGACGCGCACCTGCCGCGTCCGCGCCGATTTGCTGCTGCAAATGCTTGGGCCAAACCCCAGAGAGTTAAGCCATTTCTGGGCTAGCTCTAGGCCCCAGGCCCAACCCGATCTGCGCGAGCGCATGCATTGCGCCAGAGCGCCATATTCACAACTCGTCGACGTACGCGGACGCGCACTTGCCGCGCGCGCGTCCTTGCTTGGTGTCCCCAAACTAGGCCATGAACCAGAGAGTTGGGCGTGCCTCAAGCCCATTCTACGCCTCAGGCCCAATCTCATGTACGCGTGCGCACATGATACGCGCACGCGCCCCTGCCTAATATGCCACCCCACGTTAACGCGCACTGTACGCTCACGCGTAGATCTCCATTCCCCTCAATGCACGCGGACGCGTACTTGTCGCGTGCGTGCAAATCTAGTGGCGCGCCTCCCAGGCCATTCTCCAGAGAGTTAGGCCTGAGTTGGGCCAACTCTAAGCCCCTGGCCCAACTCCATGCACGCGTGCGCGCACGGTACGCGCACGCGTCCTTTCCTATTTCTACTCATCCCCGCTTAAGCGCGTTGTACGCGCACGCGTAGGACCCACGTTTTTTTTCAATGGACGCGGACGCGCAAGGTGCGCGCTGGTGCACAAAATTGTGATGTCCAGGCTCGAACAATCCCTGGTAATGGCTCCAAAGCTTGGTGCTTTGATCTTAATTCATAATTGTCACAACTTCGATACAACTAACCAGCAAGTGCACTGGGTCGTCCAAGTAATACCTTACGTGAGTAAGGGTCGAATCCCACGGAGATTGTTGGTATGAAGCAAGCTATGGTCACCTTGTAAATCTCAGTCAGGCGGATTTAAACATGATACTTTATTAGATTAAAATAAACAATAAAAGGGATAGAGATACTTATGTAGATTCATTGGCAGGAATTTCAGATAAGCGAATAGAGATGCTTTTCGTTCCTCTGAACCTCTGCTTTCCTGCAATCTTCATCCAATCAGTCTCATTCCTTTCCATGGCTGGCTTTATGTGATACATCACCACTGTCAATGGCTACTTTCGGTCATCTCACGGGAAAATGATCCAATGCCCTGTCACGGCACGGCTAATCGTCTGGAGGCATCACCCTTGCCAATGGCTTCATCTTATCCTCTCAGTGAATATTATGCTCACGCACCCTGTCACGGCACGGCTATTCATCTGTCGGTTCTCGATCATGTTGGAATAGGATTTACTATCCTTTTGCGTCTGTCACTAACGCCCTGCAATCGCGAGTTAGGAGCTCGTCACAGTCATTCAATCATTGAATCCTACCCGGAATACCACAGACAAGGTTTAGACTTTCCGGATTCTCTTGAATGCCGCCATCATTCTAGCTTACGCCACGAAGATTCCGGTTAAGAAATCTAAGAGATACTCATTCTAGCTTAATTCATGTAGAACGGAAGTGTTTGTCAGGCACGCCTTTATAGGGGAGATGGTGATGAGCGTCACACATAATCATCACCTTCATCACGTTCTTGGGTTCGAATGGATATCTTAGAAGCAAAATAAGAAGAATTGAATAGAAAATAGAAGTACTTTGCATTAATCTTTGAGGAACAGCAGAGCTCCACACCTTAATCTATGGAGTGTAGAAACTCTACCGTTGAAAATACATAAGTGAGAGGTCCAGGCATGGCCGAGATGGCCAGCCCCCTATTGTGATCTAAGATAGCATACAACTGATCAAAGATGCCTAATACAATAGTAAGAGGTCCTATTTATAATAAACTAGTCACTAGGGTTTACATGAGTAAGTAATTGATGCATAAATCCACTTCCGGGGCCCACTTGGTGTGTGTTTGGGCTGAGCTTAAGTGTAGCACGTGCAGAGGCCATTTGTGGAGTTGAACACCAGTTTCTGTGCTAGTTTGGGCGTTCAACTCTGGTTTTGGATCCTTTTCTGGCGCTGGACGCCAGATTTGGGCAGAAGGCTGGCGTTGAACGCCAGTTTACGTCGTCAATTCTTGGCCAAAGTATGGACTATTATATATTGCTGGAAAGCCCTGGATGTCTACTTTCCAACGCAATTGAAAGCGTGCCATTTCGAGTTCTGTAGCTCCAGAAAATCCACTTTGAGTGCAGGGAGGTCAGAATCCAACAGCATCAGCAGTCCTTTTTCAACCTCTGAATCTGATTTCTGCTCAAGTCCCTCAATTTCAGCCAGAAAATACCTGAAATCACAGAAAAACACACAAACTCATAGTAAAGTCCATAAATGTGAATTTAACATAAAAACTAATGAAAACATCCCTAAAAGTAACTAGATCCTACTAAAAACATACTAAAAACAATGCCAAAAAGCGTATAAATTATCCGCTCATCACAACACCAAACTTAAATTGTTGCTTGTCCTCAAGCAACTGAAAATCAAATAGGATAAAAAGAAGAGAATATACTATAAATTCCAAACTATCAATGAAACATAGCTGCAATCATATGAGCGGGACTTATAGCTTTTTGCTTCTTGAATAGTTTTGGCATCTCACTTCATCCATTGAGGTTCAAAATGATTGGCATCTATAGGAACTCAGATTTCAGATAGTGTTATTGACTCTCCTAGTTCAGTATGATGATTCTTGAACACAGCTTCTTTATGAGTCTTGGCCGTGGCCCTAAGCACTTTGTTTTCCAGTATTACCACCGGATACATAAATGCCACAGACACATAATTGGGTGAACCTTTTCAGATTGTGACTCAGCTTTGCTAAAGTCCCCAATTAGAGGTGTCCAGGGTTCTTAAGCACACTCTTTTTTTTTTTGCTTTGGACCTTGACTTTAACCGCTCAGTCTCAAGTTTTCACTTGACACCTACACGCCACAAGCACATGGTTAGGGACAGCTTGGTTTAGCCGCTTAGACCAGGATTTTATTCCTTTAGGCCCTCCTATCCACTGATGCTCAAAGCCTTGGGATCCTTTTTATTTGCCCTTGCCTTTTGGTTTTAAGGGTTATTGGCTTTTTCTGCTTGCTTTTTCTTTTTCTTTCTATTTTTTTCGCCTATGAACTTTTTTTTTTTTTTGCAAGCTTTGTTCTTTGCTGCTTTTTCTTGCTTCAAGAATCATTTTTATGATTTTTCAGATTATCAAATAACATGTCTCCTAGTCATCATTCTTTCAAGAGCCAACATATTTAACATTCTTAAACAACAACTTCAAAAGACATATGCACTGTTCAAGCATTCATTCAGAAAACAAGAAGCATTGTCACCACATTAATATAATTAAGCTAAGTTCAGGGATAAATTTGAAACTCATGTACTTCTTGTTCTTTTGAATTAAAACATTTTTTATTTAAGAGAGGTGATGGATTCATAGGACATTTATATCTTTAAGACAAAGTTACTAACCACTAATGATCATGTAATGAAGACACAAACATAGATAAGCACATAACATAGAAAACGAAAAACAGAGAAAGTAAGAACAAGGAATGAGTCCACCTTAGTGATGTCCTTGAGCTCTTCTATGTCTCTTCCTTGTCTTTGCTACTCCTCCTTCATTGCTTTTAGATCTTCTCTGATTTCATGAAGGATGATGGAGTGCTCTTGATGTTCCACCCTTAGTTGCTTCCAATAATTGTGTGGAAGAAAATGTATCCCCTAAGGTATCTCAGGGATCTCTTGATTTGCAGTCAAATGCTCTACCACTGAGCTATGGACCCTTGATGGAAGCTTTTGTCTTCCCTTTCCTCTTTCTAGAGGCTTCTCTGGCCTTAGGTGCCATCAATGGTTATGGAAAAACAAAAAAGCTTATGCTTTTACCACACCAAACTTGGAATGTTGCTCGCCCTCGAGCAAAAGAAGAAAGAATAGAAGAAGAAGAAGATATGGAGGAGATGGAGGGATCTGTGTATGGATGTGAGTGGTGAATGGAGAACAGAATGGATGGTCATGAATGGAGAGAGAGAGGGTAAGGTGGGTGGGGATCCTGTGGGATTCACAGATCCTAAGATGATCCTGTGGTGTCAAGGCATTTACATCCCTGCACCAATTTAGGCATGCAAAATGCCCTTGCACACAACTCTGGGCGTTCAGCGCCAGGTTGGTGCCCATTTTGGGCGTTCAACGCCCATTTGCTGCCATTTCTGGCGTTGAACGCCAGAACCATGCTTGTTCTGGGCGTTCAGCGCCAGGATGCTCCCATTCTGGGCATTCAGCGCCAGAACTATGCTCTGTTCTGGCGTTTGAACGGCAGACAGATGCTCCTCCAGGGTGTGATTTTTCTTCTGCTGTTTTTGATTCCGTTTTCAATTTTTATATTTATTTTGTGACTCCACATGATCATGAACCTAAGAAAACATGAAAAATAATAAAAATAAGAATTAGATAAACATTGGGTTGCCTCCCAACAAGCGCTTCTTTAATGTCAATAGCTTGACAGTGAGCTCTCATGGAGCCTCACAGATGTGCAGAGCTTTGTTGAGACTCTCCAACACCAAACTTAGAATTTGGATATGGGAGTTCAACACCAAACTTAGAGTTTGGTTGTGGCCTCCCAACACCAAACTTAGAGTTTGACTGTGGGGGCTCTGGTTGACTCTGCTTGGAGAGAAGCTTTTCCTGCTTCCTCTCCATGGTTGCAGAGGGAGATCCTTGAGTTTTGAATACAAGGGAGTTCTCATTCTATTGAAGGAATATTTCACCTCTGTCAACATCAATCACAGCTCTTGCTGTGGCCAGGAAAGGTCTTCCTAGGATGATGGATTCATCCTCTTCCTTTCCAGTATCCAGGACTATGAAATCAGCAGGGATGTAAAGGCCTTCAACCTTTACTAACACGTCCTCTACTTGTCCATAAGCCTGTTTTCTAGAGTTGTCTGCCATCTCTAATGAGATTTTAGCAGCTTGCACCTCATAGATTCCCAGTTTCTCCATTATAGAGAGGGGCATGAGGTTTATTCCTGAACCAAGGTCACATAGAGCTTTAAAGATCATGGTGCCTATGGTACAGGGTATTATGAATTTTCCAGGATCCTGTCTCTTCTGAGGCAATGTCAGTTGATCCAGATCACTTAGTTCATTGATAAACAAGGGATGTTCAACTTCCCAAGTATCAATGACAAATAATTTGGCATTCAGCTTCATGATTGCACCAAGAAACTTGGCAGTTTGCTCTTCAGTAACATCCTTATTCTCTTCAGAAGAGGAATACTCATCAGAGCTCATGAAGGGCTTAAGGAGGTTCAATGGAATCTCTATGGTCTCTAGATGAGCCTCAGAGTCCTTTGGTTCCCCAGAGGGAAGCTCCTTATTGATCACTGGACGTCCCTGGAGGTCTTCCTCCTTGGGATTCACGTCCTCTCCTCTCCTCTCAGGTTCGGCCATGGCACTTATGTCAATGGCCTTGCACTCTCCTTTTGGGTTCTCTTCTGTATTGCTTGGGAGAGTACTAGGAGGGATTTCAGTGATCCTTTTACTCAGCTGGCCCACTTGTGCTTCCAAATTTCTAATGGAAGACCTTGTTTCATTCATGAAACTTACAGTGGCCTTAGATAGATCAGAGACTAGATTTGCTAAATTAGAAGCATTTTGCTCAGAGTTCTCTGTCTGTTGCTGAGTTGATGATGGAAAAGGCTTGCTATTGCTAAACCTGTTTCTTCCACCATTATTAAAGCCTTGTTGGGGCTTTTGATCCTTCCATGAGAAATTTGGATGATTTCTCCATGTTGAGTTATAGGTGTTTCCATAAGGTTCACCTAAGTAATTTACCTCTGCTATTGCAGGGTTCTCAGGATCATAGGCTTCTTCTTCAGAAGATGCCTCTTGAGTACTGTTGGATGCAGCTTGCATTCCATGCAGACTCTGAGAAATCATATTGACTTGCTGAGTCAATATTTTGTTCTGAGCCAATATGGCATTCAGAGTATCAACCTCAAGAACTCCCTTCTTCATAGGCGTCCCATTACTCACAGGATTCCTTTCAGAAGTGTACATGAACTGGTTATTAGCAACCATGTCAATGAGTTCTTGAGCTTCTGCAGGCGTTTTCTTTAGGTGAATGGATCCACCTGCAGAGGTATCCAATGACATCTTAGATAGCTCAGATAGACCATCATAGAATTTATCCAGGATGGTCCATTCTGAAAGCATGTCAGAAGGACACTTTTTGGTCAACTGTTTGTATCTTTCCCAAGCTTCATAGAGGGATTCACCTTCTTTCTGTCTGAAGGTTTGAACATCAGCTCTAAGCTTGCTCAGCTTTTGAGGAGGAAAGTACTTGGCTAAGAAAGCCGTGACCAGCTTATCCCAAGAGTTCAGGCTGTCTTTGGGTTGAGAATCCAACCATAATCTAGCTTTGTCTCTTACAGCAAAAGGGAAAAGCATAAGCCTGTAGACTTCAGGATCTATTCCATTAGTCTTAACAGTATCACATATCTGCAAGAATTCAGTTAAGAACTGAAAAGGATCTTCAGATGGAAGTCCATGAAACTTGCAGTTCTGCTGCATCAGAGAAACTAATTGAGGTTTCAGCTCAAAGTTGTTTGCTCCAATGGCAGGAATGGAGATGCTTCTTCCATGTAAATTGGAATTAGGTGCAGTAAAGTCACCAAGCATCTTCCTTGCATTATTATTATTTTCGGCTGCCATCTCCTCTGCCTGTTCGAAAATTTCTGAAAGGTTATCTCTGGATTGTTGTATTTTAGCTTCTCTTAATTTTCTCTTCAGAGTCCTTTCAGGTTCTGGATCTGCTTCCACAAGAATATTCTTATCCTTGCTCCTGCTCATATGACAAGGAAGAATGGCCAGGAAAATGATAATAATAATAGAGATTCTCTTTACCACAGTATAGAGGTTCCCTTATGTGAGTAGAAGAAAAGAGGAAGAAATTCGAACACAGATAGAAGAGGGGGTTCGAATTTGGTGATGATGTGAGGAAGAGATGTTAGTTAATGAATGAATAAATAGAATAGGATGAGAGAGAAGGAGGGAATTTTCGAAAATTATTTTTGAAAAGGAGTTAGTGATCTTTGAAAATGTTTTTTTTTTTTTGAAAAATTGTTAGTAATTTTCGAAAATTAAGTTTTAAAAATTAAAATAATTAATAAATTAAAAAGAAATTTTGAAAAAGGGGAGAGATATTTTCAAAAATTGAGAGAGAGAGTTAGTTAGGTGGTTTTGAAAAAGTTAAGAAACAAACAAAAAGTTAGTTAGTTAGTTGAAACAAATTTTGAAAACCAATTTTGAAAAGATAAGTAGTTAGGAGGTTAGGAAAGATATTTTTAAAAGATATTTTTGAAAAAGATAAGATAAGAAGATATTTTTGAAAAGATATGATAGAAATTAGTTTTGAAAAAGATTTGATTTTTAAAATCACAATTAATGACTTGATTCACAAGAAATCACAAGATATGATTCTAGAACTTAAAGTTTGAATCTTTCTTAACAAGTAAGTAACAAACTTCAAATTTTTTGAATCAAAACATTAATTATTTATGTTATTTTCGAAAATTATGATATAAAATAAGAAAAATATTTTTGGAATTTTCGAAAATAACTAATAATTTTGAAAAAGATTTGATTTTTGAAAAAGATTTTGAAAAAGATAAGATTTTCAAATTGAAAATTTGATTTGACTCATGAGAAACAACTTGATTTTAAAAATTTTTGAAAAAGTCAACTCAAATTTTCGAATTTGATGAGAGAAAAAGGGAAAGATATTTTTTTAATTTTTGAATTTTTTTATGAAAAACATGAAAAATATGCAATGCATGAAATTTTTAGATCAAAACAATGAATGCATGCAAGAATGCTTATGAATGTTAAGATGAACACCAAGAACACTATGAATGTCATGATGAACATCAAGAACATATTTTTGAAAAATTTTTAATGCAAAGAAAACATGCAAGACACCAAACTTAGAATTCTTTAATGCTTACGCACTAAGAATTCAAGAATGCATATGATAAACATGAAAAGACACAAAACAAAAAAAATCATCAAGATCAAACAAGAAGACTTACCAAGAACAACTTGAAGATCATGAAGAACACTATGAATGCATGATATTTTCGAAAAAATGCAAGATGCATATGCAAGTGACACCAAACTTATGATATGACTCAAGACTCAAACAAGAAACACAATATATTTTTGATTTTTATGATTTTCTAGTTTTTTTGGATTTTTATTTTATATTTTTTGAAAATTAAAAGGAAAAATAAGGATTCCAAAATTTTTAATATGAATTCCAGGAATCTTGCCATGTTAGTCTAAAGCTTCAGTCCAGGAATTAGACATGGCTCACTAGCCAGCCAAGCTTTCAAAGAAAGCTCCAGTCCAAAACACTAGACATGGCCAATGGCCAGCCAAGCTTCAGCAGGTGATCAGAAACAGTAGCAGGTGGATTAACTCCAACTAACTTGCTCTTGATAACAAATTCCTGCCTCAGTCCAAATGAATTTAGACATGGCTTTACAGCCAGCCAGGCTGCAACATATAATTACATGGGCTGGAGTGATTAGTTGAATATCAATCCCAAAGTAGTTTGGGTATGGCTTTACAGCCAGATATGATTCAACATATTTCATGAAACACTAGAATTCATTCTTAAAAATTTTGAAGCCATAGAATAATTTATTTTTGAAAACATTTTTATTTTTTTCGAAAACAGATGAGAAAATTTTAGACATTTTTTTTTTGAAAAATTTTTGAAAATAAAATAAAAAGAAAATTACCTAATCTGAGCAACAGGATGAACCGTCAGTTGTCCAAACTCAAACAATCCCCGGCAACGGCGCCAAAAACTTGGTGCACGAAATTGTGATGTCCAGGCTCGAACAATCCCTGGTAATGGCTCCAAAGCTTGGTGCTTTGATCTTAATTCATAATTGTCACAACTTCGATACAACTAACCAGCAAGTGCACTGGGTCATCCAAGTAATACCTTACGTGAGTAAGGGTCGAATCCCACGGAGATTGTTGGTATGAAGCAAGCTATGGTCACCTTGTAAATCTCAGTCAGGCGGATTTAAACATGATACTTTATTAGATTAAAATAAACAATAAAAGGGATAGAGATACTTATGTAGATTCATTGGCAGGAATTTCAGATAAGCGAATAGAGATGCTTTTCGTTCCTCTGAACCTCTGCTTTCCTGCTATCTTCATCCAATCAGTCTCATTCCTTTCCATGGCTGGCTTTATGTGATACATCACCACTGTCAATGGCTACTTTCGGTCATCTCACGGGAAAATGATCCAATGCCCTGTCACGGCACGGCTAATCGTCTGGAGGCATCACCCTTGCCAATGGCTTCATCTTATCCTCTCAGTGAATATTATGCTCACGCACCCTGTCACGGCACGGCTATTCATCTGTCGGTTCTCGATCATGTTGGAATAGGATTTACTATCCTTTTGCGTCTGTCACTAACGCCCTGCAATCGCGAGTTAGGAGCTCGTCACAGTCATTCAATCATTGAATCCTACTCGGAATACCACAGACAAGGTTTAGACTTTCCGGATTCTCTTGAATGCCGCCATCATTCTAGCTTACGCCACGAAGATTCCGGTTAAGAAATCTAAGAGATACTCATTCTAGCTTAATTCATGTAGAACGGAAGTGTTTGTCAGGCACGCGTTCATAGGGGAGATGGTGATGAGCGTCACACATAATCATCACCTTCATCACATTCTTGGGTTCGAATGGATATCTTAGAAGCGAAATAAGAAGAATTGAATAGAAAATAGAAGTACTTTGCATTAATCTTTGAGGAACAGCAGAGCTCCACACCTTAATCTATGGAGTGTAGAAACTCTACCATTGAAAATACATAAGTGAGAGGTCCAGGCATGGCCGAGATGGCCAGCCCCCTATTGTGATCTAAGATAGCATACAACTGATCAAAGATGCCTAATACAATAGTAAGAGGTCCTATTTATAATAAACTAGTCACTAGGGTTTACATGAGTAAGTAATTGATGCATAAATCCACTTCCGGGGCCCACTTGGTGTGTGTTTGGGCTGAGCTTAAGTGTAGCACGTGCAGAGGCCATTTGTGGAGTTGAACACCAGTTTCTGTGCCAGTTTGGACGTTCAACTCTGGTTTTGGATCCTTTTCTGGCGCTGGACGCCAGATTTGGGCAGAAGGCTGGCGTTGAATGCCAGTTTACGTCGTCAATGCTTGGCCAAAGTATGGACTATTATATATTGCTGGAAAGCCCTGGATGTCTACTTTCCAACGCAATTGAAAGCGCGCCATTTAGAGTTCTGTAGCTCCAGAAAATCCACTTTGAGTGCAGGGAGGTCAGAATCCAACAGCATCAGCAGTCCTTTTTCAACCTCTGAATCTGATTTCTGCTCAAGTCCCTCAATTTCAGCCAGAAAATACCTGAAATCACAGAAAAACACACAAACTCATAGTAAAGTCCATAAATGTGAATTTAACATAAAAACTAATGAAAACATCCCTAAAAGTAACTAGATCCTACTAAAAACATACTAAAAACAATGCCAAAAAGCGTATAAATTATCCGCTCATCACGCGCGTGCGCCAATTCAAAAATTGGGATAACCCTAGCTCGCGAAGCACACTGCGCAGTCGCGCACCCCATCCCCCCAACCTCCATCTTCTTCTTCTCCTCACCCCAACTGTCATCGCAGCAGCAACACCGGCCGCCGCCGCGCCATCATCACCGCCGATCACTCACCCTCACCTTCTCTTCCCCCTCTCACCACCACCCATCCTCTCTCTCTCTCACTCCTCTCTTCCTCCTCCCGGCCAAACCCCCACCGCGCCACCATCTCCGCCGCCGCGCCACCATCACTTCCTTCCCCTCTCTTTCTTCCCTTCTCTCTTACTCCTCTGACCTCCTCGCTCTCTCACCATCGCCGTCCCTCCTCCCCTCAGTTTCTCGAACCACCGCGCCACCGTTCACGGCGGTGCCAGTCTGTCTCCGCTGCCCCTGCCCTATCGTAGTCCCCACTGTCCATTTTCAGTTTTTCCCGGCTCCCAGGTTCCAGCTCCATTTCTGTTAATTCTTTTCTATTTTTCCTTTTTATTTGTTCATTCATGTTCGTTCCTAGAATTGCATGTTAGTTAGCTAAATTCAAATGTTGAATGTTAGGATTAGTTAGAAATACTTGCGGTTAGGTAGCTAGGACTGGATAGAGGATTCTAGGCCTGATAAGTGCTCCGTATGTGCTTAATTGCTGTTTGTCTGTTTGAATGTTGTATGCTGATTTTGGACTGCTTTTTATGCACTTCTTGTTGCCCGAATGCTGTACCACTGCTGCTGCGCTTAATTGATGCTGCTTTCTTACTGTTTGTGCTATTCTGCTATCCGGGAACGTCCAATTTTAAGCCGGAATGCTGCCCGATTTTCAAGGAAATTAGTTTCATTTTGATCTTTATTTCAGTTTTGGGCAAATTTCCGTTTCCTTTTTGACTTCCCGGATTTGCACAATCATCGTGAACATGAACCGCAATTTCTCGTTCAATTGAGCCTATATATCATCATATCACTAATCCACTTTTCTAACTCACTAATTTCTTTCACTATTTTACTAACACTCACTTTTAACCCTCTTTAACAATTCTTTCATGAATATGATGATATTAGTGCCTTTTGCATATGAGGTGTTACCTTTAATGAGGATTACGGTTTTGGTTCAGTCACTTATGCTTACTTGTTCACTTTTACATATTCAGTGCAACATCATGATTGCTCTTTGATAATGGTATCCTGAACATGTCTTCTTTGTTACATGCTAAATGTTTTATATATTCTATCACATTTTTTTTCAGGATGTCGGATAAAGGCAAAGCCATAGCCACCGCCTCTAAAAAGAGAAAACACTCTACCCCCTCCATTCCTTCCATCTACAAGAACTATGCTAGGAATCCATTGCAGGACGAGGATAAAGAGAATCAGCAGTTGCCTTCTACCAATCCTGGCAAATTCCCCAATATCTACTGTGAGCTTCGGTTCTCTAGATATCGCACCAGCTCAGCAGGATGCCCCTGACACTACAGAGCCAGCGCACATGGAGGCACCACCTTAGACACAGGGGACTCACCCGGTCCCGCAGCCACAGTCAGAGCCAGAGCCTATCGTTGTACCTCCCACTGATCCTCCGGTTTAGCATCGAGGACGATGCTTCATTTTAAGTGTGGGGAGGGCACCGGTAGCATTATTTGGGAACTGGTGAACTTTTTTTTTTCGGCCTAGTTATCTCATTTTGCACATCCTTGTATATATTTTGATGCATTTGCATTTCTAGTTTGCTTTGGATACTTTTATTGCTTATTTTGGATTTTAGACATTTTGATGCTTCTAGATATTATTGGATGCTTTTGGATATTTTTTTAGATCTTTTGGATGATAGATTCCGTACTTTTAGTGGATTCTTCTTTATACATTTTGTTTATCTTTGTTTTTAGTTTGCGGTTGTGATTAGAAATCATGTTTTAAGTAAAACTTAGGCACCCTTTTTGCATATTATATTGATTCTAAGTGAAAAAGGAAAGGGTGAACTAAGAAAATTTTTGAACTTTTCAATCACAACAATGCTTAGTCAAACATTGAGTTTTCTTTTTTTTCAAGGAGTTAAATATAGGGCATTAACCCAATTGATTGAAAAAAGAATTTTTGAAACTTGCTTAAATTTCATACCTTGTGAAGCATGTATTGAATTGAGAACACAAGCTTGTGAGACTTGAGCCTATGGATGTGGTTACATTTTATAACCATTTATTTCCCATTCTTGTGTGAAATTGTTCTCTTTCCATGATTGTGATCCTTAATTTGCTTGATTCTATATATCCGTTTAATTCTTGTGTTTGTGCATTTATATGATTGAGGCCATTATTTCATTTGCCACTTACCCAAATAGCCAACCTTTTACTCTCCATTGTAGCCAATTTTGAGCCTATGCTTAACCAACTTATTCTTATTTTAGCACACTACAAGCCCAAGGCGGAAAACCAATGAAAAGTCCTTGTTTGGATCCTTGATTGGCTTAGGCTAGTGAGAGTGTTTTATTATTCAAAGTTGGTGAGGCTTGGGAACATTGGATGGGATAAAAAGGGGCAATACACTTTTATGTTTAGGAATTGGGCACATGTTCATGTATTGATTAAATGTAGAGACCTTATGCATTGATGTTCTCGTATTTAGTTTGAAAGAAGAAAAAAAAAAGAAAAAAAAAATATATATAAAGAAAAAAAAATGATGAAAAGAAAAGAAAAAAAAAATGTATATAGAAAAAGAGAAAAAAAAAAGAGAGAAGCAATAAAGGGGACAAAATGCCCCAAGGTGAAGCCCAGTAAGAATCAATGCATAAGTATTGAGAAATGAAAAAAAAAGAGAATGCATGAGTATGTAAGAAAAAGTGAAGAATGGGTAGTTAGAATAGCTCGCATTTGTATAGGTCATTAAATAGGTTAGGTGGGAAAGTCTATGCTAATCAAAGACTCAAATCCTAGTCCACTTGACCATAAATGATCCTACCTTGACCCTAACCCCGTTACAACCTAAATGAAAGACCTCATGATGAATGTATGCACGCATTGAATAAGTGTTGATTGTTAGAAGAAAATCAAATTTTGGAAAACATGATTAGAAGAGAATTGAGTGAATTAACCCTTAAACACTTGAGTGAATAGAGCGGATACACATCCGGTGAGGGTTCAAAAGTTCAATCACATGTATTCACCTATATTACCTATATTCTTGCAAGTTTGAACTCTTTTTGACAATTCAATACAATTGTGGTTTGGACTTAGTTCCTATATGCCTAGCTCTTGTGCTTACACATGCTCTCTTGGGAATTGATTTGTTTGAACTAAGCATTTCCAATTGCTTTAGATAGTTGCAATTAGATAGGACTCATATAGTTTAGTTGCATTCAATAAATGTCATAACCCTTAAGTTCCTTCTTATCTTAGCATGAGGACATGCTAAGGCTTAAGTGTGGGGAGGTTGACAAACCCCAATTTGACGGTTTGTTTTGCATTGAATTTAGAGTATTTTGATAACCTTTTGTCACATTTAGCCTAAGAATTAGCATGGTTTTGTTATCTCTTCCATAATTGTGCTTAAGTGTAAAAACATGCTTTTTAAACCTTATTTTGATGAATTCTAGTTTCTGTTTGATTCCATAAGATGCCTTGATGTGTTTGCTAGTAACCTCAGGTTGAAATAGACTAAGCATGGATCAAAGGAAACAAGGAAGGAAGCATACAAGTGGAGAGAAGCATAAAAAGTCAAAGAAGCAAAGTCAGCCATGCACGCGCACGCGCACAAGGCGCTCGCGCGAACATTGCAGAATCGACCAGGGACGCGCACGCGTACCATGCGCGCACGCGCCGATGATAGCACATGACCTCATTAATGCAGCACGTGCCTGGTGATTTGAGAGGGTTTCTGAACCCATTTTTGGCGCCAAATTGCTAAGGGAAAGGGATAAAAGGATGAAGGATTAAGGGGAAATCATCATTCATTCATATAACATCACTTCCAACTAAATAATCACTTTAGTTTAGAGAGAGAAGCTCTCACTTCTCTCTAGAATTAGGATTAGGATTAGGTTTAGTTCTTAGGTCTAGATTTAGATTCATGTTCTTCTACTTCTACATCTCAATTCCTTGTAATGACATTGATTCTTCTTCCATTCTTTTATTGCAATTTCCTTCATGTTGTTCTTATACTTTGTTGTAGATCTAGTATTGTTCATCCCATTTTCTTTCAATTCAATAAGAGGTAATTCATAATAAATGTGTCTTCTTTGCTTTTCTATTGTTGATCTCTTACCTTTGTAGTTGTAGATTCCTTTAATTCTTGCAATTAATAATGTTTACTTCTATTGCACTTTATGTGTTTGTTGAAATGTCTCTTTTAGTTTTAGTGTAGATTTTGTTCCTCTTGGCCTAGGTAGAGTAATTAGTGATACTTAAGTTATCTAATTCCTTTGTTGATTGATAATTGGAGAGATTGCTAATTGGTTTGGAGTGCACTAAAGCTAGTCTTTCTGTGGGAGTTGGCTAGGACTTGTGGCTCAAGTCAATTCATCCACTTGACTTCCCTTTAATTAGTAAGGGTTAACTAAGTGGTAGCAATGAACAATTCTCATCACAATTAAGAAGGATAACTAGGATAGAACTTCTAGTTCTCACACCTTTCCAAGAGCCTTTTATAGTTTTTAGTTTATTTTCATTGCCGTTTATTTTTCATGCTTCTTATCCAAAACCCCAAAATAACTCATAACCGATAACAAGACACTTCATTGTAAGTCCTAGGGAGAACGACCCGAGGTTTAAATACTTCGGTTTATAAATTTTAGGGGTTTGTACTTGTGACAAACAACTTTTTGTATGAAAGGATTAGTGATTGGTTTAGAAACTATACTTTACAACGAGATTTCATTAGTGAAATTCTAAACCGTCCAAAATCCGTTCGTCAGCGGGATCCAACCACCGTCCCTGCCGGGCGCATAGCGTCTCATAATCTCAATAAAAACATTATTTCAGTGGTTTTCAGAAAAACATTTTTAATATACATGAATCCATTATCTCATCCAGAGTCCTGGACTCATCTCAACCATTGTCCATTCATAACTCAGTTTCCAAATATCAACAGTTCATTATTCCTCATCTCATATATCAATCATCCTTCACCTAACGTCAAACCATTCTCAGCACGCCAAAAACCTAGGCCTCTATTTTCTAAGTTTTCCAAATATTATCACCTAGATCCATTAAATTCTTTCCCAAGTTTTAACTATCCAAAACTAGGCCCAAGAGTCTAAAAATAGTGTTAAAGGAGCTTACAACCTTGTTGGGAAGGTAGAATAGTTGAAAACAAAGAAAAATTTGAGAAACAAGGCGTGTGCGGCAGCACCAGGGTGTGCGCGCGCATGCTCCGAAGAGTTTCAAGATGTGTGCGTACGCACAGGACTGTGCGTACGCACAGGTGGCAAAACTTACAAAATCTGTTCACTCGCACAACCTGTGCCAGAACCCCAACAGACTGGCCTTCCTAACGTGTGCGTGCGCACAGGTGCGTGTACGTGTGCGGACGCACAGGTTGCAATTCATCCTTAGATATGTGCGCGCACAAGCTGTGCTAGCGCTGTAAACAGAATGCATTTCCCTACCTGTGCGTGCGCACAGGTCAAATTTTCGCAGGGTGTGCATTCGTACAAGGGTGTGCGCTCGCACATATCAGAAATCATGAAATTCTGCAACTTAGCAGAATTTCAGATTTTTAACACAAACTTTGAATGATCATAACTTCCTCTACAAAATTCCAAATTTTTCAAAGTTTATATCAATTTAATGGGTTTTCAAAGATCTTTAATTTTAAACAAATCTAAAAAAATTTTGAAAACCAAGGCAAAAGTTATAATCGAACAAAGTTTACCAAAAATTCCCTTTTTACCCAAATTTCACATGTACTCAAATTTAGCAATTCATCAAGCCACATCCAATTAGACCAATACCAAATCCCCATTTACAACATAATTTACCTTCTAGGGTTACCAATCACCATTCTCAATCATCAACATCAAATATATGACTCTAAATCAATCCTTCACTAATACATTCACCAATCATTACCTCATCTTCATCAATTCACATAATCAACCTCATTCATGCTTTAAATCCATATCCAACAATATACAATCATTCAAAGTTATCAAGCATCATATCTCAAAATCATTAATTCTCAACATATCAATATCATTTCAACATACAACATCAACCAACTACATAAATCCAAACCTATCCTATAGGTCACTAGCCTAAGTGTCCATGAATATTATATACTACATAGAGAAAACCAAAACCATACCTTGGCCAATTTCCAATATGCCCTTAAACCAAAGTTGAGTAGAAGCTAGGTTTTTCCAACACAATCCAAGCCACCAACAATCACCAATAAGCTCCAACAAGTTCAATTACTCACCACTTCAAGCTATACCACACATAATTCACAATAATTCAACCTAGAGTTTATCAAACTTGAAATTTCACAAGGGTTTATTGACTCCTACCTTTTCCAATAGATTTGATAGCAAAAATTCAAGACTAAGCAAGGATTAGAGCAAACCTAAACATCCAAAATCACAAAAACTCACTTAGTCACAAACCCTAAGAACCAAAATTTTGGAGAGAAGAATAGAAAATATTTCGTGGTTACCTCTCTAGGTTCTTGTATGGGTTTTTTAGAGCTTTTCACGAGGAACGTGCAGCCGCAAACGGTGCGGCGATCGGAGCTCTCTAGCTCAAGATATGAGCTTCGGAAGATTGAAATAAATAGTGCCAAAGGGTTTCTCTTCTTCCTCTCTTCCCAGCTGTGTGAGTGTGTTTATGTGAGTGTTATGGTGGGTTGGGTTCATTAATGGCTCTATTTATATGTTGGGCTAGGGGCCCAACTTGGGCCCGGTCAAACCCGTTAGCGTTTTTAGCCCATTTGACCTAACTTCGGGCCAAACCTTTAAAATTAACGCCCGGTTTTCAACTTCTAATGTTTTTCTAAGATTTTTGACTGTTTTCACTTTTTCTCGTGCGGTACCGGGCAGACTTGAATCGGTTCAACTGGTTCAACTGCCGGTTCACAGTTTTTCACGGTTTTTTACAGAAAGCACATTTTCTGACTCAGAAAAATCCACTGAGTCCAAAAATCACCTTTAAATCCTCAAATTCTCACTCTAACTTTTCGGAATATAATTTGGGCAATGTTAATTACTTAATTAACTGGTTGAATATTTACAGTTCTTACATTCTCCCACCAAATAAGAAATTTTGCCCTCAAAATTTGAATTACCTAAGAAAAGCTCGGGGTGATCCTTTTGCATCTCGGACTCCAATTCCCAAGTATGCTCTTCAACTCCTGCTTGCTCCCAAGCAACCTTAACCAACTGAACTTCCTTTCCTCGTAGCTTCTTTGTACTAGTGTCATAGATCCTAACTGGCATTACTCTTTTTTCTTGAAAACAAGCCTACTGTGGCATTTCGTGATTGAGTTCTCATGCCTTGAAAGGTTAAGTTCTCCTTCAACTCAACCGACTCAGGCTCCAACACATGAGCCGCATCCGATGTGTACTTTGGAGCTGTGACACGTGGAATACATCATGCAAGTTAGATAGATGAGGTGGCAAAGCTACTTGATACGCCACCAGCCTGTATCTCCTTAGAATCTCAAAAGGTCCTATATACCTTGGATTCAACTTCTTGGTCTTAATTTCTCTTCCAATCCCAATTGTCGGTGTCACCCGAAGAAATACATGTTCTCCCACTTCAAACTCTAACGGTTTTCTTCTCTGGTCCACGTAGCTCTTTTGTTGACTTTGAGCAGTTAGAATCCTTGCACGAATCTTCTTAATGTTCTCAGTAGTCTCTGCTATCACCTCAGGACCCAAAATACTTGTTTCACCAGATTCAAACCAACAAAGTGGAGATTGGCACTTCCGTCCATACAAAGCCTCATACGGAGCCATCCCTATGCTCGCATGAAAGCTATTGTTATACGCAAACTCCACCAATGGCATGTAACGATCCCAATTCCTGGGTTGATCCAACACACATGCTCTGAGCATATCTTCCAATGTCTGAATAGTCTTTTTTGACTGTCCATCGGTTTGCAGATGATATGCGGTACTGAGACATAACTTCGTACCGAAAGCTCTTTGGAAAGCTCCCCAAAACCTTGAAGTGAATCGGGGATCATGGTCCGGTACTATACTCGACAGCACACCATGCAACCTTACTATCTCCTTTATATACAACCTTGCTATCTCCTCCATAGAACAGTTCACTCGAATAGGCAGAAAATGAGCGGATTTGGTTAAGCGATCGACGATCACCCAAATCGCATCAAATCCCAACCTAGTCCTCGGTAAACCGGATACAAAGTCTATTGTAATTCCTTCCGACTTCCATTGAGGAATCTCAAGTGGCTGTAATATTCCCGACGGTTTCTGATGCTCTATCTTCACTTTCTGACAAGTCAGGCACTTGGATACTACTATAGCTACATCACCTTTCATCCCAGACCACCAGAACATCTTCTTTAAGTCGTAGTATATCTTCGTACTTTCAGGATGAATAGAAAACCCACTGTTGTGTGCTTTCGACAATAAGTCTTGCCTCAAACTCCCAACATCCGATATGCAAATCCTTCCCTTGTATCTCCATAATCCTTCATCATCTTTGGTGAATTCTCCAAGCCTCTTCTCACCAACTGGTTGAAACAATTGCTGAAGCTTCTGCTCATCTTGCTGAGCCCTTTGTATTTCTGATTTAAAAGTGCTTGAGATCTGTAACTGGTTTAAACAAGCTCTTCCGGCAACTTCACCAATATCCAACTTAAGATCCACAAACTTATCTACTAGCTCCTCTTCCTTGATTCTCATCCAAGCTATTGTTAAAGATTTCTGACTCAATGCGTCTGCTACCACATTCGCCTTTCTGAGATGATAACTCAGTTCAAAATCATAGTCCTTCAGCAACTCCATCCACTTCCTCTGACGCATATTTAGCTCTTTCTGATCAAAGATATACTTGAGACTCTTATGATCAGAAAAGACGCTAAACCTTACTCCGTACAAGTGGTGTCTCCAAATCTTCAATGCAAACATAATCGCCGCTAATTCCAGGTCATGAGTTAGGTAGTTCACCTCATGCGGTCTCAGCTGACGCGATGCGTAAGCCACCACATTCCGATGTTGCATCAACACGCAACGCAAACCTTTCAAAGAAGCATCACAGTACACGTCGAATGGTTCATGCGGTTCCGGCAAGGTTAAAATAGGTGCTAAAGTTAACCTTTTTTTTAAAGTCTGGAAACTCTCTTCACACTCCGACGTCCACATAAATGGCACCTCTTTCCTCGTTAATTTCGTCATCGGTAGTGCAATCCGGGAGAATCCTTCGATAAATCTCCGGTAATATCCGACTAAACCTAAGAAGCTTCAGACTTCCGTCACTGTCATTGGTCTTTCCCATTCCATCACCGCTTCTACCTTAGAATGATCTACAGCTATTCCTGCTTTGCTCACCACGTGGCCTAAGGACTTTACTTCCTCCTTCCAAAACTCGCACTTTGACAACTTAGCATACAACTTCTGCTCCTTTAAGATTTGCAACATAATCCTCAAGTGTTCCTCATGCTCCTTTACCGTCTTAGAGTAAACCAAGATGTCATCTATGAAAACCACCACGAATTTGTCCAAAAAGGGACGAAACACTCTGTTCATGTAATCCATGAAAACAACAGATGCATTCATTAACCCAAAGGACATTACCACAAACTCGTAGTGTCCATAGCGTGTCCTAAATGCAGTCTTAGGGATATCATCCTTCTTCACCCTTATCTGATGCTAACCGGATCTAAAATCAATCTTGGAAAACACTCCAGCTCCTTGCAATTGATCTATCAAGTCATCTATCCTTGGCAACGGGTATTTGTTCTTTACAGTCACTTTATTCAACTATTGGTAATCCACACACAATCGCATTCCTCCATCTTTCTTCTTCACCAATAAAACTGGCGCTCCCCACGGTGATACACTTGGTCGAATGAACCTCTTTTTCAGAAGCTCTTTCAACTGAGTCTTTAACTCTGCCAGCTCTATCGGAGCCATGCTATATGGCGCAATCGACACTGGTCCGGCTCCCGGCACCAATTCAATCGCAAATTCAATCTCCCTTTGAGGTGGGAACTCAGGGATAATTTCCGGGAACACTTCTGAAAAATATTTAACCACTGATATCTGATCTAAGTTCTGGGCATCACCCAACGCATTAGCAGCCAACAGGATATAACCCTGACATTCCTTCCCACTACAATGCACCATTACAGAGTTCAGGTAATACCCCGTAGCTACCACTGCTCCATTCTCTCCCTCTGACATAAACCGAATTATCCATTCAAAGCAATCCAACAAAACCCGATTCTTCGACAACCAATCATACCCCAAAATCATCTCTAGCCCCACCATTGGTAAATAGATCAAATCATGCACAAAGTCTCTACCCTCTAGCTTGAAACCTACTTGTTTACAACCTGACCTAGTCATAACCATCTGATGCGGAGTATGTACATGCAGATCAAATGGTAATTCTGACACTTTCAAGCCTAATTCCTCAACTTTAGCAAATGAAATAAACGAATGCGAAGCTCCAGTATCATATAATGCAACTAAGGACTTATCACCAATTAGACATATACCTCTCATCAATGGATTCGCCTTGGAAGCATCCTTGGCATTCACAACAAAGACTCGCCCCTGGTGCTAACCTTGACCCGCACTTTGGTTCTTCCCACGTGTGCAATCCCTCGCAAAATGACCAGGCAAGCCACAGTTGAAGCACCCACCTATACCAATCTTGCAAGAGTCATATGGATGAAAACGTCCACAACGATCACAAGCTAAATCCGAAGAACTCTTACTCTGATTTCCTCTCCCTTTGCCATGCTGAATCTGATCATGGGTGTTCTTTCTAAAGCCTCCTTGACCTTGAGGCGCATATCCTCCTCTCTTGAAGCTTTGCCCTCTAGGATGAAAATACTTGCTACGCCCCCAACTAGAGCTCCCTCCATGAGTTTCCTTGGATGAAGCTACCGTCTTGGCATACTCTTCCACCACTCTCGCCTTGTCCACCAAGTCGGAAAAGACACGGATTTCCATAGGAGCCACAGCAGTCATGATGCTATCCTTTAAACCCCTCTGGTACTTAATGCACTTCCAGCTTTCGTAAGTCTTCGGGGCACTGATGAATCCATATTTGATGATGATTTTTGGTTAGAATTGGATGTATTTTCATCATATAAACTTGCACTTATTGCCTTGAATAGCATGCTTTTGAACTTTCCTTCCAAATTGCGCTTGATTATGAAAATGTGCTCTTTTGTGCCTAATTTAATCTATTTTTATTCCATTTGCCTTTCATTTGATGTCTTGATGTTGTCTGTGAGTGATTTCAGGTGTATAAGGTAGGAATGGGTCGGAGAAAATGGAAGAAGATCTTGCAAAGTGGAGGAAACTTGAAGAATCAAAGGAGATAAGCTCAGAGACGTGTGCGTGCGCAAAGCTGTGCGAACGCACAGCTGCCCAATCTGAGCGCGTGGATTGCTCCGAGCGCATCGTGTGTCCAGCCAAGCATCGCCTCATGTGCGTGCGCAAGGCCACTTGTGCATACACACAGGCCTGGATTTATCGTGAGGTGTGCGGACGCACACATCTGTGCATCCGCACATGTGTCCGCACATGACTTCATTAAAATAGCACGTGCCTCGCGATTTGGAGGCTTTGGAGGCCCATTTCTGAAGTCTTCTAGCTCATATTGGAGGGGGAATGAACAACATAAGATAGCATATCATTAGTGTAGTTTTAGGAGTAGTAGTAGGAAGCTTTAGTTAGTTTTTTCTTTAAGTTTTTCATCATCTCTATTAGGATTTATATTAGGGTTTTACATTCAAGTGCCATTTCCATTTTTGATCTTGGATTTTGCTAGCTTTCATTGTAAGTATTCTCTTGTTATTACTCTTTATAGTTACATTGTCATTACTCTTTCTTCTAATTCAAGTTATAGTTCAATTTTGCTTCTCTCTTGCAATTTTAATTCCTTGTTGATGAATTTGATGTTTGATGTTTATTTCATGCTTCCTTGTGTTATTCTTGTTAATTGAGACCAATTGTTGCTTTTAGGTTCAAGCATTTACTCATTTTCTCCATGTTTAAAGTTCTTGCCCACCAAGTGTTTGACAAAATGTCAAACATGGTTTTAGGCTAAATTTTGGTTCTTGGCTTGGTAAAGTGAGCAATTGGGTCTCTAGAGTTGGAATGTCCAATATTTAGTTTCAATTCTTGGATTGTTAATTGTTCTTGTTACCACTAACACTAATTTATTGCTAAAGTAATTTGCAAGCAAGTTAGGATTTGTGGGTTAGGAATACTTATGCTCATTTAACTTACTTTCTGATGTGAGGGTTGATCAAGTGAGATGAATCCATCATAATTGTCATAGTTGTAGTTCCAACAAGGAAAGGACCCTTAGCTCACTCCAAGCCAAGACTCTTTTTGATGCTTTTAATCTTTCATACATTCCTATGTTAATCTCTTTTATACTTTACTTGTTTATATTACATAGTCGGTTCTTTAATTTCTTTATTAGTTCAATCATTACAATTTTGCATGTTCTTTTATTGCTTTATGTGCTTATTTTTTTAATGACAAACCCTTGATCTCTACAACCGGATTTGCACACTCATTGCTCTAAAGTACTCCTTGGGAGATGACCCGGGAGTCAAATACTCTCGGTTTTAAATTAGTTTTGAATTGTGGTACACCTTGTGAACCTCTAATTTGATCGGTTGCCAACTTGTTGGGTTAGGACTATACTTACAACACTAATTCCATTTTTGGATAACCAAGTTCCTAATCCTATATATGCATATTGGCTTCACCGCGCATCAAATTTTGACGTCGTTGCCGGGGAGTTCACTTTAAGTGAAATGAGTGCTACAATTTTAGTTGTGTAAGTATGTGAATAGTGTGAATATTTGACTTTTGGTTTGCTACTTAGCACTAATTGTAGATACTACTTTTCTCTCTAGTTAGTTTTAGTAGTTGTTGATTGTTAAGTGGTTCTTGTTTACTTGCACATCTTTGTTTTGCTTTTCATAAATGCCTGATTTTCATTGCCTCCTCAGTTAAATGACATGGTCGCTTCCAGACTCGAGCTTGGCCACTTTGATCTGGAAATCGAAAGGACATTAACTCATATAAGGCAAGCTCGACGCCGACTAGCTTTTGTGGATAGTGAATCAGGACCCCTTGGGGAAACCTCCCACTCACTATCACCACCCATTCGTGACTATCATTCTCCAAACAATGAGGAGACTATATATTCATCTGTGGGGAGTACTGAACTCTCTTTGAGTGACTCAGGTGATACCGTCATGGCGGACCCACCTCAAAGAATCACCTTGAAGGAGGCCGGAGCTCCTGATCTTGACTTGCAACCGCTTCAAATCTTGTATCTGGCTTTAGACCCAAATTTTGAGCCTAAGTCTGGCACGATAAACTTGCTTCCCAAATATAATGGACTGCCTGGGAAAGATCCTTTGAAGCATCTAAAGGATTTCCAAGTTGCACGTGCAACTGCGAGAAGTCATGGGGCGGATGAAGCCGCAGTGTTGGTCTTTGCTTTCCCTTTCTCTTTGGAGGAGAAAGTGAAGGAGTGGTTTTATACTCAACCGGGTGAAGTTAGATCTAATTGGGACTTGTTGCGTAAAGAATTTTTGGAAAAGTTCTACCCTCCCTAGAAAACAGACAAGTTGCGAAGAGAGATTTCTTACATTGTGCAACGGGATGGGGAGACCTTGTATGAGTATTGGGAGAGATTTAAGAAGTTTCTGGAGGCTTGTCCTCACCATAGGATTGATGAGTTGGTTCTTATCAGTTATTTCTATCAAGGAATGCACCACCAAGACAAGCTTCTCTTAGACGCCGCAAGTGGAGGATCATTGACCAAAAACAAGACCGCTGCCGAAGCGTGGGAAGTTATATCTGATCTAGCAGACTCCACTCAACACCCAAGGGCAAGGAGTCCACAACTGAAAGTTTTGAATGAAGTTTCTCCTTCTGGAGATGCTATATTAACCAAGACCCTTGGAAAAATGACAATCTTGTTGTGACAACTCACCCAAGGGCAACAAATCCCTCAAGCTTTGATAGTTGCTCCACCTCAACCTCCAAGGATTGAAGGACCACCAAAGATATGTGGTGTTTGTGCGTGTAACACTCATTACACTGATGAGTGTCCTAAGCTCCAAGAAGACACTACATTGGCGGTAGCTAACTCCTATCCACAAAGACCAAATTACAACCAAGGACCCTACCAACTAGGAAGCAATCAAAACCAAAGGTGGAACCAAGCTCTTCAAGCTCAACCTAACCAAAACGCTTAAGTCTACTACCATCAACATCCCCAAGGTCAACCACAATACCAACAACCATACCAACAACCCCCATAATCTCAACCCCAAGGGAAATACCAACACCCCATAGTAGGCCTAGCCCTCCTCAAGTTAACCAAGCCCTTCCCTCTAATCAACCTCACATGAATGACACAATTCACACCTTCATGCAAGAACAATGAGAGTTCCATAAGAAACAAGAGGCATACATGGCTACCATAGCCGAGGCCCTTTCTCGTTTAACTCTGCCCCCTCAAACCGCACAAAACACCCAACAAGCTTCATCTTCGAGTAGTTTACCCTTCCAACCTCAACCCAACCCTATGGGTAGCATCAATGCCATTACCCTTAGGAGCGGTACTAAACTTGATAAGAATGTTGCTATGCCTACAAGGTTGAGTGAAGAAACGAACAATGAAGAGGTAGGAGATGAAGTGGAAGCGATGAGGGATGAAGATGAAAGTATTGACAAAAGTGAGGAAGAACTACCCAAGGTCAAGGAGCCAAAGAGGAAGACCTTGCTTGAAGAGCCTTTGCCCATTCCATTCCCAACTTTAGCCAAGAAGGATAAGAAACAAGAAGAGCTTGACCCAAATATGGTGGAAGTTTTTAAGAAGGTCGAAGTTACCGTCCCACTCTTCCAAGCCATTCAACAAGTGCCCAAATATGCCAAGTTCCTTAAAGATGTTTGCACTCACAAAGACAAGCTTGGCAATCTGAATACAAAGCCGGTAGATGATTCTATTTCTTCTTTACTTCCTAAAAAATGTAATGATCCGGCCCATGTTTGGTCACTTGCTTGATTGGTGGGATAAAATTCATGGACTGTATATGTGATCTGGGAGCGTGTGTGAGCATTATGCCACTCCCCATTTATGAGAGATTGAATTTGTCACCCCTAAAGAGGTCCGGGGCGAGGTTTGTACTAGCCGATAAAAGTATTGTGTTAGTTGTTGGGATTGCAGAGAATGTGCTAGTTAATATTCAAGGGTTGCTCTTTCCAGTTGATTTTCACATTTTGGAGACCCCTCCCATTGACTCTAACAGGCCCTCGTCAATACTCCTTGTAAGGGCATTCTTAAAGACGGCCCGTTTCAAGCTAGATGCACATTCGGGAGTCTATTCTTTCGAGTCGGATGGCAAGTTGGTCAAGTTCACTTTGGAGGAGTCAAACAAGCTCATTCTTGAAGCCTATTCTATTTTTGGGTGTAACATCGTTGAAGATCAAGTGATTGAGGATGGGAAGGAACAAAAAAAGAGGATGTTGCCAAGAATTTAAACTCAAAGGATCACACTCAACCCAAAAATGCCAAGGAGTTAGAGATTTTCCTCCTTGGTGAAGCCTCCAAGTGACAAATGAAGCCATACAAGTCCAACTTAGGAATCTAAACCAAAGTGCTCGGTGGGAGACACCCACCATGGTAACTTTGTTCCAACTTTTATCTCTTGTTTATAGCCTTTTGAATTATTTGCTTTTTTGTGATATAATGGTTAGTTTAGGTTTGGTTTGATGAATTTTGAGTTATATAAGTTGATTTACTTGTGGACTGTGATATTGTACTTGTTTGAATGATTTGAGGTTGGTATGTTAGTATACTAAGGGTAGGAACCTTAGTTTTGAAGAGAAATGAATTTTTTGAAACAGGGAATCTATGCGTACGCACCGACCTGTGCGTGCGCACAGAACTGCATTTTTCACCATCTGTGCGGCCGCACGCATGTGTGCGTCCGCACACGACTTGAAGTGCGCTCTGGTCACAGCGCCAGCGCAGCTCGTGCGTGCGTGCTACCCTGTTTTCTCAGACCTGTGCGTGCGCACAGCTGCGTGCGTACGCACACAACCCCTTTCATACCTCATCTGCATGGCCGCAAAGACGTGTGCGCCTATACGCAACGTGATAGCCCCTTTGGTGGGAGCGAGGGAACAGCTTGTGCGCCTGAACAACCTCCCCCATTTATAACCCGTTGTGTGTGCGCACGCACACACGCCTTTGTCCCCAAGTTAAAAAAAGCCTGTCTGTGCGGTCGCACGTCTTTGTGCGTCCGCACATCCTTTTGCAACCTCTTTGGTCGCAGCGATCGCACGCTGTGTGCGTCCGCAACCTTTCTTTGATACTCTCGCTGTGCGTCCGCACGTGACGCATTCTGGGCAATAACAGGGCAACCTGCCCTGTTGAGAGGCAGCCTCTTTTCTTCTTTTCTTTCTTTGCTGCCCTCTCTCTTCTCAACCCAGCTGCGCCAGCCACCATCACCACTAGCCCACCGCCGGTGACCTCTCTCTCTCTCTCTCTTTCTCTCTTTCTCTTCTCTTCTCTTCTCTTTTCTTTCTTTCTTTCTCTTCCCTTTTCTCTATACACCACCGGTGAGTACTCTCTTTCGGTGCTTCTTTTTCCGGCAAACCCAAATGCCGTGATTTCGCAGTGGCTATAAGGAGTGCCATTGTTTCTCCCTCATTCTTGTCCTTTTCAACTTTTATATCTTAGGTTCTTGCTTTTTCTTTATATTTATGTTAATATTTTTGCTCTTGCTTTCATTTCTTTTGTGTTGCTTAGATCTCATTAGTTGCTTTTCTTATTGTTTCTTTGTATTGCAAAGTGTTGTTGCTTGATCGTTGGGATAGTTAGGATCAAATTTGAGCTTAAATTGTGATGAACTTGTACATTGCATACCACATATTCGATAAAATGCCTCAATGAACATTATGTTTGATTCATATGACTTGGCCATCATATGTGTTCAATTTATTTCTTGTTAGGTATATTGTATGAATGGTGCAACTTCTATTATGACTTTTTATGGTAGGAAATTGAAATCACCAATTCATTTTTTTGTTGATGTGAAGTTTTGGTTGTGAGTGCATTGTGTTTGTGTAATCTAAGTTTCATTGTTCATCTTGGAATTTCAATTGAGTAACCACTCTACGAATGTTCAACTTTTGATGATGTCTTGATCAAACATCTTTTGGGCTTCCAATTGAGAACATTGTATGTGTGATTACCACTTTTTGAGGATGACCAATGGACAATCCCGTTTTGGTGCTTACTTGAAGTTGTTTGCATTTCTCTGTTCTATATTTGCAATTTAAGCACTAAATCGTGAAGCGTTGAGCTGTGAAATGCCTTAAAGGTGTGATCACCATGATATCCGGCTGGTGTGTGTGTTCTAACCGCGCACATCATTGGAATATATACACCATATTTCTTGTAAATCACACTACTTCTATAAGCTCTTTTAACATTGTCAGTGCTTCCTCATTGAGTTTCACTTTATTGTTGCCCTATGATTTCGAAGATCTTTTCTTTGTATTTTCAGGATGAGGAAGAAGGGTAAGACACCGGTTACTTCACCGGTTGAGTAAACTACCGCCCTCTTTCCTGACATTTGGTGGGATCACCAAGGTCATAGACCGGATACCTTGGTTAACCGGAGAGCCGACTATCAATACAAGGCTATTAAGAAGAGTACAATCCATTAGGAACGGCCGTTAAAGGTTTCTGGTGTGAGAAATTGTGATTACACTTTTCACAACTCCGCACAACTAACTAGCAAGTGCACTAGGTCGTCCAAGTAATACCTTATGTGAGTAAGGGTCGATCCCACAGAGATTGTCGGCTTGAAGCAAGCTATGGTTATTTTGTAAATTTTAGTCAGGAGATTAATGATAAGAATGATTGTATTTATGAAAAATAAATAACATGAAATAAAGAGTACTTGTGATTCAGTAATGCGAAATAGGCTGAGGTTCCGGAGATGCTCTGTCGTCTGAATCTCTGCTTTCCTACTGTCTTCTTCTCCAAACACGCATGGCTTCCTTCAATGGCAAGCTGTATGATCCTCTCGGATGAAAACAAATCCATATGCGCTGTCACCGCACGGCTAATCATCTGTCGGTTCCCGCTAGCGTCGGAATAGGACCATTGTCCTTTTGCACACTGTCACTGCGCCCAACATTCGCAGGTTTGAAGCTCGTCACAGTCAACCCTTCCTGGATCCTACTTAGAATACCACAGACAAGGTTTAGACTTTTCGGATCCCAGGAATGCTGCCAATTGGTTCTAGCCTATACCACGAAGGTTCTAACCTTCGGACTCGGCCCGTGGATTAGAAACCCAAGAGATACACACTCAAGCTGTCGCCCAATGACTACGTTGAGCTCAGATAGAACCGGAGTGGTTGTCAAGAATGCGTTCATAGAATTGAGAATAATGATGAGTGTCACATATCATCATCTTCTCCAGATTGAAGTACGACTGAGTATCTTAGAATAGAATCAAGCGTGATTGAATAGAAACAGTAGTAATTGCATTAATCCATTGAAACACAGCAGAGCTCCTCACCCCCACCTATGGGGTTTAGAGACTCATGCCGTCAAAGGTACAATATGAAATGTAAAAACATCATCCGTCCCAAAATGAATCTCTAAAAGTAGTTTTTATACTAAACTAGTAACTTAGGTTTACAGAAAATGAGTAACTAAGTGCAGATAGTGCAGAATTCCACTTCTGGGACCCACTTGGTGTGTGCCTGGGCTGAGCTTTCAAGTTTTCACGTTCATATGCCCAAAGTTGGCGTTAAACGCCACCCTGGGTGCCAGAATGGGCGTTTAACGCCGAAAAAGGTGCCAATTCTAGCGTTTTACGCCAGAAAGTTTTAGGCTGACTTTGGACGCCAGTTTGGGCCATTAAATCTCAGGCAAAGTATGTACTATTATATATTGCTGAAAATCCTAAGATGTCTACTTTCCAACGCAATTGAGAGCGCTCCAATTACACTTCTTTAACTCGAAAAAATCTATTTCGAGTGCAGGAGGGTCAGAATCCAGCAGCATCTGCAGTCCTTTTTCAGCCTCTGAATCAGATTTTTGCTCAGGTCCCTCAATTTCTGTCTGAAAATACCTGAAATTACAAAAAAACACACAAACTCATAGTAAAATCCAGAAATATGATTTTTGAATAAAAACTAATAAAAATATAATAAAAATAACTAAAAACATACTAAAAACTATATAAAAACAATGCCAAAAAGGGTATAAATTATCCGCTTATCAGTTCCAAGCCAGTACAAGGCGACTATCCACCAAAGGATCGCCTCGCTACATTGGGAGTTTCTCGAGCGAGAACCCATTGAAGTCAATGAAGCTATGGTGCGGGAATTTTATGCAAACTACCAAGCTTGGGAAGCGAATTCAGTCTTCCTCCGGGGAAAGATGTTGGATACATCCAATCAAGCTCTAGAAGATATTTTGAACATCCCCCACATTCCACTTGAGAAAGATGAATATTCCAAGATAAAAGTGGATGTCTTCAAGGGAAGAGTATCTCTGACTCCCATTCTTGAGAGAATAGGCCGTCCTGGTGCATCTTGGGAGTATAGCAAAGGGAGGAATTCTGTTCCCACTAGTATTGCATACTCTGATTTGAATGCTGAAGCTCATATATGGCATCAGATTGTGGCGGACTACATCATCCCGAGCACCCACACTACCCATGTGAGATTTAGAACTGCTTTGCTACTTTGGGCTATTATGCAAGGGAAGCATATAGCCATCTTGCCTTTATTGTGCAAATTAATTTGGAAATTGGTTAAGAAGAAGAATATCAACATTCCATTTCCGTCGATGGTGATGTGCTTAGCAAACGCAGCGGGGGTAGAGAGGCGACCAACAGACATTATGTTCCGGATTTCTAGAGGCAACAAGTTCATTCCGAGGGGTGATTTGGAAAGATCAACAAACACTACCCCCTCCAAGAGGAAGACACCCATAGCACCATCAAGTCTACCAACTTCATCAACTGCTTTACCCTTTCTCCGATCTCTTCCTGATCTATTTCGGGACATCTTGCACGATATCCACCATATGGAGCACTTAAAGCGCAAACGTTTTGAGCGGCAAAGCTAGAAGGAAGAGACCCCGGCCCGATTCCTAGAGCTTCATCTGAACTAGCTGGGGAGGAGCATGATGTAGTTGACCATCCCACTCCTGAGTCCACCAGCTGAAGGTGGCCCCTCTTCATCCTCTCGGATCGTGAGCATGCACGGAAGACCGTGCACAATTTAAGTGTGGGGGAGGATTGATGACTTTAAGGGGTAAACATTTCTCTCTTAAAGACACTTTGCAATGTTTCTTGTAGTACTTTTCTTTTATTTTGAGTAGCTTTATTTCTATTGCATCTTGTTTGGTTTGCTGTAAATATTTCTTTATCGCTTATGGATAGTTAGTAGTTAATATTTGCATGTTGCATGATAGAATGAATAAGTTGGTGAAACACCAAGGAATTTCCATGAAATTTTCCTTTTAAGGGCATACCATTGATTGAATTGAAGAAAAATTTGTTTATCAACTCGCTTGGAGTATTTTGTTTGTAGAACATGGAAACGAGCTAGAACAACATACCTTGTAAGATTTGAGCTTTAATAGATGGTTGCACTTTTCAATCATAATATTGTTCTTGTGTGTGATTATACTCCTTTTTTATTGTGATCATTGATTTGCATGATTCTTTATGTCCTGTATTTATGTTTGGATGCAATTAGCATGATTGAGGCCATCTTTGATGATAAACTCACTAACTTATATGGCCAACCCTTGCATTCACCTTTGTGAACCCCTTTGAGCCTATGAATCCCCATTTGTTCTAATGATAGCATATTACTCCCCTTAAGTGAAAAACCATTGATGTCCTTGAATTATTCTTTGATTAGTTTGGATGGATTAGTGTGTAAATTCTAAGTGTGGCGGAATTTTAGGAAGCATTGGTGATAAAGGCATGAACTCTTTGTGAAAAGAAATTTTGGGCAATTAGGTAATGCTCATGAATTTCACTAATTAAAACATATGCATTCATAGTTCAATTCAAAAAAAAAACTTGTGCATAACAAAATATGAATAAAAAGAGTAAATAAAGGATGCATATGCCTTGTTTGAAAGAAAATGCATGAGTGAAGTGAGATAGGAAAGAGAAAATGGGTAAAAAGGTTGTATTGTTATGTGTACATAGGTGATGTAGGATTAGGTGGACATTCAAGCTAATCAAAGAACTAATTCTTTAAGTCCACTTGACCATATTTCATCCTACCTAACCCTAGCCCCATTATGTCCCTCTAAAGACCTCATGATACTTGTTATTCATGCATTAAATACTAGTTGATTGTTAGATGACTTGCAAATCTTTAAAAAGCATGATAGAAGGGGAATTGAGTGGTTAAACCCTAAACACTGAGCGAATTGAGTGGATACACATCCGGTGAGGGGTTCGATCACTCAAATATATGTTCTTACGCTTCATATTGCATCTTCTTGAAAGTTGTTTGATTGGATAGTTTTGATAACTTCAATTCAATTCTTTGGACATTGATCTTAATGCATGAACTCTTTGCATTGGCCCTATAGTTTCTTGTGATGGATTGGAATTTCATGGGTTGTTTCTACCAACTCTCATCATAGTATATTTTGGTGATTAGTCTTAGGATAATTGCATGCATTTAAGTAGTATATAGCATAAGTCATTTTCCCTTTCATATATCTCCTTTGTGTGTTAAGCATGAGGACATGCTAGTGTTTAAGTGTGGGGGAATTAATGAATCCATATTTGATAATGATTTTTGGTTAGAATTGGATGGATTTTCATCATATAAATTTGCACTTATTGCCTTGAATAACATGCTTTTGAACTTTCCTTCCAAATTGCGCTTGATTAGGAAAATGTGCTCTTATGTGCCTAATTTAATCTATTTTTATTCCATTTTTCTTTCATTCGATGTCTTGATGTTGTCTGTGAGTGATTTCAGGTGTATAAGGTAGGAATGGGTCGGAGAAAATGGAAGAATAGCTTGCAAAGTGGAGGAAACTTGAAGAATCAAAGGAGATAAGCTCAGAGACGTGTGCGTGCGCACAGCTACCTGTGCGTATGCACAGTTGTCCAATTTGAGCACGTGGATTGCTCCGAGTGCGTCGCGCGTCCAGCCAAGCATCGCCTCGTGTGCGTGCACACGGCCACTTGTGCGTACGCACAGGCCTGGATTTATCGCGAGGTGTGCGGACGCACGCATCTGTGCGTCCGCACAGGTGTCCGCACATGACTTCATTAAAATAGCATATGCCTCGGGATTTGGGGGCTTTGGAGGGCTATTTCTGAAGTCTTCTAGCTCATATTGGAGGGGGAATAAACAACATAAGATAGCATATCATTAGTGTAGTTTTAGGAGTAGTAGTAGGAAGCTTTAGTTAGTTTTTTCTCTAAGTTTTTCATCACCTCTATTAGGGTTTTACATTCAAGTGCCATTTCCATTTTTGATCTTGGATTTTTCTAGCTTTCATTGTAAGTATTCTCTTGTTATTACTCTTTATAGTTACATTGTCATTACTCTTTCTTCTAATTCAAGTTATAGTTCAATTTTGCTTCTCTCTTGTAATTTTAATTTCTTGTTGATGAATTTGATGTTTGATGTTTATTTCATGCTTCCTTGTGTTATTCTTGTTGATTGAGATCAATTGTTGCTTTTAGTTTCAAGCATTTACTCATTTTCTCAATGTTTAAAGTTCTTGCCCACCAAGTATTTGACAAAATGTCAAACATGGTTTTAGGCTAAATTTGGTTCTTGGCTTAGGTAAAGTGAGCAATTGGGTCTCTAGAGTTGGAATATCCAACATTTAGTTTCAATTCTTGGATTGTTAATTGTTCTTGTTCCCACTAACGCTAATTTGTTGCTAAAGTAATTAGCAAGCAAGTTAGGATTTGTGGGTTAGGAACACTTATGCTCATTTAACTTACTTTCCGATATGAGGGTTGCTCAAGTGAGATGAATCCATCATAATTGTCATAGTTGTGGTTCCAACAAGGAAAGGACCCTTAGCTCACTCCAAGCCAAGACTCTTTTTTTATGCTTTTAATCTTTCATACATTCCTATGTTAATCTCTTTTATACTTTACTTGTTTATATTACATAGTCGGTTCTTTAATTTCTTTATTAGTTCAATCATTACAATTTTGCATGTTCTTTTATTGCTTTATGTGCTTATTTCTTTAATGACAAACCTTGATCACTACAACTAGATTTGACACTCATTGCTCTAAAGTACTCCTTGGGAGACGACCCGGGAGTCAAATACTCTCGGTTTTAAATTAGTTTTGAATTGTGACACACCTTGTGAACCTCTAATTTGATCGGTGGCTAACTTGTTGGGTTAGGACTATACTTACAACGCTAATTCCATTTTTGGATAACCGAGTTCCTAATCCTATATATGCATATTGGCTTCACCGCGCATCAGGCACCTTGACATACCCTAAAAAACTTATAGAGCTCCTCAAACTTGTTGGTGTAGTCCGCCACAGATAGGGAACCTTGCTTCAGCTGCATTAGTTCCATCTCCTTTGCCTCCCTTGCAGACTCAGGGAAGTATTTCTTGTAGAAGCCGTTTGGAACACCTCCCACGGAATGTCGGCGTTCTGAAGATGTAGCAAGCGACACTCTGCTTGCCACCAGGGCTGGGCCTCTCCCACTAACTGATAAGCGGCGAACTCGATGTATTGATTGATGGGAACATGCTGCGCCTGTAAATCACGCTCCATATCCTGGAACCAGTGGTCTGCTTCAGTAGGATTAGTGGATCCTCGAAAAGTTGGCGGATGAACCTTGAGAAACGTCACCAAGGTCATCGGAACACCACCCATGTTACTGCCATTTTCCTCAGCATTATCATTGGCATTCTCTTCTCCATTTCCATTGCCATTTCCATTCCCGGCCGGTTGGCCTAATTTCTGCACAGCTTGCAGAGTCACAGCAGTATTAGCTTCCATAGTGTTCGCAAGGTTTGCCATAGCCGCCATGAACTCGGCATGCTAATCAGCTGGTTGCTCATTCCTACTCTCACGTGAACGTGATCAACCTCGTCCGCGAGTGGCCATTAGGCTTTTTGTCTACACCAAACAATCAATATCAAGGTGATCAGTCTCAATATCAAAAGCCTAGTGCTTCAATTATCCCAAACAGGCACTCACAAACAAGCATGCTATGCAATATCAATCAGATAACCTAATAGCATCAAAGAAAAAGACACAGAGTATGCAATGAATCACAACCGGTCCATCCCTCAGGCTCACGAGGATGAACTGCTCTGATACCACTAAATTTAACACTCTAATTAGCCTAAGCTTTACCTCGTGTCGTAAAGCAAAGGTTAACTAGAGATTACGACAGTTCTAAAGCTCATACGTATAATATATAGAAAGAATAATATAATCTAGAAGCCCGATGAAAGATATAGCTCAAATTTTGGATTTAAAAAGCGCAAAACGTACTAACGGAGCTACTAACTTAAGGCACAAGAAACAGATAAGATATAACAAAAGATAAGTATATAATATCATAGGAAACTAGCCACAGCTCGCGGAGTTTAAGCCGGCTAGCCATATACAAGTATACAGAACCATACAGTGAAAACAGCTTATACAAGTTTTGTTCTCTCAAATGAAAGCCTCTAGGCAAAACAAAATACAAAAGGAGAGATGTATAAACAAATTAAACTAAAAAGACTCCAAAAGAATCCAAGATCCTCCGCTTCTGTCACCATCCAAAGCAACTCACCGAGGTGGGTTGCGACCTGCATCTGAAAAATACAACAAAAATATGGTATGAGAACCGAAGGTTCTCAGTATGGTAACAGTGCCCAGTGATGTAGGATATAAGACCCCGGGACGCCAAAGGCAATCCTAAGCTCCATATCCATCACAAGATTCAAACTTAAAAGCATTCTAAAACAAATAAGCATAATTATATCAACCATAACTTAAATAAACCGAGTAATCTATCTTAGGAATTTCTACTCTAACCAAACACCGCTGTCCCACAGGCTTCACCAACCGATCCTCCATGCGATCCCATCGCCACCGCCTTCCGAACCTCCTCAATCCCAGTAGAAAGCACAGATAATATACAATGCAAGTAAAACACAAGTAGAAGCATATAAGGCAAATAATTCAGATAGCAATTAGGAATGTTATTCAATTAGGCAAGCCATTACAAGTAATCAAAGCATACAAACAGATAGAAAATGCATATGATGAATGCCTGTCCTACTGGCTGTGATATCACATTGTCGGTTCAACTGCCAACCCGACACATCTCCATGGAGACGTCTCCCTTCGGAATTCTCATATGGGAACCCCCGAGATATAGTGCTCGGATTACTGTCCAGGTACCAGTGCCTGCACGCTCTATAGATCCGAAGGGATGCGAGCGGGATACTCTTGCCACAGACCTCACATCTCAATGCAAGCGGGACGAACCACCGCCCTTACGCCGCCGCCGCTTCCTCGACAGGCGGGATCCAACCACCGTCCCTGCCGGGCGCATAACGTCTCATAATCTCAATAAAAACATTATTTCAGTGGTTTTCAGAAAAACATTTTTAATATACATGGATCTATCATCTCATCCAGAGTCCCCAACTCATCTCAACCATTGTCCATTCATAACCCAGTTTCCAAATATCAATAGTTCATCATTCCTCATCTCATATATCAATCATCCTTCACCTAACGTCAAACCATTCTCAGCACGCCAGAAACCTAGGCCTCCATTTTCTAAGTTTTCCAAATATTATCATCACCTAGATCCATTAAATTCTTTCCCATGTTTTAACTATCCAAAACTAGGCCCAAGAGTCTAAATAGTGTTAAAGGAGCAAACAACCTTGTTGGGAAGGTAGAATAGTTGAAAACAAAGAAAATTTTGAGAAACAAGGCGTGTGCGCACGCACGCTCTGACGAGTTTCAAGATGTGTGCGTATGCACAGGTAGCAAAACTTACAAAATCTGTTCACTCGCACAACCTGTGCCAGCGCCCCCAACAGACTGGCATTCCCAACATGTGCGTGCGCATAGGTGCGTGTGCGGACGCACAGGTTGCAATTCATCCTTAGATATGTGCACGCACAAGCTGTGCTAGCGCTGGAAACAGAACGCATTTCCCTGCCTGTGCGTCAGCACAAGGGTGTGCACTCGCACATATCAGAAATCATGAAATTCTGCAACTTAGCAGAATTTCAGATTTTTAACACAAACTTTGAATGATCATAACTTCCTCTACAAAATTCTAAATTTTTCAAAGTTTATATCAATTTAAAGAGTTTTCAAAGATCTTTAATTTTAACAAAATCTCATCAAATTTTAAAAACCGAGGCAAAAGTTATGATCAAACAAAGTTCACCAAAATTCTCTTTTTACCCAAATTTCATATGTACTCAAATTTAGCAATTCATCAAGCCACATCCAATCAGACTAATACCAAATCCCCATTTACAACACAATTTACCTTCTAGGGTTACCAATCACCATTCTCAATCATCAACATCAAATATATGATTCTAAATCAATCCTTCACCAATACATTCACCAATCATTACCTCTTCTTCATCAATTCACATAATCAACCTCATTCATGCTTTAAATCCATATCCAACAATATACAATCATTCAAAGTTATCAAGAATCATATCTTAATATCATTAATTCTCAACACATCAATATCATTTCAACATACAACATCAACCAACAACATAAATCCAAACATATCCTATAGGTCACTAGCCTAAGTATCCAAGAATATTATATACTACATACAGGAAACCGAAACCATACCTTGACCGATTTCTAATATGCCCTTAAACCAAAGTTGAGCACAAGCTAGGCTTTTCCAACACAATCCAAGCCAACAATAATCACCAATAAGCTCCAACAAGTTCAATTACTCACCACTTCAAGCTATACCACACATAATTCAACCTAAGGTTTATCAAACTTGAAATTTCACAAGGATTTATTGACTCTTACCTTTTCCAACAGATTTGATAGTAAAAATCCGTGGCTAAGCAAGGATTAGAGCAAACCTAAACATCCAAAATCACAAAAACACACTTAATCACAAATCCTAAGAACCGAAATTTTGGAGAGAATAATAGAAAAGATTTCGTGGTTACCTCCCCAGTTTCTTGTATGAATTTTGTAGAGCTCTTCACGAGGAATGCGTAGCCACAAACGGTGTGGCGATCGGAGCTCTCTAGCTCAAGATATGAGCTTTGAAAGATTAAAATGGATAATGCTAAAGGGTTTCTCTCCTTCCTCTCTTCCCGGCTGTGTGAGTGTGTTTATGTGAGTGTTATGGTGGGTTGAGTTTATTAATGGCTCTATTTATTTGTTGGGCTTGGGCCCAACTTGGGCCCGATCTAACTCGTTAGCGTTATTAGCCCTTTTGACCCAACTTCGGGCCAAACCTTTAAACTTAACGCCCGGTTTTCAACTTCTAATGTTTTTCTAAGGTTTTTGACTGTTTTCACTTTTTCTTGTGCAGTACCGGGTAGACTTAAACTGGTTCAACTGCCAGTTTGCAGTTTTTCACGATTTTTCGCAGAAAGCACATTTTTTGACTCAGAAAAACCCACTGAGTCCAAAAATCACCTTTAAATCCTCAAATTCTCACTCTAACTTTTCGGAATCTAATTTGGGCAATGTTAATTATTTAGTTACCGGTTGATTAGTTGCGGTTCTTACACGACGCAATGGTCGCGTGGCCGCAAACAGTGCGGCGATCGGAGCTCGGATGGGGGAAATATGGTGGTTTGAAGTGGAGGTTAGGATTTTAGTTTTCTTCTTCCCTTCTCCAACAATGGCAGCACGAATGAAGAGAGAAGGGGGAAATGAAGCTGTGTCTTCTTTATTTGATGGGTCCGGTTGGGCCCACGGGCTCGGTTTGGGCCCATTTTGACCGATTCAGCCCGTTCGGTCTAATTTTGAGCCAAATTCTTCGAAATTAGTGTCAAAATTATCGTTTTAAAGAGCTCTATCCTATTTTAATATAATATTCATATTTTTAATTTTTCTTTTTAAAATTTAATTTATTGACTAATTATTTACTAATTTAGCTGGATTTACAACAGAACACATGCATCAGTATAACCACGAAAGAGCAGTGGATCTCCAGCTGTATTTGCCCATGTCCTCTAGCCTAGCTATGTATGGTAGCCACCGGATTTAAAAACGTGTACCAGACTTGCCACCAAAGAGTTGGGTCGATAACAGCATCATGATGTACACTCTCACGTACCTCCTAACTGCATCCTCGTCGATTCCCTAAGGAAGCTCGCTAAAGGTATTCTGCATCCAAGTACACTTCACAATGAACTTGTCAATGCAGTCCGCAGGAGGTAAGACACCCAATAGCTTCTCAAACCAGTTCCATGCAGGTCGGCCACTATATCCTAACTGGTACACTATATCCTAGAGCGTAATCATGAACTCCCTGAATGACATATGAAAAGTACGCGTCTCCGGACGCCACCTCTCCGCAAATGCACTGACTAGTGGCTCATCCAACTTAAACCAGTAGTCATTCAGCCTCGCAACACAATTCATTAAACAAATATTAAATTATGCATGTCCTTTTGCAAAAAATACATATACTCCAAATTATAATACTAAAATACGCATATATTGAACAAATTCAAAAAAATCCAAGCTAAATTTAAAATCACCTAACATGAAAAATTCTAATATAAAAACTTTAATGTAACATCAATTACAATCCTAAACCACTGTCCTAAACTGACATCTTTAACTAAAATTAAATTCTAAGTAAACTTCTATTCACTAATTATTCTAACATTTATAACTTACAAATTCTACAAAAAAATATCTAAACACTACTTTTACTAATACTTATATTTACTGCTCTAAGTAACATTTGTAATTTCAAAATTCTAAAAAACTACTAAATCTATACTCTAACTAACATTTGTAGTTTAAAAATTCTAACTAATGCTTATAATAAAAAACTCTAAACGACTTAACATTTCTAACATTTCTGATCTATCTTGAAAAAAAAAGAAATTTCATTCACTAATCTCTTCATTAATGCTACCAATAATATAGATAACTCCGTCCATCTGGTAGATACGATTTGGGTCGTCTTCCATGTCTGCAGTTTTGACTCTTGTCATATTGTGGCCTCACTCTTCAGTGGGTGTTGTTGCGAGAAGAAGTTGTGAGTTGTAACTCGAAACAAGTGAATTCGAATTATATATATATTAAATTGAACCTACTTCATTCGATTTAGCTTTGGTGTACGTTACCTATAAATCAAAGCTATTCAATTCGATTTATTATGGGCCTTAAATTTTTTTATTTATTATGGACTAACTCATTTCAATATTTTCTCCTACTAAATCAAAGCTAGTTATTAATTTGATTTACCATTTTTCATACTAATTCAAATCTTATTAATTTGATTTACATAAAAATACAAACGAGATAACTATATAACATGTTTATATTTAAGACATTAGTGTAATATTAGATTTTATTTGTTTTGTTTATGTATTTTAACCTGTTATTTATGTTATTACTCCCATAATAATACTAGATCCGTCTCTGACCGAAGACGTTGGCATAATTGGCCAAACTCCATCATCAAATTTGGTGTGTTATTCTCTCTCAATCTCTTTCTCTCTCTTATTGATATTTATTTATTTATTTATTTATTTATTTATTGCTTTCTTTTCTTATTTTATTATGTAATATTCAATAGATATTAGTGGGTTTATTGACTAAATTATTTGTAGAGTAATATTGTGTAGATAATTCTATCGTTAAATCTTAAGTAAGATCTGTCTGTGATCCCTTCAACCTTTTTCTAAAAATTTTATTGCAATAATAAAATTTTGTTTAAGGAAACTGAATATTAAATAGGACTTAACTGTGACTCTTCTAAAATTTTGTAGGACTTACTAAAATAATATAACTTGTAGAATTTATTTGTATTAAAATCGCCTACATTTCTTATAAATTACCGACAAAAATAACTCCAGAAAATGCTAATGAAAAATAAAAAAAAATTTAAATATTAAATATATATTCTAAAAAAATTTAGAAGTCAAATTTTAATTCAATTTTTTGCAAGTATTATTAAAAAAATAATCTTTAAAATTTTGTAATTTTATGTCAAATGATTTTTTTAAATTCTTTTTATTGTGAAAAACCAAATTACTTTACAAAATAAAAATAAAAATTTAAAAATTAAATTTTGTTCTTAATTTTTTTATACCTTTTAAATATTTATTTAAATATTGTTACAAAAATTTGAATCAAAAGGATATATAAGTTGTTTACTAAATACAAAATTTTTTATCACTTATAAAAATATAATATTTATTAGATATTTTTATCATATTTTTACATTATTCAAAAACTATTTGTCCATAATATATTTTAAAAACTTTTTTTTATCAATGTTTGAATTTTGGCAGAAATTAATTTATTAATAGAAGCAAAAATGATCTTCAGGTATATTGTTGTATGGCATGTAATCCACATATGTGGATCTGCTATAATCAGTAACCTGCAAAATTCAGGTTACGTTTTGACTGGAACAAAAAAATCAAAAGATGCATACAGCTGCAAAACGCAGCTTGCTTTTGGCAGGGAGGAACAATGAAGTCTTGAAACGTGTCCCAACCCCCTGCATGCATACATGACCTGCTAGTCTGTTACTTTGACCAGCTTGAAAATTCCCTAACGCAGGTTGCGTTTGGCAGGCGGGACAAGCAAATCACAGGTTGCGATTGGTAGCCTCCCCCCTGTATACATGACACGTGTTGAGGAGAGTGATGTAGCCGATCTTTAAAAAAAAAATGCAGGCTGAGAAGAAGTTACAATTTCACTTATACAGCCAGGGTATTTTGAGAGTAAAAGGGTTCGCATTGAGGGGTGAAAGGGAGTAAATGTGGGAGGAAGAACACAGTAAAGGTTTAGGATTTTAGTGTGGGAGAAAGAAAAATTAATTCGTAATTTTACCTTACCTCAAGAACACATTATTGAATATCTAGATCATCCTCAATGGGTAAGTATTTTTTATTTTATAATGAATAAATATATTTATTTTTATGTTTTTTATTTATATTTTAACTAATAATTTTATTGTTAATTTATTATTATTATTATTATTATTATTATTATTATTATTATTATTATTATTATTATTATTATTATTATTATTATAATAATAATAATAATTTATTATTATTTTAATAATAAATAGTATTGTTTCATAATTTATTATTATTTTTTAATAAATTATTATTATTTTTTATGATAATAATAATAATACTGTTTAATAAATTATTATTATCTTGTTATTATTATTATTTTTTAATATAATAATAACTGTAATAATTAATAGATTATTAACAGAATATTATTTTTAAAAATTTTGTTATTGTTATTATTATTATTATTATTATTATTATTATTATTATTATTATTATTATTATTATCCTTAGTAATCTTATTATAATTATCATCATGAGTAACGTTGTTGTTGTTGTTGTTGTTGTTGTTGTTGTTGTTGTTGTTGTTGTTGTTGTTGTTGTTGTTGTTTGAATAAGTTATTAACTGTTATTATTTAGAATTTATTATTATGATTACTATTGTGATAGTTATTGTGCTCGCTAGTTATTTTAAAAAGTATTAATACTTTTATTAATGTTATTGTTAATACTAATTATAATTATTAAAAAAAAATATTCTTTTCGTAGGCTATCAGGAATTTGTTGTCTAAAAAACTTGATTCGTCAGAGACCCTTAATGAGGTAGCTGTAGCGATCTTAGTATTGACTGGGTTTCAACATGTTTCGCGAGTAGGCAAAATGAGAGGTCATTCTACACTACTGAGTGCATTAGTGGAACGATGAAGGCCAAAAACTCACATGTTTCAACTTCCAGTCGGCGAAGTGACGGTGACGCTGGAAGACGTGACACATATACTTGACCTCCTGGTTAATGGGGAGCCCGTCACAGGTAGAACAGACAGCAGTCACCAGTTTTTGGTGGAGAACTGCATCGCTTGTTTTGGTCGGGAGCCTGGTCCACAAGATCACGTCTTAGGCAAGGTGAATCTTGCATGGGTCCGGTGGTACAGAGACACCGAACCGTGTGACACGTAGGAGTCCATTGAGTAGTACATCCGGGCTCACATTTTCTGCATGCTCGGAATGGTTGTGTTTCCGGATAAGTCTATCACTTCATTGAACTCGAAGTTTTTGCCTCCACTTCGAGATTTTCACCGGATTTCACTATACAGTTGGGGGGCAGCCAGTCTAGTACATCTATACAGATCGTTGTGTCGTGCATCATGATACAACTGTAAAGAGATAGATGGGCCACTCATACTACTTTTTGTTTGGGCGTGGGAGCGTATGCCGTTCCTAGCGCCTATTTCCCACGATCAGTTCGTCGATGTTGTTGTTTCACTTGCGTGACGGTATTATTTTTTATTGTTATTATTATTGTTGTTATTATTGTTATTGTTATTTTTATTGTTGTTCTTATTGCAATCATTCTAATTTTGTTTAGGTGGAGTCATTGGCGCCAACATACAAGATATATACAGAAGCCTACTGCGCATTTTAGACGATGACTCAATGACATGGAAGTCGACGATATAAGTTTTAACCTTTTATGTTAGGCTGCTTATTTAGAATAACAATTTTACTAATCAGCCTCGTGGTTACTAATGTGCAGTTTATATGGTGCCCGTATATGAGAGTAGGGGTTCCGGAGTACCTCGCTGTAAATTTGTTAATGTGCTCCACAAAGTCACCATTAGTGTCATTCGAGTGTATAGAGTGGTACCCGATAGACCGAATTAGACGACAGTTTGGGTTGCAACAGCTTCCACGAGACCCGGCTTTCGAGATTGGTTGTGATCATTGTAGGCGGTTGACAGGCCCACAGAACCATGATTAGAGAGATAGGAACATTCAATGGGTTAACTTGTGGATATCTGGCCGCTATAATACACTGCAGTTAGGGGACGAGATTGTCGACTTTCATCATCTCCCGGTGTACTACGATTGTTACATATAGCAGTACGGGCATCACCTACGACTGTCAGATAGAGTTATAGGTGAAGAAGCTGACACGAATGAACCACAGGAACAGCAGGAAGAACTAGCTGGACCTCAGCAACAAATTCCCCCTCATGAGCACCAGTATTAGGCACCGGGCTATGACCAAGGATTTCAGGTATCATTAAGGTTTATTATCATTAATGTTACCGTTATTAATTATTATTAATGATTCCGTTATTAATTATTATTATTCAAGTTGATTAATTATTATCTAGGTTTCAGTATATGAGCACCACTTTCAGGCCCCGGCATATGAACACCAGTTCCAGATGCCAGGGAATGAGCAGTAATTTCAGGACCCAACATATGGCCAGCAGTTTCAGGCACTGGCCTATGGCCAACAGCAGTTTTTGGTATATGAGCAACAACAGCAATGGCCGGCGTGGGAGTAGCAACAACCGTACATGTCGGAACTACAACCACCTCAGGCAGCGGAACCTTACATACCACAGATGGTAATTCCAACCGATTGTCAATTCAGTCCTTGCATGGAATTGATTCCATCAGCTTCTCTCAGGTCCTGAGGGACACAAATTATCTGTTTTCGACGCCAGAGCAGCAAGGGCCTAGTGCATCTGAGCAGTCTGTTGGTCGTCACGCCACATCAGGTAATGCCAGTGACTTCTCGATGGATCGCTCGCCATGTCATGTAGTTCCTCACTGTCCTTTTGCACCACCGCGTACCGAGTTGTTTGATTTGAATGAATACCTGCAGCATGAGGAGGGATTTCTAGGACATGACCTTCAGCACAAGTATGATTATAGCGTTGTGAGTGCTCCGGGCATAAGTGGTTCCGGTTTGTACGACATTAGCGGTGCTTCTGACATTGGCGGTGGTTTGGATGCCGGTATTCCTCAGGGTCATCCGTATAATTTACGGACACAGACTGTGCCCCCGGATAAATACACCCCATCTCAGTATTCGAAGAAGACACCGAGGAAGTAAGTTGTTGCAATTTATCTTATACTGTTCAGTATAGCTTTGTATTCAGTGTTGTTACTTATATTCAGTATTGTATCTCGTATTGTATATTTAGATGTTTCTATTTTTTCTTGTACTTATTATGGTATGTTTAGCTTTGTTATCGTACTTTTCTGTTTGAGACCAATTTGTTGCACTTTTTATCTAACTTCGTATTTATTATTCAATGTTTACCGCATGCATAAATAAATTGCGCAAACACATAAAAAAGCTTACACGCTAATGGGCGAGGATCGCGCATATCCCATGAATCCATCTCATTCAAGTAACGGGTTGACTTCGGTCTTTCTTTTGTCGTGCACCACAATGTCCAGTTTGTGATCACTTTCACTCCTTCATATCTAGCCTACGTAGATAGGACACCCAGAACAAACTCACCTCTGTAGACCTTGTAAATTTCAGACATCTTATACACGTCATGCACATATACTTGCCAATGAAGATGCTAGTTAGTGCAATATGCAAGGATGTGACAACATGGGAGTCGCTCAACCTGGAAATGACCACAATCACAGTGTCGTTGCGCAAGGTTAACAGTGTAAATGGAACCATCTTGCATTTTGCGAACCTCAAACATCTCATTGCGCCTGTCGAACTGATTGACCATAATGTTTCCTGCACGTCGAAAACTTTCTTCCACTCTTTTGAAAATTCTGAATACGTGAATCCGTCACGGACACGCTCATGAGCCTCGGCGCTCTTTCGAGTAAATAATTCGTTTAGCCGATAGAAAGTAGACCTAACAATGGCAGTCATAGGAAAGTTGTGTGCACCCTTCAGGACAGAATCTATGCACTCTACCAAGTTTGTCGTCATATGTCCCTAACGATGACCCCGTTGAATTCCAACACCCATTGCTGAACACCGATCTCATCGCACCATTGAGTATATGCCTCACCCCACTCTTTAAGCCTTTGGTAGTTTTTGTTGTACTCTTGTTCCATCCTAGAATAGCATATTGAACAAACCATGTAATCATAAGCAGGTGCCACAAAATTACTATGAATAGGACCATAACAACGAATTCAAATACCTGTGTTAACCACGAGTTTATGCAAATACGGAGCCTTGAACCTCCTTAAGAAATTGGACCCGATGTGCTTGATGCAGAATATGTGCCACACTCTTGGTGGTGATCATGCATCATTACTGCGAGCTATCACTGCGTCGATGGAATTATCTCGGTCAGAAAATTGTCCACGCCATCAATGGTAACAACATATCTCCGCAAATTGGTTAGGAAAAACTCCCACGCGTTTTCCATCTCACCATCGACTATCGCAAATGCAATAGGCACAATGTTTTGGTTCCCATCTTGTGCAACCGCATCTAGAAGTTCACCTTTATATTTTCCGTACAGGTGTGAGCCATCAACCTGCACCAATGGCTTGCAGTGTCTGAATGCTACAATACACGGATAGAAATTCCAAAAAATGCGATGGAGAATTCTTTCACCTTGAATCTCCTCACTCTCACGATAAACAGGGAGCGTTTTTATTTTAACACGGGAGCTTGGCATCTTCGCAGTCGTTGCTTTCAACCATACTAGCAGAGTCTGGTAAGAAACTTACCAATCACCGAAAATGTTTGCGATAGATTTCTGCTTTGCCAACCAAGCCTTGCGGTAACTTACAGTGTACTTGAATCTGGACTGAACTTCTGCAATAATAGACTTCACCTTTATCGACGGATTTTCTTCAACCAATGGCCTAATGGCATCTGCAATTGTGTCTGAGTCCAACTTGGCATGATCTTGTAAAATCGTGCCCATGGTGCACGTGTGTTTGTCGTTGTATCTCCTGATCTCCCAACACCCATTCTTTCAAATCAAGCTAGCTCGGATAAGTCAATCGCACCTTGCACCATAACCCTTGCATTTCGCATAGAATGTCTGCGGCTCAGACTCATAAACAGTGTAATCAACTCCTCTAGAGATAGTGTAGCTTTTGATTGCAGACATCACTGACTCTCTAGAACCAAATTTCATTCCGACACTAAACTCACCATCTTACGCCGCAACATTGCCTTCAGCTACGACATGCGAACCACCGTCAGTCGGAGAAGGCAAATAAAATAAATAGTAGTGGTAACTTTAATTAATAACCATAAGATAACATACCGATATTTGCATACTCAGGAAATTTCGGGGCATGCATGGCTTCGAGATCCAGAGTCCGCATAAAACATGGAATGCCAAAGGGTGCTGACTTACAATCGCATGCGCCTCATTTTGTACCGCCGGATTGCCTGCCAAGTCTCCGTCATCGTTTTCATCATCGATTTCATAGTTGGCTTCAAACTCCTCTTCACTGTCATTGTTATTTTTTTCCCAATCTATATCCTCGAGTTCATCAACGTTGACATCGTCGCCAACTGCATCCATCCCCGTATGCTGTTCTTACAAAGATCATTTTGTAACTCTACAAAACTCATGGTACATAGAATAGCAAATAAAAACGGACATTCACAAATAAAAGTCACTCCTTCGTGTGTGTTTTTGGTATAATCTCACCGTTATAATACACTCACATATTTGCAATACCTTCCATAACCTCAACCTCACCTAACCCGACTTTTTTAACACAACTAATTGTCAAAAAAACTCACAAGTATGAGATATATGAAAGAAAGAGAAATGGGAGTAGAATGAAAGTGAGGTACAACTTGGGTTGAATTGAGTTTTGTATTTATAGGCAAGGCTGATAAACTCATATTTTATGATATATTTTGTGCTCAATTTAAGTGATTTATTCAACCCTTCACCCACTTATTCATGTGAAATTGCATGGTTTTACTTTCCCTTCCTTATTATGTGATGTATGTGAAAAACATGTTTCCTTTGCTTTAAAAATAATTATTTTAATTACCTTTTATTACCATTCGATGCCGTGATTTGTGTGTTGAGTATTTTCAGATCTCCTAAGGCAGGAATGATTTAAAGGATGGAAAGGAAACATACAAAAATGGAAGGAAAGCACAAAATGGAGTTTTTGAAGAAACTGGCAGCGACGCGAACGCATGGACGACGCGGCCGCATGCTTAGCACGAAAAGGCAGTGACGCGAACGCATGACTGACGCGGACGCGCGCCTTGAGCAGAACGCAGAGGACGCGTACGCGTGACCGAAGCGAACGCGTAATAAGGAAAAATCCAGATGACGCGACCGCGTGACAAACGCCACGCACCAGAAACTGCAGAAAACGCTCCCAGCGATTTCTGAAAGCCTTTTTGGCCCAGATCCAAGTACAGAAAGCAGAGATTAGAGGTTAAAAAGTGGGGGAATGCATCCATTCAAAAGGGAGGCCCTCAATTATTCACTTTTCATAGTTTAGATGTAGTTTTTAGAGGGAGAGGTTCTCTCCTCTCTCTTAGGTTTTAGGATTAGGATTCCTCTTAAAGGATTTAGGACTTCAACTCTTCATCAGGTTCAATATTTTTTTACTTTATATTTCTCTTTTACTTTCAGATACTTTAATGTTCTCATTTAATTACTTATGTTGCCAAATTGGCTTATGAACCATTCATGTTAGGATTTTTTTTATTTAATATAAACTGAGGTATTTCAGATTTGTGATTCTTATTTAGCTTTTTATATTCCTGGCTTAAATTGATTAATTGGTAACTCTTGAGTTGTCAAACTCATCGTGATTGATAATTATTATCTTTGCTGATTGATCTAAATTCCTATAACTCTAGTCCTTCCTTAGGAGTTGACTAGGACTTTAGGTGTTAAATTGATTTATCCACTTGACTTACCTTCATAGTTAGAGGTTGACTTAGTGGGAGCAAAATATAATTCTCATCACCATTGATAAGGATAAATAGGATAGGACTTCTAATTTTCATACCTTGCCAAGAGTTTATTTTACAGTTATTTATTTATTTTACTTGTCATTTAAATTACTTGTCCCTTACTTTCAAAACCCCCAATTTACAAAACTCATAACCAATAATAAAAACACCTCCCTGCAGTTCCTTGAGAAGACGACCCGAAGTTTAAATACTTCGATTATCAATTTTAAAGGGATTTGTTACTTGTGACAACCAAAACGTTTGTACGAAAGAATTTTCTGTTGGTTTAGAAGCTATACTTACAACAAGATCATATTTTTATATTTCTTTACCAATAGAAAAATCGATCGTCAAAGATTCTCGATTAAAATATTATTTTTATATAAAACGTAGGCTGCATTTTGCAGCTTCCAAAAAACTTTTTTGACCCACTTAAAACGCAACCTGCATTTTTAGGTTTCCAAAAAATAAAAATAAAAAAAGTCAATTTCTAAACACAACCTGTATTTTGAATTTTCAAAAAATAAAAAAAAATTGCCCATTTCCAAATGCAACCTGCATTTTGGGCTAAAAACCACAAACAAAAAATTAAAAATTAAAAAAACTGAAACTTTATAAACATAGCCTGCCCTTTGGTTGCACAAAAAAATTGAAAAAGGTAATAAAGACAAAACATAACCTACATTTTAACAGGACAAATGTTTGATATACGTCCATTTTATTGCATTACATTGTAATCATTCCCATTTTGAAAAAAATCAGCCAACAAAAAATGAGGATATTTCTAAAATATAAATCTCGAAATTACTTTTTCCCCGACAGTAACGTACAGCTGAACACAAAAATTGAAAGCAAATAAAAGTGAGCGAAGGGAACGACTGTCGCAGTCTCGCAGACGCCAAATTAAAGGCTACGTTGCTGCATCTTATAAAAATAAATAAGAGCAATGCTAGGGGCCAGCAACTTTTGTGATTGGTAGCCATCAAATAGCCATCAATGATGATCTAATGATGTGAGATTGATGTGAGTTTTCATCTAATGACTCACCTTTCTCTGCTGGCTACATGCTGGCCAAAATTCAACAAAACTGCTGCCCCCTAGACTTTTCCAATAAATAATAATATACAAGAAACAATAAAAAATCAAATAGTTTAGAAATTAGAATGATCCTATTTAATATTTATTAATTATTATTAAAATAATTATATAATTTTAAATATAACAAATATGTAATTATAAATTTATATATATATAATTATAAATATTATATTATATAAGATAACTTTAGATATTTTTTTTAGAATTATCGACAAATGAATATTAATCCTCACTCATCATATAATACAAACGTTACCCGATTCTGAAAATACAGCAAATACAAAAGAAAGGTTCAATTTGTGATTCAGGAAGAATTGAAGCTCTCTATTCTTGATATGTTATCGTGTAGAATACTACTATAGCTTAGTGTATATATAGTTTTAATCATGTTGACATGTATATATAATAGATGCTTAGATACATGGCCGGAGATTATTAACCACATGAATTTTCATTACTATAAGAAACCTTAGCTTAGCTTGTATGTGTAGCGCAGCTATTATATCTTCTTACAAGGAACAATAATGTAACGCACGATGGTGTTGGTACTTCAATTATTCTTTGTATGCAAAGACAAATATATAGATTATATATATAATGTTATACTGATATGTCCATATCAAAGGTCAGTGCACGCACGTAGCAACAGAAACATTAATTAATTAATTAAAAATCGACATATATATATATATATATATATATATATATATATATATTAGCTTAACATATATACTACACATACATAGGTACGCATATACAATAAGTTAATAATTAATTAATTAACTAATTAAGGTAAATATGCATGCATGCACATACATTATTTTACAGAAGGTGATGATGATGATGATGAGGCCAAGATTGAATCCCAAGAGGAGCATCGTCGAGTATGTGCAGCATAGAAGCCGAAGAAGAAGACATCATCATTATTTCAGCATTGTTATTATTATTATTATTATTATTATTAGGAGTAGGTGAAGGTCCTCCTGATGAGAATGCTATCAAGCCAGCAGCAGCAGCATCCATTATCTCAACACTACTAGCAGTATTATTAGCGTTGCAGTTATTATTATTGTTATTACCACTGTCGATCCAATGCAATAAGTTGGGATAATCTTCTAGAAGCTGTTGGTATTGGAAGAATGATGGAGAAGGAGGCACTGTTTTTGTTAATTTAGTAGACTTGTTGAGCTTAAGCGAGTGTTGGGAGGAAGGTGGTGGTGGAGGGTAATGGTTGCTGTTAATTGTTGATGATCTGGTTTTAGTGGTTTCTTCAGGGATTGGGAAAGGATGAAGCAATGGCGAGAGGAGGTTTTGATTATGATTATGAGAGTGGGAGATATGGTCATTGAACAGGGATGATGGGGTTTGGAATAATAATAATGGATCGTGTTGTTGCTGATGCTGCAGTTGATGATGAAGTAGCAGAGGAGGAGGAGTAGTAGTAGGAGCTCTCTTTTCCCCACTTTTATGAAATATTCTGCATATTACCCACTCATCCTGCATCTCTCAAACAATTAATTAATTAAGATGGCTCTCTAGGAATTCACATGTGGGAATGAATAGTAGGTAGAAAAGATGGATTGGATCACATGAAGACAAGAGAAACAAGAGCAGAGAGTAAAAAGGGTCAAGTTTAGGAACAGGAAATGATTCATTAGTCAACCCAAAAGTGAAGACATAACTTGATTCACACGGTACACAGAAGCCAATGTAAGTAAGAGTGATTGCTTTGGGTGTATGTACCTTAGAGAGGGAAGGAGAGCTGTGAGGGTCCAACCGGAACTCATGCATTACCCATTTAGTCTTCTGACCGCGGGGGGCCCTCCCTTTGTAGAACACCAACGTCTTCTTCATCCCAACAAGGCCACCGCCGCCGTAGACTTGCTTGTCCTTGCCGGTAGCCTTCCAGTACCCAGCAGCGGTTGCTCTGTTAGTTCTGAGGCCCGTTGGGTATTTTCTGTCTCTCACACTGTACAGATACCACTCTCTCTCCCCCATCTTTGCCACTTCTGCCGTACATGCCATTTCATCCACCAACATCACATTCACATTTTTTCTTTTTTAAAGAAAGAAAGAACTCAACACTTACAGCCAAGCTTATTACGATTGAAGAATAAATTAAATTAAATTCAGACCTGGAAGTTCCCATGGCTCGCATCGATTGAGATCAACCTCCACAAAGTTGACATGAGTAGTAGTAGTAGTAGCAGTAGTAGCATTTGTATTATTGAAGACCTTGGAAGCCAAATAGAAGGTAATGAGTTCTTGATCAGTTGGGTGAAACCTGAAACCCGGTGGCAAACCTTGAGCGTTTCTCTTTTCATGATCACTCAGCTCACACGCTAGCTCTTCCATTGATAGCATCATCATCATCATCATCTATGTATCACACAGTAACCATTAACCATGCACCTCATACATACATATATATATATATATATATATAATGAGGTACCTGCCTCTTCTGAAAACGAGGGAACTGAAGGAGGAGGAACATGTATCCATTATTTATATAATTATTTAGTTATTTTGTCGTATACTATCATTACTTCAAAACACATACAATAAATCAATAATGCTGTTTTGCACACATTTTGGTTTACCAAACTTACTTATTTATACATTAATTAAAAAACAAATATTATACGTACCTTTGACATTATAACTTTAATTTTAGAATATATTCTACAGAGCGAAGTTCTAAGAAAATCCCTGTCAAAAAAAAATGTTCTAAGATAATCATTTCAAACAGACATTATTAAGAGTGAAATGTTTGTTTTTACACTTTAAATCAAGAATTAAGGAAATTCATTAAATAAATTCCTGAAAAAAAAAAACGAACGGATAATTTCGAAGGTAATTTGAGGAGAAAGCCAAGAAGGGTTGCATTAAATGCGTGGTTGGTTGCAGAATTTAATTCAGAGTCTGAGAGCAAATGCCTACTACTACTTACTACTACTATATCAGCCTATACTCTTTGAGCTTGTGAGCTTATTAGTACTATCATTTCCTCTTCTTGCAAATAAAATTTGGAACCAAGAGTAGAAAGTCGTTGATTGAATACCGAGATTTTTAGACCTTTAATGCATCCAACTCTTCATTTTAGGGAATTGGTCAAGGAGGAACAAATCAACCTATAATTAATTAAAGCTTTGTTTGGTTGGAACTTGGAAGGAAGTGGGGAAGAGAGAACTAACCATAAAGGAAAGAAAAGGAAGAAGTTGAATAGAATTTTTAATTTCCACAAGTATATTTAGATGGGAAAAAAATGATTTATTTATTTCGTTTGTTTGAATGGAAAAGTGGAAGAAAAGAAAGGCATATTAACTTCAGTGTTAATACTCAAATTCGTCCATGAAAGATTACGCGATCTTTATTTTCGTCCTTAAATGATTTTTTTAATCAAATTAGTCCCTGAAAAATAAAAAATAAGTCAAATTAGTCCTTCTGTCAGTTGGACGATAACGTGGCACGTTAAGTGCCACGTGGCATGATGACGTGGCACGCCACGTGTCACTTGACATGTAAAAAAGATTTTTATAGTCAAAATAGTCCTTAAAGGTCCAAACATAAGTCATTTTTATCCCTCAAATTTTAAAAATTAGTCAAACTAGTCCTTATATAATTTTTTTTATTTTTTCTTCATAATATTAAATTTGAAATATTTTTTGATACTACTAATCTTAATAGAAATGTAATTGACAAACAAAACATTAGTAATTGTATCTTTTCTTCTTAAAAAATTTTTTTCAATAAAACTATCTCTCTCCTTTAATTCTTCTCAAAATCTCTCTTATTCTTTTCTATTCTAAAACATTTTTCTTACATACATTTTACTGGAATATATATATATTCCAGTAAAAAAAAGATGTATGTAAGAAAAAAAATAGTGGTATAACTTTGTTTAGCTTAATATACATAAATTTTGATTCCGAGCATATAACTTTGTTTAGGTTAATAAATACATACATTTCAATTTTGAGTATATATATATATATTCCAGCAAAATGTATGTAAGAAAAATGTTTTAGAATAGAAAAGAATAAGAGAGATTTTGAGAAGAATTAAAGGAGAGAGATAATTTTATTGAAAAAAAATTTTAAGAAGAAAAGATACAATTACTAATGTTTTGTTTGTCAATTACATTTCTATTAAAATTAGTAGTATCAAAAAATATTTTAAATTTAATATTATGAAGAAAAATAAAAAAATTATATAAGAACTAGTTTGACTAATTTTTAAAATTTGAGGGATGAAAATGACTTATGTCTGGACTTTCAAGGACTATTTTGACTATAAAAATCTTTTTTACATGTCAAGTGATACGTGACGTTGACCTGGGTATGCCACGTGTCACTGACCTGCCATGTGGCGTGCCACGTGTCGATGACCTGCCACATGGCGTTGACTGTGGCGTTGATCTGCCACGTGGCGTGCCACGTCATCATGCCACGTGACACTTAACGTGCCACGTCATCGTTCAACTGACAGAATGACTAATTTAACTTATTTTTTTATCTTTCACGGACTAATTTTATTAAAAAAATTATTCGAAAACGAAAATGAAGATAACATAATCTTTCGGGAACGAATTTGAGTATTAACCCATTAACTTCAATGATATTTCTGGCCCTTATCTTATGAAGAATTATTCTATTTATAATAATTTTATCCTTTACTGACAAAATTGTTTTTAACTATTTGATAAAATAAAATAATTGTTATATGTACACTCAAACATAAAAAAGGTTCTTAAATTTTTTTATTTTTTAAATTTTCAGTTGACGTTTTCAAATTTAATTTTCCCAAAAATAAAAAATAAAAAAGATAAGATAAAAATATTGATATCTAAAGTGTCTAACATTTTTGTATAAATAACTTTTTTATAAATAAATACCAAATAAGAATATAATTTATACTATATATTATCAATACAAAAAGGTTTACATATGCATTTAATAATAAATAATAATATATTATCATATTAATAACAATATATAATATATTATATTACATTTAATAATATATATTATATTATATATGCTATTGCATAATGCATATATATATATATATATATATATATATATATATATATATTAAAAAAGCAGGGGAATATTTGGAACCAAGTTCCAGAAGGCCAGTTCCGCTTATTTTCCAATCACTCTTGTTTACTTTTCCACACGGATAAAGAAGATTTTCTAAAATTAAGAGGATTACAAGTAAAAAATAAGACCAATAAATTTATAATTTTTATTATATATAAATTTTATTATCTTATTTAAAGATAATTAATTTTTTATTTTTTATTTTACCATTTTTTTACTGCAAGTCTGATTCTCAAACTACTTCTTTCTCTCTCTCTCTCCCTGAAACAAACAAACCCTAAGTGCGTACATCATTTTCAGGCACAGCGCGAAAGATAGAGTTGTACAGAATTTTGTAATCGATTTTGGGGGTGAAAATTTAGACTTGCACTGCTAAAGTAAGATTATTGGTTTACCTTTTTGTTAAAGGGAAGATGAAATTGTGCTAGTAATTAATAAGGTACAGGATTATATCACTGTGGCATAGCTGAACAGTGAGGGATAATTGATTAGTATTTAATATTTATACACACTTTACTGTAATAATGGTATGTATGTGATGTTTATACGGAAGGTGAAGCTCAAATAATTGCAAAAGGACGTTGTTGTTCAATATGCGTAGCAGCAGAACACAACAGTGTAGTAATAAATGATTGGGGCTTGGCGCCAAATAACAAATAACTAGTCCCGAATGATGGTTTAAGAAAATATTTGTAAAGATTATTAACAAATATTTAGTTTGTTAATAAAATCTCTTATATTATTAACATTTTATTTAATAATGATAAGGTGAATTTAAGCGAATATGTAAATACTGAATTCGAAAAAATATAAAGGGTTAAGTATTTTTTTTGTTCTTAAGATTTTGAGTCAAAATTAAAATTGTTCTCAACTTTTTTTTTGTATTAAAATCATTTTAAACATTACAAAACGTTATCAAATCGTCTTTTTGTCTATAAATGATATTTTTTAGACAATTTTACCCTTAAACAAAAATGAAAAAACCCTTCTAACCCTCACCACTAACTTTCCCGCATCATCATCATCATTTGTGCATCTCTCTTCTTCTTCCTCTCCCTTTTCTCATGGCCATCACCACTACCACCATAACCATTACACATTCTTTTTCTCTAAATCACTATCACCCAACCACAAACTAAATTCAGCAACATCAACCAAATTCAGCAACAAATTTAGTAATTTTAGCAAATTCAGCAACAGCAACAATAAAATAAATCAATAGCAATAACAACATCCACAAAATAAATTAACAAAAATTTTAGATTTAACAACAATTCACCAATCATCAACCACAACTTCAGATTCAAAATCACCAACAACAAAAATTAAAAAAAAAAGAAATGATGGATATGTTCTTCAAAAAATAAAAAAATAAAAAAGGAAGAACGAACAGAGAAGAAAAAAAAGTCATGGTGCGGGAAACTACTGCCATTAACCTCTGGCCGCCGCCGCCCTCAGTGCGCTGGTTCTACCCTCCTTCTTCCTCCCTTTCTTTTCTTCTTCCTTCCAACTGCCACCCACCGTCGCCGTCCGTGGAAAGCCAGCAGCCACTGCAAGCGCCGCCTCTCCCTTTCCCAGAACTCGATCCCAAACCCGCACCCTCCGATCTCCCGAAACTGCTGCCCACCACCTTCGATTTCTGGACAAGGATGAATTCGAACGCCTCCCCATCGAACACCCCTCCTCATATCACAACGCTTCCCACTCCAATTCCACTTTTCCTCTCACCCATCCCGACGCCATCTCGAATCAAACGGTGATAATCGCTCTGATGCAAAACTGCTGCGGTGCTTCATCGTCTCTCCCAAAGAGAATGAACCAGAAACAAAAACCTTCTTCTCATTCCTTTCTCTCGCTTACCCAAATTTCAGAGGGAAACAAAAAAACAAAAATAAAAATTTTCGCATAATCGTGCTTCAATTCAGACCCAGATCGAGTTTTTTCAGCTGCTAAATCCTATTCTATCAAAGTTACAATCTTTTATGCGTTTCTGAACCATGGAGAGTGAAAGGAAGGAAAAGCTTGGTTTTCATGATTTGGTGAGGAAATTTGGTGAGGGAGAGTAGGAGTCTGGAGAAAGAAAGAGAGAAATAGACTCAGTGATGATGAAGGGGGTTGGGGGTTAATGGGGAGGCAGAGGGATTTTTTTTATGGGCAAAATCATCCAAAAAAATTTATTTATGGACAAAAGGATGATTTTATAACGTTTTGTAATGTTGAGGATGGTTTTAATACAAAAAAAAAAAGGTTGGGGACGATTTTGATTTTGACCCAAGACCTTAGGGACGAAAAAGTACTTAACCCAAATATAAACCTCCTTCTTAATTAATTAGTAAATATTCAATATGGTATTAAGATAACATAATTTCTTATTAAATACTAATAGAAATTATTTTAATAACGATTTTATTCACCAGAGATTTTAAATTTCAACAAACTACTAATAAGTTTATATATTATTTTAAAAAAGAATCTTTAAGGTAATTATATAAAAAATTATGAGTAAAATCTTTTTTTGATCTCTATTCTTTTTTAATTTAGACAATCTGTACCTTAATGATTGAAAAAAGACAATATGTTCCTTGTCATTTCTTTTTGATAAAAGGACAAATAGGTCATTGACTTTTTTTCCTGCTAACATTTTCGTCTCCGAAGAATGGAAAATACATTCATGTCCAATGTGGACAAATTTACCCCTCCGTTAAAGTCAATCCGTTAGACCCAACGAAAAATGCTGACGTGGCTCCCGTGGCACTGACTTCACCGTTACAGGATGACACGTGTACTATAGCTTCTGAAAAGAGGACATATTAGTCCCCAAGCTCCAAAACAACGTCGTTTCTCCCCCACCCCTCCAAACACACTTTAACTCCCATTGCAATACCCATAACACCTATGTTTGATTTTCTGAATTACTGAAAACCCTAAGAAGACAAACGATCAAATTCCTTCCTCCCTGTTTCTCCCTCAAAAAATTACAGTACGTAGAAGAGCAATCAGTGTAGGGTGAAGTTGCTGTCGGGGGCTGATGAGCGGATATTTTATACGCTTTTTGAGGTTAATTTCATATAGTTTTTAGTATGTTTTAGTTAGTTTTTAGTTTATTTCCATTAGTTTTTAGAAAAAATTCATATTTCTGGATTTTACTATGAGTTGTGTGTTTTTCTGTAATTTCAGGTATTTTTCTGGCTGAAATTGAAGGAGCTGAGCAAAAATCTGATTCAGGCTAAAAAAGGACTGCTGATGCTGTTGGATTCTGACCTCCCTGCACTCAAAGTGGATTTTCTGGAGCTATAGAACTCGAAATGGCATGCTTCCAATTGCGTTGGAAAGTAGACATCCAGGGCTTTCCAGAAATATATAATAGTCCATACTTTGCACAAGGATAGATGATGTAAACTGGCGTTCAACGCCAGTTCTCTGCCCAATTTTGGCGTCCAGCGCCAGAAAAGGATCAAAAGCTGGAGTTGAACGCCCAAACTGGCACAAAAACTAGCGTTCAACTCCACAAATGGCCTCTGCATGTGAATTGCTTAAATCTCAGCCCAGCACACACCAAGTGGGCCCCAGAAGTGGATCTCTGCATCATCCATCATAGTTTACTCATTTTTTGTAAACCTAGGCTACTAGTTTAGTATTTAAACAACTTTTAGAGACTTATTTTGCATCTCATGACATTTTAGATCTAAACTTTGTATTCTCTGATGGCATGAGTCTCTAAACCTCATTGTTGGGGGTGAGGAGCTCTGCTGTGTCTCGATGAATTAATGTAAGTATTTCTGTTTTCCATTCAAACACGCTTGTTCCTATCTAAGATGTTCATTCGCGCTTAACTGTGATGGAGGTGATGATCTGTGACACTCATCACCTTCCTCAAATCATGAACGTGTGCCTGACAACCACCTCCGTTCTATATACGATTGAATGAGTATCTCTTAGATTCCTTAATCAGAATCTCCGTGGTATAAGCTAGAACTGATGGCGGCATTCATGAGAATCCGGAAAGTCTAAACCTTGTCTGTGGTATTCCGAGTAGGATTCAAGGATTGAATGACTGTGACTAGCTTCAAACTCCTGAAGGCTGGGCGTTAGTGATAGACGCAAAAGGATAGTAAATCCTATTCCAACCGGATCGAGAACCAACCGGTGATTAGCCGTGCTGTGACAGAGCGCGTGAGCGTAGTTTTCACTGGAAGGATGGAAGGTAGCCATTGACAACGGTGATCCACCAACACACAGCTTGCCATAGGAGGATGTGCGTGCGTGAACAAGAAGACAGAGGAAAGTAGAGATTCAGAAGACAAAGCATCTCCAAAACTCCAACATATTCTCCATTACTGCATAACAAGTAACCTTTAATCCATGCTCTATTGTTTATTTGCAATTCAACTGATAAACATAATTGACTTCCTGACTAAGATTTACAAGATAACCATAGATTGCTTCAAACCAACAATCTCCGTGGGATTCGACCCTTACTCACGTGAGGTATTACTTGGACGACCCAGTGCACTTGCTGGTCAGTGGTACGAGTTGTGAAAAGTGTGATTCATAATTCGTGCACCAAGTTTTTTGCGCCATTGCCGGGGATTGTTCGTGTTTGGACAACTAACGGTTTATTTTGTTGCTTAGATTAGGAAAAATTTCTCCTTTTTTGTTTAGAGTCTCTTATTATTGTTGTGTTAGAATCTTAGAATCCTTATTTTCTTTTTAAAATCTTTTTCAAAAAAATAATTTTTCTATTAAATCCTGTGCCAAACTTTAAGTTTGGTGTTTTCTTGTTGATTTTTCTGTGTTTTTCAAAAATTTATTTTGGTTTTCTAAAAATTTTAAGTTTGGTGTTCTTCAAAGTGTTCTTAAGTTTTCCTTGTGTCTTGATCTTAAATTTTTAAGTTTGGTGTTCCTTGGTGTTTTTCCCCCCCAAAATTTTCGAAAATAAGGAACCTCAGATCTAAAAATTTTAAATCCTGTGTTATCTTATTGTTTTTCTCTCTCCTTTAAAAATTCAAATTTTTATTTCAAAATTTAAAACCTTTTTCAAAAATCATCATATCTTTTTCAAAATCTCCTAACCACTTTCTCTCTCCTCACTTTTTCGAAAATCTTTTACTCATTTTTATTTATTTTATTTTGATTTATTTTATTTTCGAAATAAATTAATAAATAAATAAATAAAAATATTTTTTCTATTTTACATCATCTCCCTTTCTCCATCATGGACCTAAGCGGAAATGAACAGTCCAGGAGAACTCTGGGGTCATATTCTAACCCCTCTACTGCTTCATATGGGAGTAGTATCTGCATACCCTCCATTGGAGTCAGTAGCTTTGAGTTGAATCCTCAGCTCATTATCATGGTGCAGCAAAGCTGCCAGTATTCCGGTCTTCCACAGGAAGAACCTACAGAGTTTCTGGCACAATTTTTACAAATTGCTGACACAGTACATGATAAGGAAATAGATCAGGATGTCTACAGACTATTACTGTTTCCATTTGCTGTAAAAGATCAAGCTAAGATGTGGTTAAATAACCAACCTAAGGCCAGCATAAAGACATGAAAACAGCTGACAGAAAAATTCCTGAATCAATATTTCCCTCCAAAAAGAATGACACAGCTAAGGCTGGACATCCAAGGCTTCAAGCAAGGAGATAATTAATCTCTTTATGATGCTTGGGAGAGATACAGAGAGATGCTACGAAAATGCCCCTCTGAAATGTTCTCAGAGTGGGTTCAGTTAGACATCTTCTACTATGGGCTTGCAGAAGGAGCTCAGATGTCTCTAGATTACTCAGCTGGTGGATCTATCTACATGAGAAAGACAATTGAAGAGGCTCAAGAGCTCATTGATACAGTTGCCAGGAATCAGCATCTGTATCTAAGCAGTGACCCTTCCATGAAAGAAGAGGTTAAAACAGCAACTGCTGAACTCAGTCCTGTAGAACAAGCTGCTGAATTCAATCAGCAATTGGACTTCCTAACAAGGCAGTTAGCCGAATTCAAAGATAGACTACAAGAGACAAGGATGGCTAATATACATATGGAAGAACAGTTTAAGCAAACAAAGCAGCAGCTGTCAAGGCAAATAACAGAAGAATGCCAAGCAGTTCAATTAAGAAGTGGGAAGACATTAAATATCCCACCTCAAGGCAGCAAAAAGTCAAGAAATGAGCAACCCACCAAAGATTCACCTGAGGACAGTAAGAGCCCAGGGAAAAATAATTCTGGCGCTAAAACGCCAGAAAATTGGTGGAAGGCTGGCGCTGAACGCCCAGACCATGCCCACAACTGGCGTTCAACGCCAGAAACAAGGCAGGATTGGCGTTCAACGCCAGAAATGGGCAAGAATCTGGCGTTGAACGCCCAAAATGGGCAGGATCCGGCGCTGAACGCCCAAAATAGGCATATTTCTAGCGTTCAGACGCCAGGAACAGACAGGGAGCTGGCGTCCAGTTTCACTCCAGCTTCTAACTCTGGCACTCAATTGCCAGTGAGGGATCAGACACACACAAATGCTGATAACAACCCCTCTAAAAAGGCTTCTTCAACCACTTCTGTAGGCAATAAACCTGCAGCAACTAAGGTTGAAGAATATAAAGCCAAGATACCTTATCCTCAAAAACTCCGGAAAGAGGAGCAGGATAAGCAATTTGCTCGCTTTGCAGATTATCTCAGGACTCTTGAAATAAAGATTCCATTTGCAGAAGCACTTGAGCAAATACCTTCTTATGCCAAGTTCATGAAAGAGATCTTGAGTCATAAGAAGGATTGGAGAGAAACAGAAAGAGTTCTCCTCACTGAAGAATGCAGTGCAGTCATTCTGAAAAGCTTTCCTGAAAAGCTTAAAGACCCTGGGAGTTTTCTGATACCATGCATATTAGTAGGTAATTGCACCAAGACAGCTTTATGCGATCTTGGGGCAAGCATCAACCTAATACCTGCATCCACTATCAGAAAGCTTGGTTTAACTGAAGAAGTTAAACCAACCCGGATATGTCTTCAATTTGCTGATGGCTCCACTAAATACCCATCAGGCGTGATTGAAGACATGATTGTCAGGGTTGGGCCATTCGCCTTTCCCACTGACTTTGTTGTGCTGGAAATGGAGGAGCACAAGAGTGCTACTCTCATTCTAGGAAGACCCTTCCTAGCAACTGGACGATCCCTTATTGACGTCCAACAGGGGGAAATAACCCTGAGAGTCAATGATGATGAGTTCAAGTTGAACGCTGTCAAAGCCATGCAGCATCCAGACACATCAACAGACTGCATGAAAGTTGATTTTATTGACTTCTTGGTAGAAGAGATCAACATGGCTGAGAGTCTCGAATCAGAGTTGGAAGACATCTTTAAAGATGTTCAGCCTGATTTGGAGGATTCAGAGGACATGAAAGAGCCTCTGAAATTTCTTCTGAAAGAGGAAAAACCTCCTAAACCCGAGCTCAAGCCATTACCACCATCCTTGAAATATGCATTTCTAGGAGAAGGTGATACTTTTCCAGTGATCATAAGCTCTGCTTTAAATTCACAGGAAGAGGAAGCACTTATTCAAGTGCTAAGGACACACAAGACAGCTCTTGGGTGGTCCATAGGTGACCTTAAGGGCATAAGCCCAGCTAGATGCATGCACAAAATCCTATTGGAGGATAATGCCAAGCCAGTGGTTTAACCACAGAGGCGGCTAAATCCAGCCATGAAGGAAGTGGTGCAGAAAGAGGTCACCAAATTACTAGAGGCTGGGATTATTTATCCTATTTCTGATAGCCCCTGGGTGAGCCCTGTCCAAGTCGTCCCAAAAAAGGGAGGCATGACAGTGATTCATAATGAAAAGAATGAACTGGTTCCTACAAGAACAGTTACAGGATGGCGCTTGTGTATTAACTACAGAAGACTCAATACAGCCACCAGAAAGGATCATTTTCCTTTACCATTCATAGACCAGATGCTAGAAAGACTGGCAGGTCATGAGTATTACTGCTTTTTGGACGGCTACTCAGGCTATAACCAGATTGCAGTAGATCCCCAGGATCAAGAGAAAACAGCATTCACATGTCCATCTGGAGTGTTTGCTTATAGAAGGATGCCATTTGGGCTGTGTAATGTGCCTGCAACCTTCCAGAGATGCATGCTCTCTATTTTCTCTGATATGGTGGAAAAATTTCTGGAAGTCTTCATGGATGACTTCTCAGTATATGGAGACTCATTCAGCTCCTGTCTTGATCACCTGAAACTTGTTCTGAAAAGATGCCAAGAGACCAACATAGTTTTAAACTGGGAAAAATGTCACTTCATGGTGACTGAAGGGATTGTCCTTGGGCATAAAATCTCAAACAAGGGAATAGAGGTGGATCAAGCAAAAATAGAGGTAATTGAAAAATTATCACCACCTGCCAATGTTAAGGCAATCAGAAGCTTTCTGGGGCATGCAGGATTCTATAGAAGGTTTATAAAGGATTTTTCAAAAATCGCAAAACCTCTAAGCAATCTACTAGCTGCTGACACGCCATTTGTGTTTGACACAAAGTGTCTGCAGGCGTTTGAAACGCTGAAAGCTAAGCTGGTCACAGCACCAGTCATATCTGCACTAGATTGGACATTACCATTTGAGCTAATGTGTGATGCCAGTGATCACGCCATTGGTGCAGTGCTGGTACAGAGGCATGACAAGCTTCTGCATGTCATTTATTATGCTAGTCGCGTTTTAAATGACGCCCAGAAAAATTACACAACCATAGAAAAAGAATTACTTGCAGTGGTTTACGCCATTGACAAGTTCAGATCATACTTAGTAGGATCAAAAGTGATTATGTATACTGATCATGCTGCTCTTAAATATCTACTCACAAAGCAGGATTCAAAACCCAGGCTCATCAGATGGGTGTTGCTTCTGCAAGAGTTTGATATAGAAATAAGAGACAGAAAAGGGAAAGAGAACCAAGTGGCTGATCATCTATCCCGGATAGAGCCAGTAGAAGGGACGCCCCTCCCCTCTCTTGAGATCTCTGAGACCTTCCCGGATGAGCATTTATTCGCCATTCAGGAAACACCATGGTTTGCCGATATTGCAAACTATAAAGCTGCAAGGTTCATACCCAAGGAGTACAACAGTATACAAAAGAAGAAATTAATCACTGATGCAAAGTACTACTTGTGGGATGAACCTTATCTCTTTAAGAGATGTGCAGACGGAATAATCCGTAGGTGTGTGCCTAGGGAAGAAGCACAGAGGATCCTATGGCACTGCCATGGATCTCAATATGGAGGCCATTTCGGAGGTGAGCGAACAGCCACCAAGGTCCTCCAATGTGGCTTCTATTGGCCCACACTCTATAAAGATTCCCGAGAGTTTGTACGTAACTGTGACAGTTGCCAAAGAGCTGGCAATCTGCCTCATGGTTACGCCATGCCTCAACAAGGAATCTTGGAGATTGAGTTGTTTGACGTATGGGGAATTGACTTCATGGGACCTTTCCCACCATCATACTCAAACACTTATATTCTGGTGGCAGTTGATTATGTATCAAAATGGGTTGAGGCCATTGCCACACCCACCAATGATACTAAAACAGTGCTGAAGTTCCTCCAGAAACATATCTTTAGCAGGAATGGGGGCACTCACTTCTACAATAAACAGCTTTACTCTGCCATGGTTCGGTATGGAATTCGCCACAAGGTGGCCACTCCATATCATCCACAAACCAATGGGCAAGCTGAAGTCTTTAATAAAGAATTAAAGAGAATCCTGGAACGGACAGTAAATACCCGTAGAAAGGATTGGGCACGGAGCTTGGATGATGCTCTGTGGGCTTACAGGACAGCATTCAAGACCCCTATAGGGACCTCTCCATACCAACTCGTGTATGGTAAGGCATGTCACCTGCCCGTGGAACTGGAACATAAGGCCTACTGGGCAACCAGATTCCTAAACTTTGATGCCAAACTAGCAGGAGAAAAACGATTGCTCCAGCTAAATGAGCTAGAGGAATTCAGATTCACAGCTTTCGAAAATGCCAAGCTTTATAAAGAAAAATAAAAAAAGTGGCATGACAAAAAGCTGTCATCTAGAATCTTTGAACCAGGACAGAAGGTTCTGCTGTTCAACTCTAGACTCAGGCTATTCCCCGGGAAATTGAAATCCCGGTGGAGGGGACCATACGTGATTACAAGCGTATCACCATATGGTTATGTAGAGCTTCAAGATATTGACTCTGACAAGAAGTTCATTGTTAATGGACAGAGAATCAAGCACTATCTCGAAGGCAATGTTGAGCAAGAGTGCTCAAGGTTGAAGCTAGATTAAAAGCTCAGCAAGGTCCAGCTAAGGACATTAAAGAAGCGCTTGTTGGGAGGCAACCCAATTTTTATTTATTTTCATGGTTTTTCATGTTTTATTAGGTTCATGATCATGTGGAGTCACAAAATAAATATTAAAAATTGAAACCGGAATCAAAAACAGCAGAAGAAAAATCACACCCTGGAGGAAGCACCTGTCTGGCGTTCAACGCCAGAACAGAGCATGGTTTTGGCGCTGAATGCCCAAAATGGGCAACATCCTGGCGCTGAACGCCCAGAACAAGCATGGTTCTGGCGTTCAACGCCAGAAATGGCTAGTAAATGGGCGTTGAACGCCCAAAATGGGCACCAACCTGGCGCTGAACGCCCAGAGTTGTGTGCAAGGGTATTTTACATGCCTAAATTGGTGCAAGGATGTAAATACCTTGACACCTCAAGATTTGTGGACCTCACAGGATCATTTCAAGATCTGTGGACCCCACAGGATCCCCACCTTCCCTCCTCATAATCCTAGTTTTTTTTCCACATCTTCTTCTTCATCTATTCCTTCTTCTTTTGCTCGAGGGCGAGCAACATTCTAAGTTTGGTGTGGTAAAACAATTATGTGAAGGATCTATAGCTCAGTGGTAGAACATGTGGCTGCAAATCAAGAGATCCCTGAGATACCTCAGGGGATGCACTTCTCTCCACATAATTATTGGAAGCAACTGAGGATAGAAATACCAAAAATCACTAGGAATCAAGCCACAAAGGCAAGGAAGAGACATAAAAGAGCTCAAAGGACATCATTGGTTCCTCAAGAAGGAAATGCCATCATCACTAAGGTGGACTCGTTCCTTGTTCTTACTTTCTCTGTTTTTCGTTTTCTCTATGTTAAGTGCTTATCTATGTTTGTGTCTTCATTACATGATCATTAGTAGTAATTAGTGTCTATTTTGATTTTATCCCCAATTAAGTTATAGTCTATCTTTCTCATCATCAGCAAACATGAATAAAATAGTAGATCTTTTGAATAAGAGGCAATAAAATTTTGAGTTTTTAATAAGAAAAATTCTAATTAGTAATATGTGGTGGCATTGCTTTCTGTCTTCTGAATGAATGCTTGAACAGTGTATATGTCTTTTGAATTTGTTGTTTAAGACTGTTAAATATGTTGGCTCTTGAAAGAATGATGAACATGAGACATGTTATTGATAATCTGAAAAATCATAAAAATGATTCTTGAAGCAAGAAAAAGCAGCAAAGAACAAAGCTTGCAGAAAAAAAATAGAAAGGAAAGGAAAAAGCAAAGCAGAAAAAGCCATAAGCTCTTAAAACCAAGAGGCAAGAGCAAAAAGCCAATAACCCTTAAAACCAAAAGGCAAGGGCAAATAAAAAGGATCCCAAGACTTTGAGCATCAGTGGATAGGAGGGCCTAAAGGAATAAAATCCTGGTCTAAGCAGCTAAACCAAGCTGTCCCTAACCATGTGCTTGTGGCGTGTAGGTGTCAAGTGAGAACTTGAGACTGAGCGGTTAAAGTCAAGGTCCAAAGCAAAAAGAAGAGTGTGCTTAAGAACCCTGGACACCTCTAATTGTGGGCTTTAGCAAAGCTGATCCACAATCTGAAAAGGTTCACCCAATTATGTGTCTGTGGCATTTATGTATCCGGTGGTAATACTGGAAAACAAAGTGCTTAGGGCCACGGCCAAGACTCATAAAATAGCTGTGTTCAAGAATCATCACTCTAAAATAGGAGAATCAATAACACTATCTGAATTCTAAGTTCCTATAGATGCCAATCACTCTGAGCTTCAATGGATAAAGTGAGATGCCAAAACTGTTCGGAAGCAAAAAGCTACTAGTCCCGCTCATCTAATTAGAATCTGAGCTTCACTCAAAAACTATGAGATATTATTGCTTCTCAACTTATTAGTCTTCTATTTTATTTGTCTAGTTACTTGAGGACAAGCAATAGTTTAAGTTTGGTGTTGTGATGAGCGGATATTTTATACGCTTTTTGGGGTTAATTTTATATAGTTTTTAGTATGTTTTAGTTAGTTTTTAGTTTATTTCCATTAGTTTTTAGGAAAAATTCATATTTTTGGACTTTACTATGAGTTGTGTCTTTTTCTGTAATTTCAGGTATTTTTCTGGCTGAAATTGAAGGAGCTGAGCAAAAATCTGATTCAGGCTGAAAAAGGACTGCTGATGCTGTTGGATTCTGACCTCCCTGCACTCAAAGTGGATTTTCTGGAGCTACAGAACTCGAAATGGCATGATTCTAATTGCGTTGGAAAGTAGACATTCAGGGCTTTCCATCAATATATAATAGTCCATACTTTGCACAAGGATAGACGACGTAAACTGGCGTTCAACGCCAGTTCTCTGCCCAATTCTGGCGTCCAGCGCCAGAAAAGGATCAAAAGCTGGAGTTGAACGCCCAAACTGGCACAAAAACTGGCGTTCAACTCCACAAATGGCCTCTGCACGTGAATTTCTTAAATCTCAGCCCAGCACACACCAAGTGGGCTCCAGAAGTGGATCTCTGCATTATCCATCATAGTTTACTCATTTTTTGTAAACCTAGGCTACTAGTTTAGTATTTAAACAACTTTTAGAGACTTATTTTGCATCTCATGACATTTTAGATCTAAACTTTGTATTCTCTGACGGCATGAGTCTCTAAACCTCATTGTTGGGGGTGAGGAGCTCTGCTGTGTCTCGATGAATTAATGCAAGTATTTCTGTTTTCCATTCAAACACGCTTGTTCCTATCTAAGATGTTCATTCGCGCTTAACTGTGATGGAGGTGATGATCTGTGACACTCATCACCTTCCTCAAATCATGAACGTGTGCCTGACAACTACCTCCGTTCTATATACGATTGAATGAGTATCTCTTAGATTCCTTAATCAGAATCTCTGTGGTATAAGCTAGAACTGATGGCGGCATTCATGAGAATCCAGAAAGTCTAAACCTTGTCTGTGGTATTCCGAGTAGGATTCAAGGATTGAATGACTGTGACGAGCTTCAAACTCCTGAAGGCTGGGCGTTAGTGACAGACGCAAAAGGATAGTAAATCCTATTCCAACCGGATCGAGAACCAACCGGTGATTAGCCATGTTGTGACAGAGCACGTGAGCGTAGTTTTCATTGGAAGGATGGAAGGTAGCCATTGACAACGGTGATCCACCAACACGCAGCTTGCCATAGGAGGACGTGCGTGCGTGAACAAGAAGACAGAGGAAAGCAGAGATTCAGAAGACAAAGCATCTCCAAAACTCCAACATATTCTCCATTACTGCATAACAAGTAACCTTTAATCCATGCTCTATTGTTTATTTGCAATTCAACTGATAAACATAATTGACTTCCTGACTAAGATTTACAAGATAACCATAGATTGCTTCAAACCAACAATCTCCGTGGGATTCGACCCTTACTCACGTGAGGTATTACTTGGACGACCCAGTGCACTTGCTGGTCAGTGGTACGAGTTGTGAAAAGTGTGATTTATAATTCGTGCACCAGGGGCTAAGAAGAAGGTTTTTGTTGAGGTCGTAGTTGCTGTCTTCGTCAGAAGGTAAGAGCGCCTTACTTAGCATTGAAGTTTTGGTTATTGTTGTATGAACTAAGGGTGAAGGCATTATATGTGCATGTTGACAGTATGGCTAACAACGGTGTTATGAAATGAAAAAGCTGTTTTTAAAATGTTGTGTCTAGAATTAGAAGGAGGGATTGTGTTAGGGCAAAGGGGTTTCATTCATAATTTTTGTAACTATTTTTGGACTGACACATAGTTGGTCATGGGTTAATTTCAGATGGTTGATATTTTTGTGTTGCCAGTTTTTCACCATGGAGGTAACTTTGTCAGAGGAAGTGATGGATCCCTGGTTTATCAGAATGGAAAGGAAGAGAGGTTCCCTGAGATGGACCTGGACTTTGCAAATTTCGGAGACCTTGTAACACTATTCAAGGGTTTGGGATACCAGTCATACAAGGCAGTATACTGGTATGATCCAACAAGTGTCGACATTGAGTCTGGACTGAAAATATTAACTGGGGATGCAGGGATCAATGCAATGCGAGATAACATATTGAAGAACCAACAGACTTCTGAGTTCCATATATACTTTGATCACCCTGTTGATGATCCTGAGGTTGTTGATGATGCTGGCAAGAATAGCGATGGCGCAGTGGATGTGGATGTAAATAAAATTTTAGAAGAACTGAAGACATCCTCTTCATCAGATGATGGATACGAGAGCACGAAAGATGTGTTGTATAAACCTCCACCAGCTGGATTTGAGACTGATAGTACTGAAACTGACAGTAATGGCGGGGGTTGCTGGTGGCAAGAGAAAAAGAAGTATGAAGGGTAAAAAGAAGGTAGTGACCCCCTAAGAAGCCAATTGCAAAGAGACAAGGGTTAAAGAAAAAGTCTAAGGTTGGAAAGAAGAGGGTTTAACATGGCACAAGGGTGAATGCAAGAGGATAAAATAGTGGAGGCGCTAATGCTGAGACAGGTGGTGAAGGTCGGCCCAGGGTGCTGATGGGCCGAATGATCAAGGAGGTGGTGGTGATGGGCCTGATGTGCAGCCGGATAATCCAGTGCCGGGTGGATTCTATGTCAGTGAAGTCCTAACAGAAATGGAGAAAATCATGTTTGAGTATGAGTCCGAGGAATTACATACACCCAATTCATCTGAGGATGAAGGTAACAGTAGAAAATTTCCTGAGTTTGATGATGATTATGCTCATAGTGAGGGTAGATTTGAGTTAGGAACGAAGTTTGCCACTGTTGAAAGGTTTAAGGAGGGGGTAAAGGATTCATTCATTACTGAGGGGAGGGAGCTGAAGTGGATCAAAAATGATAGGGAGAGGGTCATAGTGGGTTGCAAGGATGAGGAGTATCCGTTCTTGGTTTATTTGTCATACAACAAAACCCTGCAGTGTTATCAAGTTAAGACGTACTAGCATGAACATACTTGTGCAAGGGATTTAGGGAGTAATGCAGCTGATTAGCATTGGATTATCAAGGAAATTGAAAAGTGGATGGCTACCCAACCACACATGAACACAAAGGAGGCAACTGAATTCCTAAGGGAGAAGTTTTCACTATGTTCCCATCCTAAGATGGTGTACAAAGCAGTAGTAGAGGCCAGGAAAAAGATCATGGGCAACGAAAAGGAACAATACAAAAGTACCAGGGACTACTGTGAGAAAATTCTGAGTAGCAATCCAGGTTCAACGGCCAGGTTGGAGCTCGAGCCAATTCCAGAGGCTCCCCCTGTATTTGATAAACTATACATATGCCTAGATGCTTGTAAGCAAGGGTTCAAAGATGGGTGCAGGCCTTTGTTGCACTTGGATGGTTGTTTTCTCAAAACCTATTACATGGGTTAGCTTCTAGCAGCAGTTGTACAAGATTCAAACAACTAGTTTTATGTTGTTACATATGGGGTTGTTAGGGCTGAGACCAAGGATGCCTGGAAATGGTTCCTAACAAATCTTCAGGGAGACATAGGAGACGATGCAAACCATGACTGGAACTTCATATCGGACCAACAGAAGGTAAGATGTAATCCTTGACTTGCATTATAACCTTCACTTGCATTATCATTCCTTCACGAAACTATTTCCTGCCCCCGTTCAATGCAGGGTTTACTCCCTGTGCTAAAGGAGGTCATGCCACATGCAAAGCTACGCAATTGCGTCATGCACATGTGGAAAAATTTCATAAATTGGTTCAAGAACTTATACATCAGAAAGGTTGTATGGGAGTGTGCTAGATGCACTACTGTCACAGAATTCAAGGAGTGCATGAAAAAGCTGAAGGCAGTAAACCAAGGTGCTTGGGAATACCTCAGCAAGTTTGAGCTAGAGACATGGGTTAAGGCTTACTTCTCGCATGGGCCAAAGGTTGATAACCTTAAATGATATGTGTGAGGTATTTAATGCTAAGATAGCGAATTACCAATGCAAGCCTATCCTCACCATGTGTAAAGAAATCAGGTGTTACCTGATGAGGAGGATGGTGAATCACAAGCGAGTACTGAACAACCACTTTGGTAAGCTAGCACCAGTCCAGCAAAAGAGGATGGAGAAGTTAATCAACATTAGCACTAAGTGGACAGCTGAATGGGTTGGTGACAACGAACGGAAAAGGTTTGAGGTGAGCCACAAAGCAAGAAATTATCACATTTATCATTTTCAACCAATGATCAATTCTTACAACTTAAAACAGCAACAATCAGGACAATTAAAATTACACATATACACCACCCTGTTGGTTTTTTTTTTTTTTTATCTCTAAAGCTATTATCCTCTTCTCCAAAAATCTTATCCTATTTTTCATGTCTTGCTTCCAGTGATGTTCTTCGACATCACCAATTTTCTTCTCTCCCAGATACCTTGTATCAGTCATCTCAAGTCTTGGAATGTGCTCATCCAACCACAAAAGGAACTTGCAATAGGGTTGTTTTACCTACACAAAATCAGTCCACAGAACTCAGAAAAAAATCTGGTTTTAGGGATAAACCCTAATAGAAACAGAGTTCCACAGACTTGCTTCACATACCTTATAGAACGGACATCCCAGAAATAATTTGTTAGGATTGCTTCTCGTCTTCGACATGAATAGGATTGCATTTTCTCCACAGAAGCACTTTGGTGAGATGCCATCTTTGCTATCCTTCCCGTTAAGAACCAAGCCTTCAGCGAACTGGTCTTGTCTTCCTCCACCTCCACTTCTTCTCGAGCTACATGATCATAGTTGTTAGAACTGAACCGATGATCGAACTGGTCAAGCTACTGGTTCACTGATTTATTGGTTCAACCAATAAATCACTCGTCGAACCGATAAAATCGGTCTCACGTAAATATAAAATATAAAATAGTTAAAAACTTAAAATTAAAATTTGAAATATACATATTTTCACTAACATTTTATAAAGAATCAAGTCTCAACTTCTAAAAATAACTAATATAAAAAAACCATAAAATTTATCAGTAATACTCAATGTTCTGAAAACCGATTCAGACCGATCGGTCAAACCGGTTAAACCGTGAACCGCTGCAAAAAATGACTTGAACAAATGCTAAAACTGTCAATTTCAAAAACTGCAACTGAACCGTCGAACCGACCGAGAACCGGTTGGTCGAATCGAACCGTGACCCGGCCGGTTTGTGAATAAGGAACAGAACACTGTCGTTTCATTATGCTGCAGACTAACTAGCCCTGCCCAAACTCCATCGTCCAGACTCCAGAATCAAATCCCAGATCCAGAACGTGCCTCTGCCTCAGTGTCTCTCTCACACTCAGTCTAGGGCTCCTCTCATCGAGCTCTTTGTCGTCCGTCCAGCCACCGCCTGCTACCGCCGCCGTCGGAACTTCAAACAGCCACCGCATGCTCCCTCACTTCCTCTCCATCGTGCCGCAGCCATCGCAACCTTCCTTCCCTTCCATCGCACAGCCACCGTGCGAACGTGGAAGCCTCCGTCGCGCAGGTTCCTCACTTCTCCTCCTCCTCTTCATTTAGATACAGGTATACAGCCCTCCACCCCCAAAACACAAACCCCAGGTTAGTCCACCACCACTGCAAGGGTCTCACTCAACGCCGCTGTCCGTTGCGCTCAAACACCAGTGTGTCTTCGTCCAGTAGTCTGCGCCTCCACGCTTCTTCCTCATTCAACAATTGGTGCGTCTTCCTCGAGCTCACGAAGGCAATGGCTTCATTTTTTAAAAAAATTTCGTTCTCTGTTTTTTTATCTTTGCTCAGAACATTGATTCAATGATTTTTTTTTAGATTCTGCTAGAACATTGATTTTTTTGTTTTTGGACTCTGTTAGTGCTACTCAGATTGAAATTTGAATCATTAGCTCTGCTCCTTTGCTTTATTATACTGTTTTCTTGTTTTGGATTGAATCATTGAATAATTAGTTGATTTAGTTCAGTTAATCTTTGTTAAAATTACACTGATTTAGTTCACTGCTTAACCTTGTTAACCTTGCTTTAGTTCTCAAGTTTATTGCTGCTTCAATTTAAAGGGATTGTGAATTTTGGTTTAAGCTGTGATTGAAGTTTCCTTCGTTTAGGTGTTCTTCACTTTCCCAGTGAAGCTTAGCCTTTGATTCTTTGAGCATACATGTTCAAGTTATTGTTCTCAGCAATGCTGATTCTTAGATATTTCTTTCTTTGTTGCTTTGTTTTAAATGTTCCTATAGGCGTTGTGTTGTTGCTGTGTTTTAAATGTTCCTTTGATTCTTTATTGTGTTGTTGCTGTGTTGTCTTTCTTTTTCTTGAATGTTTGTATTGATTTGCTGTATGAGGACCTGCACATCGACTTGCATTCTTGCATTCTTGCATTGAAGTTTTTCATGTTAAAACTGTTTTTGCATACAAAATGAATGTGGTTTGATAATTTCTAATTGATATAACTTATTGTGGAATGAGTTAGAGATTACTTTGAAGGTGTTGGGAAGGAAAGGAAGTTATTAAGCAATTGGAGAGTTAACAGTGCTAGCCTTTTTTTTTCTATTAATCATTGTGCTTAACTTGTTAAAATTGGTTTAAAAATTCTGTTAATTTATCTTGTTAAAATTATGTTTGAAAATTTTGTTAATCTTAGTTAAATATAGTTGATTTTTGTTAATCTTGATGTGTTTATTTATATTTTATTTATTATTTTATTATAAAATGGTTATTTCGGTTGAACCACGGTTGAACTGGTTAGACCAATAAACCAGTGAACCAGTCATTAGAACAGTTCGATGACCGGTTCGGTTTTCAGAACCTTGGTAATACTACAATAGTATCTTAATTTGACACAATAAAAAATAATTAATTCATAAGGCCTATCATCTAACTATAATATTAGTAGATTTTAACACTAATATCAAAACAAATAACCTTAATCACAATACTAACATTGAAATAGATCAAGTAAATTAATAAATTTTTAGTGAAATTTATATTTATATTAATAATAGTATATAATTAAAATATAATTAATTTGAAAAATAGAAAAAATAAAAATTAAATTAAATTAGATATTTATGTATACTATATAATTAATATTTGTCACATATAGTAATAAGAAGAGCAATGTCCGAGTGGCAAGTAGAGGTTGCTTTTGCTCAGAGGTTCTTCGTTCGAGACCTGGTAGAGACATTTTAAAAAAAATTTCAAGCAGATCGGTTCAGTTAGACCGGTTTGTACCGGTTCTCATCAGTTTTGACTAGTTTGATTCGGTTCTTACTGGTTCACACCAGTTTTCTTCCTTAAACGGTCCAAGAAATAAACCAAACTGAATTAGGATCTGGTTCACTGATTTTCTGGTCGAACTGGCCGGTTCGGTTCGATTTTTACAATAATGTCCATGATACTCCATCGGATGCCATGGGATGAAATGCTCCCTTTCTTTATTCACCCACTTCACCCTATCTGTCCTTTCAAAGGATTAGGGCTCAAGAATTTGAAAGATTGGGGGTGGAGAGAAATGGCGTCGTTTTGGAGTTTGGGAGACTAATACGTCCTCTTTTCAGAAGCTATAGTATATGTGTCATCCCGTAAGGCCAGGTCAGCGCCACGGGAGCCGCGTCAGCTTTTTCCGTTGGGTCTAACAGAGTGACTTTAACGGAGGGGTAAATTTGTCCACATTTTGGAGGGGTCAGGGACATGAATGTATTTTCCATTCTTCGAAGACGAAAATGTCCGTGGAAAAAAGTCAGAAACCTAGTTATCCTTTTCTCTTTCTTTTTATTAGACACGAACTCTTCTATGAGAATCTCTAGTAAAAAGTGGCAGAAAATGCTTACTTTTGACATTAGCTTGTATGATATGATATTTACCTGTTCTACATGGATAATAATAATTTGATTGAGCCTATTTTATCGCCTAAACTATCATTAAAATGATGTTACAGAGAGATGCTAATCATTTTATTAGGACATTATTTTTATTATTATATAGGAACTAAATAGACCCAATCAAATGATTATCATCTACGTAAGATTGATAAAGGCTAGGTCTTACGGTGTAAGTATTTTTTGTAATCTTTTGCTGAAAATTCTCACAAAAGGGTTTATACCAGAGGCAGAGCCTCACACATCATAAAGGGAACAATGGCCTCCCCCAACCATAATTTGTTTTACAAATTATGCATAAATTTTAGTTTAGTCCCCTCTTAAAATTTTTATTTTATTTTTTATTAACTGTAAAATTTTTTGGTCCTCCTCAAAATTAATCTAGTTCTGCCCCTAGTTTATGCGTCTAATGAAAAGAAAAGATAAGAAAAGAACAGTCATTTTTCAATCATTAAGATGCCAGTTGTCTAAAATAAAAAAGATAGGATTGGCAAAGAATTTTATTAAAAAATTATATTAGAGAGAAATGGAACAAGAAAAAGGTATCATGTTTTCTTAGAAGAATGTAAGAGAAGAAAAGAAGAATAATCATAAAATATAGTAGCACAATAAAAATAGTAGAGAGCATATAGAAGTTATGATGACGGAGACGAGAGGTGACAATAATAATAATGATTGATTCTTTTTATTGTATATAATTCTATGAGTATTTAAAATTCTATGAATTTTAAATAAAATTGTCACTAAATTAATTTATATTAATATTTAAAAAAAAATTATCAACAGAAGTTGCATAATCTCAAAATAATAAGACAGGATTAACTATTTTTTTTGTCTTTAAGGTTTGGGGTGAAAATCAAAATCATTTATAAGATTTTTTTTTTGTGTGTTCAAAATCATTCCTAACGTTGAATTTTGTTTTAAAATAATTATTTTTCTAATTTTCAAAAAAAAAAAAATCCTTCATCATCACCTCTTTCATTCACCCTACTCACTCCATCTGTTTGCACCACCACCCTCTACCATGCACTTATTGTCACACTTCTTATCTCATTATTTTTACCACACACCTACATTGCCATAACCCTAATTTCTTAAATTCACACCCAACACACACAAAATACACAAAGGAAGCAAGAGAAACAGAGACAAAAGAAGAAAACTCAGAAAAAGAACGAAAAAAAAAGAAAGAGAGAAGAGGGAAGCGACAGTGGGGAGTGGTGGTGTTACCGCGTCCGTCGCTATCGCGATTGAAGGAGAAAGCGTGAGTTCGGCTAAGAGAGAAGTAGAGATAGAGAAAAGAGAGGGTAAGAAACAAAGGCTATAGGGATCAGAAGGAAGAAAAATAGAAGAAGAGGAAAGAAAAGAAAGAAGCAACGACGTAGAAAGTCACTGGCGCCATCGCTGTCACAGTTGTGGCTGAAGAGAAGAACAGTTGAACAGATCACAAAGAGAGAGGGAGAAGAGCGGATTCCCTCACCACTAGAAGCTCGACGACGATGATAGAGCTCAACGTCAACAAGAGCAGCCCCTATCTCAGTCACGACGCGATGGCAGCGACCACACTCTTCCTCGCTATCACCTTCCTCTTCTTCCTTTCCTTTTCTTTTTTCTCTTTCTTTTGTTTTTCTTTTGTTTCCTGTGTGCGCTTTTGTTCTTTTTCTTTTTTTTTTTGTTTTTGTTTCAAGTGAGAGGGGTTGGAGGGTAGTGGAGGAGATGGTGGTGATGATAATAGAAAAGGAGTATTTGTGTCATTTAAAAAGTTATTATGTTTGAAATGATATTTTTAATACTAAATTTAAGGTTGAGAATGTGTGTGCTTTTGTTCTTTTTCTTTCTTTTGTTTTTGTTTCAAGTGAGAGGGATTGGGGGTAGTGGGTGGGATGGTGGTGATGATAATAGAGAAAGGATATTTGTGTCATTTAAAAAATTATTATATTTGAAAGGATGTTTTTAATACTAAATTTAAGGTTGAGAATCATTTTGAACAAAAAAAAGGGTTAAGAACAATTTTAATTTTCATCCTAAATCTTAAGGACGAAAAGTATTCAACCCTAATAAAATATAAATGGTCATCTAATTATAGACTATATTATTTATTATTATTATTATTATTATTATTATGAATTGTATTGTAAGCAACAATATAAAGACAAAAATAAATTTTATTTGTTTAAAATTAATGTTGTCAATATAATCTCTTAAAATTAACTAATTATCATATATTAGTGGAATAAAAGAATGCGAAAAAATGTTATTGAAAAACAAGAAATATCATTTTATAACCAGTAGTTATTTTTGAGTTAAGTACTATTTTATCTTTAAGGTATTGGATGAAAATCAAAATCGTTCATCAAGTTATTTTATGATCGAAATCATTCTTAACGTTGAATTTTGTATTAAAATAATCCTTTATCTAATTTTTGAACCAAAATACCTTTCATCGTCACCTCTCTCCTCACCTTCCTCACTCCAACTATCTTAAAGACAATTCTAAAAGTAAAAATATCTTAAAGATGATTTTGATGTTTACTCAAAACTTTAAAAACGAAAAAGTACTTAATTCTTATTTTTCTAATGATACTAAGATTGATAATTAACCCCAATATGACAGAAAAAAATGAAATAATCTAATATCGAAAGTGAAAATTGCCTCCGAAAATTATTTTTATTTTTATTTTAAAAAAAATACAAATTGTATGCAATGATTGTAATGTTTTAATTTCTTTCCAAGAAAACACAAATACTAATAGCAATAATTACACTTTTTTATTTTCCACTTATTTCTTGAAAAAACATAAATTGCCTCTAGCGATTACATTTTTTTTAAATAAAAAAAAAACGCTAGTCACCTCTAGTGATTACTTTTTTTAATTTAAAAAAAAAACACAAATCACCCTTAAAAATGACCTTTTTATTTTTGTAAAAAAAAAAATTTGTCTCCTCTTTTTTAATTTTTTAAAAATTATTATCCTATATTTTAGAAAATACCAAAAAATTACCCATTTTAAAAATCCGTGCATACACCCGATATTAAAATGCGTTTTTTAATTTGAATATGGAAGCAAAGCTGGTATTAGACTCGGATATGGAAAATAGTGGTGCTTCACATTGGTGTGGTGTCAGTCAAACAGAACTCGGACCATGCGATATCTCTCTCAATAAACGGACGGTCCGAGTTGCGTTAACCAAAACGCACGGTCCGTTTTGTGGATGCCTGGACACGTGTCGCGCAGAGGCTACTGTGCTGAATACTAACATAGACCATGCAAGACCCACACTCACCATCCGAGTTATCACTTTCAACACTCACTCTCAACTTCATACCACCCTTCTTCTTCTTCATTTTTCCACTGCCAGTGGCTGTGCATGGTGGAAGAAAAATAAAAATGCCAAAGAAACACAAAGTTAGAGATGTTGATCGCCCCGAATTTTATATTATACATTATCTTAGTCACTTTGATTATGTAAGTTTTTTTAAAATTTTTTTAATTTTTATAATTATAATTATTATTGTTAGAAATTTAATTGTTGTTATTGTTGTTAGAAATTGAATTTAGGACTATAAATAGAATGATTATTACTATTTTTCAACATTTGTAAGTTTTTTCTGAAATTTTTTACTATTTTTTAATAAAAATTATTATTGTTAGGAAGTTAATTATTATTATTGTTGTTAGACATTGAATTTCAAAAAATGTAAACAGAACGATGGTTATTATTTTGTATAACGTAATTTTTTTTGAAAATTTTTAATATTTTTTATTATAATTATTATTCTTAGGAAGTGAATTATTAATATTGTTGTTAGAAAATGAATTTTAAAATGTAAACAGAATTATTATTATTATTTTTAAAACAACGTTATTTTTTTTGAAATCCTTTTAAAATTTTTAATTATAATTGTTAGGAAATTAAATATTATTGTTGTTGTGAGAAATTGAATTTAGGAATTAAAACTGAATGATTAGTATTATTTTTAAAAGTACGTAAGTTTATTTTGAGATTATTTTAATGTTTTTTAATTATAATTATCAGTATTAGGAAGTTAATTATTATTGTTATTAGAAAATGAATTTAGGAATATAATGAGAATGATTATTAGTATTTTTTAAAATTTAGGAATATATGTTTAAATAATAGTAAATAAATAATTAATATTACAAATTATAATTTTAGATATCATAAAAATATTTTGTACCGCAAATAAATAAACAACATCTCTAGATGTTGTAATATTGTTGGGAATTTTGATTAGGAATATATGTATTAGTTATTGTTATTAATAGTTAGTTATGAATAATTTTAAGGATTAATAATTAATTTTAGAAGTTAGAATTATTTGTTTTAGTTGGATTTAGTAAAATAATTTATAATAGTTGTGTGGTTTCAAGTAACATGTGTATTGTTGATTTAGTTGTGTAAATTTTGTAACCATGAGAGTTACTAAATTGGTATGTTAGTACATGGTAATTACTTAATTTTGTAATTAAGAAAAAGTTTAGGATGAGTTTAATATTTTAGTTGCTGTAGTTAAAAAATTATTATCTTTTAGTAGTAAGTTAGTAATTGTTAATGAGTTGACTAATAATTTGTTATGTTTTTGTAGAAATTAAGAATATTGGCATGTGATCACCTAATCCCTCTGGATCGGTACAATGATATGGTGGATGAGCATTTACGATTTACTGATTTTTATCATGCATCTCAGATTGGAGTTGTCTAATGTTAGAAAGTACTGGTGAATGCTCTAATCGAAAGGTGGCACCCAGACACACATACGTTTCACCTTCCGATTGGTGAATGTGTTGTGACGCTTGATGCAAATCATATGAAAAGCTCTAGGAGGTGACCAAGCCCTGTTACTGCGTTCCACAGTTGCATTTATGGATTCGTGCCGGTCGGTTATTAGTCCCACACCATCCCGAGTGACAACATGTTGACGCAGGTTACTAAGGAAAAAGTGTCACGCATCAGAAGTCTCTCCCTCCACAATAGCAAACACAATTGGGACGATATTGTTGTTGCCATCTTGTGAAACTGCCACTAGTAGACAACCCTTGTACTTTTCGTACAAGTGAGTTCCATCCACCTGGACAACTGGCTTACAATGTCTGAATGCTCTAATGTAAGGGTAATAACTCCAAAAGACTCGATGCGATACCCGAATATCAGTCACCAAGTCATCGCCCCAGTCTGTGTAAAATTAGTAAAGCTAATTTTAGAAAATATATAAATAAATAATAACTAAATAAAATGAGAGGTAATAAACAATTTTAGTTTATAACCTTAGAATTTTAGTGGTTGAAAAAGAGAAGAATTATATACCTCTAATTGACGGATGGTTCATATTGAGGAGACTCACCTATAAATTGAGTTTTTCTTTAATTCATTTCAATCAAGTCATCCAAAGAGAATAACATAATATTTCTTTGAGTAGTTTTCTTCTATATATATAGAGAGAAGTGTGTTCTCCTTTTGTCAAGAGAGAGTGTTATTGTAATCTCCTTGTGATAGAGAGAAGTTGTAATTCTCAAAGAAAGTTATTCAATTGTTTCCATATTTTATACAAATTTCTAATTTTTCATCTCTATATTTTGCTGTGTCATTTGTCTGGTACCTAACAGTGGTATCAGAGCCAAAGGTTGCTGATTAATATATTTTTTTTGCTGCGAGTTACCGTCCAAAAAAAAATGGCAGCAAAGTATGAAATTCCAAAATTCAGTGGGAGTAATTTTTCCATATGGAAATTGAAGATAAAAGCCATTATGAGAAAAGACAATTGCGTGACAGCAATTGAAGGTAGACCCACTGGAATTACAGATGAAAAATGGAAGGAGATGGACAACAATGCTGTTGCAAACTTACACTTGGCACTAGCTGATTCAGTTTTATCAAGTGTACCAGAGAAAAAGACAGCAAAGAAAATTTGGGATGCTCTCACCAAATTATATGAAGTCAAGTCACTTCACAACAAGATATTCTTGAAGAGAAGACTTTATACTCTTCGAATGAGTGAATCCACATCGGCAACGGATCACATCAACAATCTAAATACGCTATTTTCCCAACTCTCATCGTTGGAATATACCATAGCGGAAAACGAACGTGCAGAGCTCTTACTTCAAAGTCTACCAGATTCATATGATCAGCTTATCATTAACTTAACTAATAATATTTTGACTGATTATCTTTCTTTTGATGACATGGCTGCTGCGGTTCTTGAAAAAGAATCTAGGCGCAAGAATAAGGAAGATAGATTAGAAAGCTCAAAACAAGCAGAGGCATTGTTGATGACAAGAGGGAGATCAATGGAGCGTGGTTTCAGTGGGAGTCAAAGTAGACCAAAGTCACAAAGTAAGAAGCAGGTCAAATGCTACAATTGTGGTAAGAGAGGGCACTTCAAGAAAGATTGTTGGAATAAGAAGAGTATAGAGAAGGTTTCAGAAGGATCAAGTTCTCAAGGATGTGTTGCGAGCACCTCTGATGATGGAGAAATCTTGTATGGCGAAGCAACAATTGGTTCTAAAGGCAGCAAGCAGCTCACTGATGTTTGGATTGTTGATTCAGGAGCAACATGGCACATGACTCCTCATCGTGATTGGTTTTGTACATATGAACCTGTCTCGGAAGGATCGGTGTTTATGGAAAACGATCATGCCTTAGAAATTGTTGGAATGGGTACTGTCAAAATAAAAATGTTTGACGGTTCTATTCGTTCACTTCAAGGGGTAAGACACGTGAAAGGCTTGAAGAAGAATTTGTTGTCGATTGGGCAATTGGATGAACTTGGATGCAAGACCCATATTGAAGGTGGGATCTTGAAAGTTGTTAAAGGAGCTCTTGTGGTAATAAAAGCAGAAAAGATTGCAACAAATCTATACATGCTTGTGGGAGATACTTTGTAAGAGGCAGAGGCATCAGTTGCTTCATCAAGCCAAGAAGAAATGACGATGATATGGCATTACAAACTGGGCCACATGTCAGAACGAGGCTTGAAGATTCTTGTAGATCGTAATCTCATTCCCGGGCTCAAATCGGTAAACTTACCGTTTTGTAAGCACTGCGTTACAAGCAAACAACGTAGATTGACGTTTGGTAGATCAACTGCTCGGAGCAAGCACATATTGGAGTTGATTCATTCTGATATGTGGGAATCGCCGGAGATGTCCCTAGGAGGAGAAAAATATCTTGTATCATTTATTGATGATTACTCTAGGAGGCTATGGGTGTACCCGATCAAGAAAAAGTCAGATGTGTTTGCGATGTTCAAAGAGTTCAAAGCAAAGTTAGAACTTGAATCTGGAAAGAAGATCAAGTGTTTAAGGACAGATAATGGAGGAGAATATGTTGATGGTGATTTTCTAACATTTTGCAAGCAAGTAGGTATTCAACGACAATTCACAGTTGCATATACGCCTCAGCAAAATGGTGTAGCAGAGCGAATGAATAGGACTCTCCTAGAAAGAGCACGAGCTATGTTGCAAACTGCAGGTTTAGCCAAGTCTTTTTGGGCAGAAGTTGTTAAAACCGCCTGTTATGTGATAAATCGGTCACCATCAACTGCAATTGGGTTAAAGACACCAATGGAGATGTGGCAAGGTAAGCCACCTAATTATTCTTCTTTACATATATTTGGTTGTCCTGTGTACGTGATGTACAATTCCCAAGAAAGAACAAAGCTAGACCCAAAGTCTAGAAAATGTATATTCTTGGGTTATGCTGACGGTGTTAAGGGGTATCGCCTGTGGGATCCCACTGCCCGCAAGGTAGTTGTCAGTAGAGATGTGATATTTGCAGAAGATGAATTGCAAAAAGAACAAGAAAATGACAGCACTGTTAAAGAGATAACCACTGTTCAAATAGATGAAAAATGCAGAGAAGATGATCTTTCTGAAGCAGAACCACAGCACGAAGAACAAGAAGCAGAGGCTAATGACATAGAAGTTCGTCGATCTACTCGACAAAGAAGAACACCATCATGGCACTCAAATTATGTTTTGACAAACCATGATGCATATTGTCTTTTGACAGAAGATGGAGAGCCAACAACTTTTATGGAGGCTATGCGCAATCCAGACGCTTCTATGTGGATGACAGCAATGCAAGAAGAAATTGAGGCATTACATAGGAACCATACCTGGAAACTTGTTGAACTTCCAGCAGGTCGGAAAGCCATTGGTAACAAATGGGTTTACAAGATCAAACGAGATAGTAATGATCAGGTGGAACGATATCATGCAAGATTGGTTGTCAAGGGATATGCTCAGAAAGAAGGTATTGACTTCAATGAAATATTTTCTCCGGTGGTGAGACTAACTACTATTAGAATAGTTTTGGCTATGTGTGCTGCATTTGATTTACATCTAGAGCAATTAGATGTAAAGACTGCTTTTCTTCATGGAGAACTTGAAGAAGAGATATATATGCTCCAACCAGAAGGTTTTGAAGAACAAGGAAAAGAAAACTTGGTTTACAGGTTAACTAAATCTCTGTACGGTCTAAAGCAGGCGCCAAGGTGTTGGTACAAGAGATTTGATTCTTTCATTATTAGCCTTGGATACAACAGACTTAGTTCAGATCATTGTACTTATTACAAGAGGTCTGGTGATAATGATTTCATCATTCTACTGTTGTATGTGGATGACATGTTGGTGGTAGGTCCCAACAAAGATCAAATCCAAGAATTAAAGGCACAGTTAGTTAGGGAGTTTGATATGAAAGACTTTGGACCAGCAAACAAGATTTTAGGGATGCAAATTCACCGAGACAAAAAAGATAGGAAGATTTGGCTATCGCAAAAGAATTATTTGAAGAAAATCTTGCAACGCTTCAATATGCAAGAATGTAAGCCAATTTCAACCCCACTTCCTATGAATTTCAAATTATCCTCAAGTATGTGCCCTAGTAGTGAAGCAGAGAGGATGGAAATGTCTCGAGTATCGTATGCATCAGCGGTGGGAAGTCTTATGTATGCCATGATCTGTACAAGGCCAGATATTGCTCAAGCAGTTACGGTGGTAAGTCGATTTATGGTAGATCTGGGTAAAGAGCATTGGAATGTTGTTAAGAGAATCTTGAGATACATCAAAGGAACCTCAAATGTTGCATTATGTTTTGGAGGATCAGAATTCATTGTCAATGAATATGTCGACTCAGACTTTGCAGGTGATCTTGATAAACGAAAATCTACTACAGGCTATGTGTTTACACTTGCAGGAGGAGCTGTGAGCTGGCTATCTAAATTACAGACTGTTGTAGCTTTATCTACTACAGAAGCTGAATATATGGCAGCTACACAAGCATGCAAGGAAGCTATTTGGATTCAAAGGTTGATAGAAGAACTCGGGCACAAACAACAGAAGATTTCTGTGTATTGTGACAGTCAGAGTGCCTTGCACATTGCAAGGAATCCTGCCTTTCATTCAAGAACAAAACACATTGGAGTAAAATATCACTTTGTTTGGGAAGTAGTAGAAGAAGGAAGTATTGATATGCAGAAGATTCACACTAAAGATAACCTAGCAGATGCCATGACAAAACTAATCAACATAGAAAAGTTTGAATGGTGTAGATCCTCATACGGCCTATGGAATACATGAACAACATAAATTTTGAAAATTTATCAAAAAATAGCTTTAAGTGGGAGATTGTAAAATTAGTAAAGCTAATTTTAGAAAATATATAAATAAATAATAACTAAATAAAATGAGAGGTAATAAACAATCTTAGTTTATAACCTTAGAATTTTAGTGGTTGAAAAAGAGAAGAATTATATACCTCTAATTGACGGATGGTTCATATTGAAGAGACTCACCTATAAATTGAGTTTTTCTTTAATTCATTTCAATCAAGTCATCCAAAGAGAATAACATAATATTTCTTTGAGTAGTTTTCTTCTATATATATAGAGAGAAGTGTGTTCTCCTTTTGTCAAGAGAGAGTGTTATTGTAATCTCCTTGTGATAGAGAGAAGTTGTAATTCTCAAAGAAAATTATTCAATTGTTTCCATATTTTATATAAATTTCTAATTTTTCATCTCTATATTTTGCTGTGTCATTTGTCTGGTACCTAACAGTCTGCAGGCATAGTCTCAGAATGGACAACAGCTGATGGCTCCTTATGACACATGACCTCAAACCATATAGGCAACGCTTCGTACGATACTTCCCAACCTCCAAATAATTTTTCTATTGTCTTTTACTTAGCTAACCATGCTTTCCAATAACTAACGGTGTAGTTGAACTTCAATTGCAAATCTGCTATAACCAATTTTACCTTTAAGGCGGGGTTAGCCTCAACCAACGACTTTATTGCTTCTGCAATTGTGGTCGAATCCAGCTTCGAATGATCCTGAGAAATGGTGGCTCTGGTACAGGTGTGACTACCATTATACCTCCTTATAACCCAACAGTACCTCCTGCTGATCATGCTAACCCTGATAAGCCAATCATACCCTGACCCATACTGTGTACACTTGGCAAAAAATGTCAATGGCTCAGACTCATACACCCGGTAGTCTACGCTTCTTCGTATGGTATACTCTTTTATCGCCTTAATAATAGCTTCCTTGAAACTGAATTCCATCCCAACGGCAAATTCACCATCTGCGACAATAGAAATTTCTGCCGCAACGGCAGCCATACAAAAATACTTAATACACAAATATTTAAACACCAAAACTAAAGGTAAATCAATATTTACTGCATCAATTATGATATAAATCCAAACTTTACTAATTTATATTTAACTAATTTACGAATAAATACTAATTTATATTTAACTAAATCAATAACTAACTAAAAAAATTACTATCTTAAACTTAAATAAATAAACAGCTACACAAAAACAAATACTAATTTGAGTATATTTTCGCACTTCACTTAGTTATTTGGTCCATCTATCAAAATAAATTATTACAAAATTTTAATCTTTTTTATAAATACGGAAGTTTACGTACATGCACAAATATATTCCGGAAACTCCGGAACATGCATAGCTTCCAAATCCAAAACTCGCATGAATGATGGCTCTTCAAACGGCACTTCATTTGCGAGTGCATTTGCCATATCTGACACATCCGGAGCCATAGTTCTGTCACCTTGATCTTCATCTCCATCTGGACCAACAACTTCGTAGTTGCTTTCGAATTCTTCTTCACTGTCACTATTGTAATCTTCTCGTACAATATTCTGATCAGCCTCAGATTGCTAAAACTCAACATACAACTTGATGAACGAGATTTGAGCCCGATTTTTAATATACATTGAAAACATCTCTTGCATGCTCGCTTTGTCCGTTACATATTTGGTTTGAAACTGGACGAATCCACCAAACACCGATATGGGATATCTGTATAGAATACAGGATATTTTTCTTGCCCTTTCAGAATCAATCTTTTCACAAATCACACCTTTGAGCTCTTCAAATGAGATTGTGAATGGAATCACAACATCTAACGAATTTTCACAAATAAATTTTACTCCTTCAGATGTTTGTAACAAAATCTGACCAAAATAATACACTTTTAATAGAACTCTGTCACTCATTTCTTTCAATCACTTAAACAAGAACATAAGCTTAACTACTATATTTTTTGGTTTTATGCCAAGCACGGAAGAAACAGAGAAACAAGAAACCAGAAGAAGAAGCCATTGAAAAAAGAGAAGAAGACGCGAGTTGATGTGTTCCAGCAGTCACACACTTTTATATATGCCACAATCAATTCGGACCCTTCGATTAGGTTAAGTTGATTAAAAAAAAATATAAAATACTCAAATCGTACTATACGATTTGATACTCTATTTCATAAAAAATTACCAACTACAAACAACACGGAGGGTCCAATTTTTACCTTTCGAAAATTAAAATATTTCAAACTCCAAATCGGACCATACAATTTGTTAAACAAAATTTTAAAAATAAAGAACTCGCATAGTTTGAGTTCCTCTACCTGACATTCATAAAAAGTTACTCCACATATTGATCTTATACCCCATGAATCCATATCTGAATATATCACACACAAGCTTTTCATATCCATAAAATTGAGTTTATTAAAATGTGTTTCCCCTTCATAACGGGCAAATAAAAGCAGAATAGCTGAGCTGGTAGTACAACTACGAACACAAGAAACTATGAATTAAAAAACGGAGCAGCGCACGTGTGTATGTGTAAAACTATGCATAACGCATGTATACAAGATACAACTACGAACACAAGAAAGAGAGAGAAAGAGAGAGAAAGAGAGAGAAGGTATTAGCTTTAGGTAGGTATAGGTAGCAGAGAGACAGAGAATGGAGCAGCGTTTTGAATGAGAGGGGTTGCAGGTGGCTTAGATCTTAGTAACTGGGCCAAGTAAAAGATAACAACACCAGAATCCAATACAATAAAATACGCAATATAATGTAGCTTACATAAGCCTACTACCCTTTTCCCCTTAGCCTTAGCCTGTCACTCTTTTCCCTTTTATCATCTCTCTCTTTCTCCTCTCTCCCCCTCTTTAATTTTACACCATTATTGAATCAAATTATCCTCTCCTCTATGGCTCTATCCATATTTTATATAATAACATGTTTATTATTACTTCAAATAGATTTTATTAATATACCTAACAAAATACTAGAACCCACCCAGGTCAACTACTATATAAATTTGATCACATACATACAGATATAGTTTTTAATTTAAAATTGAAGTAGTTAGTGTTAATTATTTCTGAAATTCAAATTCTCTTGCGTAAAGAAGCCTATCACAAGTATAAACCAACCTTGTTGGCCTCTTATTTTTCATAAATAATTACACATCAGGCCTAAACCAACAACAGGATAAGTTATTGTATTTTTTTCTTTTTTGGGGTCATACAAACACACACTCACTCACATACACTAACCTAGCCACCACTGTTAGGATTTAAACTTGGTGTGGCTTAGTTTGCCTCCTTTACCACTACATCGCATGCCTCAGCCACGGTCCACGGATAAGTTATTTTTTTTTGGTACTTGACGGATGAGTTGTTGTTTGATTGTCTCTAAGGTACCACTTAGTTACTGGGCCAAGTCTAATATCACTTCTTAGGTTTAAAGGCCCATTGTTCTATTCCACTATTTCCTCTCTTTTTTCATTCACACTTTATGGCTGTATGTATTGCACTGGAAAATTTCTTGAGCGTTTTGAGAGCAAATAAATGATCTTGTTCTGTTATTTTTATAATAGATTTGTTTGGGTGAATTTAAAAAAAAAATGTTTTAAGTAAATTTTTTTAAAATTTTTAAAAAAATAAAAATAATTTTATATTTAGATATTTTATATAAAAATATTTTTTATATAATAATTATATTTAGATATAATAATATAAAAGTATTTTTTGTTTATTTATTATGTTAAAAGTATATTTTTTTTACTAAAAAATAATTTTTTTAAAAAAGTATAAATTATACATTTTAAAAAAATATGTTGTTTGATTTTTTTAGTATTTACTATTAAAATTTTATCAAACATACTAAAATAAAAAATATAAAAAATATATTTTTTTAACGACTTAATGACACTCAAACAAATAAATTATCATTGAAATTACTTTTTTTTAACTAATATTTTTAATGCTGATGTGAAAAATAATTTACTCATCAAAGCAAAGTCACTCTCGGAACATCTTAAAATTTCTCATTGTATTGTATTTGGTAAGAGATGAGTGGCCATACAACTTTATAGTTTTATACTATCTCTCTCTCCCGGTATAATAGTATATAGTGGTTTTTTTATGCCTTTATTTATGAGAAAGTATGGTGATAGAAAGTTCTCTTGTAATCAAGAATCTTATATACTCTAAAGCATTCTCAGACTAATTTGAATATCCTTCATTTCTGCTACATTACTTAAAATGTAAACAGAATTTAATATATATTCATACATATATATATGTGACATATGAAGGCTCTCCTACTGCACCGAAACGTATACATTATAATAACTTAGATTATATTGGCCACATAATTAAGGCATGTGATTTTATGCTTTGATGTAAAGCTAAGTGAAAGTACCAATCCTACCTTAAAGACTACTACTACTACTACTACTACTACTCTTCTAACTCGATCATCGGTATATAGCAATTCCCAACAAACTTTACTTGAAAGCAACTGCACCCGATGCATATATATATATATATACATCATTCCCTTTCTTCATTCTTCACCATTCCTTCACTTCACTTCACTCTTGTCTTGAATTCAATTGCATGCCATGGCCTTACATTGTTCCTTGTCAAAAACACTGATCCTGACCTGCACCTTATGCTTAATATTTGTGCCTTTGGCACATGGCAATGATTTCTCCATTGTAGGGTATTCAACAGAGGACTTGAGGTCCATGGACAAGCTCATTGACCTCTTCGAGTCATGGATGTCGAAACACAGCAAGATCTACGACTCCATCGAGGAGAAGCTCCTTAGGTTCGAGGTTTTCAAGGACAATCTGAAGCACATTGACGAGAGGAACAAGGCTCTCAGCAACTATTGGCTGGGGCTGAATGAGTTTGCTGATTTGACGCACCAAGAATTCAGAAACAAGTACCTTGGTCTCAAGATTGATCACTCCTCTGCAACAAGAAGAGACTCCTCACAATTCGCATACAGAGATGTTGATTTGCCTAAGTCAGTGGATTGGAGAAAGAAAGGTGCTGTCACCCAAGTCAAGAATCAAGGCTCATGCGGTAATGTTTAGTTGTGTGTACTTCAACTTAAAGCTGAAGCATGGCATTTCATATATTGCATGTTCATGTTGACATGGTGATCATGAATCATTCGAATGTAATTGCAGGTAGCTGCTGGGCGTTTTCCACTGTTGCCGCGGTTGAAGGAATCAACCAGATTGTGACAGGAAATTTGACATCCTTGTCTGAACAAGAGTTGATCGATTGTGACACAACTTATAACAATGGTTGCAATGGTGGTCTCATGGACTATGCATTCTCCTTCATTGTACAAAATGGTGGTCTCCACAAAGAGGAAGACTATCCTTACATCATGGAGGAAGGCACTTGCGACATGAGAAAGGTAACTAACTAACCAATCAACTAACTAACTTATTAATAAATAATTGATACTCAAATAATACTCAAACTGCCAGGAAGAATCTGAGGTTGTCACCATCACCGGCTACCACGACGTGCCGCAGAACGACGAACAGAGCCTACTGAAGGCACTTGCAAACCAGCCCCTCAGTGTTGCCATAGAAGCTTCAGGAAGAGATTTCCAGTTCTATAGTGGGGTATGTCCAATTATTAAACTAGCTGAGTTATTTAATAGCATATTACTATGGTTCTTAACTTATAGAAGAAACTAATGTGAATGCAATTTGATTGGTATGTGAAGGGTGTGTTCGATGGACACTGCGGAACGGAACTTGATCATGGTGTGGCTGCTGTTGGATACGGAACATCAAAAGGGTTGGATTATATCGTAGTCAAGAATTCATGGGGACCAAAGTGGGGGGAGAAAGGATACATTAGGATGAGGAGAAACATTGGAAAGCCTGAGGGTATTTGTGGTCTCTACAAGATGGCATCTTATCCCACTAAGAAGAAATAATAACACTCCCATGTCTTGCAACTTTGATTCTCTTCTTTGTGTTCTCTCTTTCATTATTCTGCACTGTCCAATGTCAGTTCTTCTCCCTTTAAGCAATGTACCCACTTCTCATAATAATCTTAAGTGATTTCATATACTTTTCCCATTATTATCCTTGAATATTGGACATCCATTCCCCCATTTCCATATCGTAATTATGATTGCATCCTTTATTTTTGTTGGTGATTGCTACGGTACGATGATAAATTCATACGTACCGATATGTTTAAAATGTGGACAAATAACAATAAGATAAATGAAATTTATTTTCCACGTTAGCATTTAATTTTTTTTTAAATATATAATATATCACTACTTTTACTAAAACACCCTTTTAATTAAATAAAAATAAAAAATAAATTTTATTTAATTTTAATGAAAAGACTTAAACATCCTTCCTTTATTTAATTAGACAAAAATACCCTTTGAATATCCCTATCTTAACAGCTTCTCCCTAAACCCTAGCTTCTCCACCACCGCCGCAAGGACTGCCGCCGTCCGTCGCTCTCAGGCACTACCATCGTCATCTGGTCATCCGTGCTTCTTCCTCCTTCAAGAATCGCAGCTTCTTCTTCCTCGACCTCGGCGCGTCAGTTCCTGGTATTCATCTGCTCCATCGCGATCCTGCCGCCGTCCGTCGGGCGCTCAGTCACCATCGTCTTCGTCTGGTCGTCGCAGATTCTTCCAACCCACCACCGTCTTCAGAGTTGTGTTCGTTGCCTGGCCTCTGTCTCCATCACAATTCTGCCCCCCTCTTCTCAGACTGCTCAGTAGAAAAACCCATCTCCATTCCAGTTTTCTTCCTTCGAGTTCAGAGAGCAGAAGCTCAACCAAGAACAAAACCTTAGACTTCGACAGTCAGTATGTACTCGAAGCCATGCATCATATCCCTCCAACTCCTTCCATGGCTGCTGCAAGAGAAGAATCTGAGAATGTTATGTTTGGTGCTTTGGATAATCTCTTTGCTAATACAAAGATTAAGCCTAAGGATATTGGTGTTCTTGTTGTGAATTGCAGTTTATTTAACCCAACTCCTTCACTTTCTGCAATGATTGTGAACAAGTACAAGCTTAGGGGTAACATTAGAAGCTTCAATTTGGGTGGTATGGGTTGTAGTGCAGGAGTTATAGCCATTGATCTTGCTAAGGACATGCTTCAAGTTCATAGGAACACTTATGCTGTTGTTGTTAACACTGAGAACATTACTCAGAATTGGTACTTTGGGAACAAGAAATCTATGCTGATCCCAAATTGTTTGTTCCGCGTTGGTGGTTCTACTGTTTTGTTGTCCAACAAAGGCTCTGTTAAGAGAAGAGCAAAGTACAAGCTTGTTCATGTTGTGAGGACTCATAAGGGTGCTGATGATTGAACAGCTGAGATATTATCTATTATCTCCTTGAATAGGATTGATTATTGGCTTATGCTATGTGTACCAGAGAGAGTAGCAGAAATTAAAGCTATGTAACAACCTGCACTGGATACCTATGAATGCAATCTTCCCAAGGAGACTTGGGTGAAGCCTTGACATGCCTAAGTGCCTGCCACACTGCCCTGTTACACTTAAATCCACTTCCAAATGCAATCTGCCACACCCTATTCCCCTTCCTCATTCTTCCTCAACATGCATAGGCAGAAGCTGAAGATTCTTCTCAAGCTCATCAATCACAGCTCTCCCATCAGCATGAATGCAGAAATGATCAAATGCAAGCTTGAAATCAGGTATATAAGGCTTCACTTTTGCATTCAGAAGCTTCAACCAAAGTAGCAAAGAACAGAAGCTGTTCACTTATTGGAAGAACAAGAGGCCCCAAAGTTGTGATGTTAGTCTTCAAAGCCCTACCAGCAATAGCCATAAGATCCTTTGAGAGAGAAACACCAGTTTTGCCATCATCATCGTGTTCTTGATACACACACCTGAAAGCTTTATCATCAGCACCCTTATGAGTCCTCACAACATGAACAAGCTTGTACTTTGCTCTTCTCTTAACAGAGCCTTTGTTGGACAACAAAACAGCAGAACCACCAACACGGAACAAACAATTTGGGATCAGCATAGATTTCTTGTTCCCAAAGTACCAATTCTGAATAATGTTCTCAGTGTTAACAACAACAGCATAAGTGTTCCTATGAACTTGAAGCATGTCCTTAGCAAGATCAATGGCTATAACTCCTGCACTACAACCCATACCACCCAAATTGAAGCTTCTAATGTTACCCCTAAGCTTGTACTTGTTCACAATCATTGCAGAAAGTGAAGGAGTTGGGTTAAACAAACTGCAATTCACAACAAGAACACCAATATCCTTAGGCTTAATCTTTGTATTAGCAAAGAGATTATCCAAAGCACCAAACATAACATTCTCAGATTCTTCTCTTGCAGCAGCCATGGAAGGAGTTGGAGGGATATGATGCATGGCTTCGAGTACATACTGACCGTTGAAGTCTAAGGTTTTGTTCTTGGTTGAGCTTCTTCTCTCTGAACTCGAAAGAAGAAAACTGGAATGGAGATGGGTTTTTCTACTGAGCAGTCTGAGAAGAGGGGGGCAGAATTGTGATGGAGACAGAGACCAGGCAACGAACACAACTCTGAAGACGGTGGTGGGTTGGAAGAATCTGCGACGACCAGACGAAGACGATGGTGACTGAGCGCCCGATGGACGGCGGCAGGATCGCGATGGAGCATATGAATACCAGGAACTGACGCGCCGAGGTCGAGGAAGAAGAAGCTGCGATTCTTGAAGGAGGAAGAAGCACGGACGACCAGACGACGATGGTAGTGCCTGAGAGCGACGGACAGCGGCAGTCCTTGCGGCGGTGGTGGAGAAGCTAGGGTTTAGGGGAGAAGCTGTTAAAATATAGGGGTATTCAAAGGGTATTTTTGTCTAATTAAATAAAGGAAGGATGTTTAAGTCTTTTCATTAAAATTAAATAAAATTTATTTTTTATTTTTATTTAATTAAAAGGGTGTTTTAATAAAAGTGGTGATATATTATATATTTAAAAAAGAAAAAATTAAATGCTGACGTGGAAAATAAATTTTACTTGTCTTATTGTTATTTGTCCACATTTTAAACGTATCGGTACGTATGAATTTATCATCGTACCGTAACAATCACCATTTTTGTATCTACTTGAGTGACAATAGTATTTAGAATAATGCTAGAGAGACAATAATTTAAAATGGAAATATTTGATAACAAAAAGGATTTAGCTAAAATTAGTGCAGAATTTATTTTATTTACTATTCAGCAATTAATGAATTCACATCTTAATTATATATATATAACATTTAAAATTATATATTTATTATATTTAATATTATACATTTATTTTAGAGATATTAATAAATATAAAATAAGATAAGTTTAAAGTAATTTAAACTAATTTTTATTATTTTTCAAACATTTTTGTAGTCTCAATCAAAGAATATTCTATTTTTATATAGAATTTAAGCTAACGTATGGCTATAAAAGTTTTTAAATTTTTTATTTAAAAAATAAACAAGTATACTAAAAATTTAAATTTTGACATATATTAACTCAACCCTTTTATATGGGCTAAGTTTTATGCATTATGCACCTATAATATTTGACATTGAGATTTACAACCATGACTTAGAAAAATTAGTTTACAAAAGCATATATGACCATTAAATTCACTAACATAGTATAATATTTGACCATTAAAAGATTTAATTATTCAATTTATCTTTATAGTTTCACAAATTTTTAGCTAGATCATTATAAGTTAAATATTTGTAACTGAATCACTCTATTAGATAAAAGCTTTTATTTAGATCCTTTCTAACTATTTCTTTTGTTAATTTTTTTTGACATATTTATTTTTGTATTTGATTTAGAATGAATTATACAAGATACTAAAAACAAATATATAAGATTTATTGTGTTTTTTTTAAATAACTGATACAGATTTAATTACAAATTTTTATTTAATATAAGAGTTTAGTTATAATTTTTAAACTAAAATCTAATTAAAAATTTGATAAAATTATAGAAACAAATAAAATAATTAATTATTTTTAAAATTACCGGATTTAATAGCTACTTATGACTCTTAAATTAGATAGGGATGTTCATAGGTCGGGTGAAATCGGATTTGTCCTGACTCAGATCCAGTTCTAAATATACACCGGGTCTATTTTTTAGACCATAACCCGATCCTAAACCCGATGAAACCTAAACATTTTCGGGCCACAACTATATTGGGTGAAAACCGGGTCTTTAAAGTTTTAACAATAATTTATAAAGAAACTTATTTATAAAGAAACTTATTTATGATGCACTTATTTATAAAGAAGAAACTTGTTACCGAAAAGTTGATATCCATATTTGAACTTGAATTTGTCCATAAATTCTAATTTGATGCTTCTTTGATCTATTTTCTAATTCAACAAGTGTGATTAAAAATAAAACAATAAGCTTATAATTAAGGGTTTGTCTAAAATTAGCCCAAGTCTTTTGAGCTTATTTGATGCACCACATAATTTGAAGCGTTAGATTAGATTGATAATAGATCTAATGGTTTATATTTAATTTATAAATAAATTATTAAAAATTACAGTAAAAAAATAATAAGTCTTTGATATTTTAAAATTGGCCCCATATAAAATTTGAGTAACAAGCCCTCGTTTCAGATGCTTGTTGTCGCTTCTTCCCCTTCGTGAGGACCTCTTCCTCACCAGGTACCTTATATTTGCTGCCGCTTCTTCCTCTACCGTCTTCCTTACTAGGTACCTTCCTGTTTCAACGCAATTTCTCGATTTCATCGAAATTCCCTTGAATTTGTGTCAGACGCGGTGCCTTTTTAATTCTACCGGGATCCTCCTTGGTGCCATTATCACAAGAATTCTCATTGGGACAAGTTAATCTTCAAGGTTTTATACTTTGATAATTTCAATTTTGTGTATTTTACAATTAACAAATGTTGATGATGATGATTGTTTTGTTTCAATGTGTGATTTTGTGAATTTTATTTAATCTGTCACCAGCTTCGTAGTGCTGGTGTTCCTCAATTTGTTCTGCTACACCGCACTCCTCTTTGTGTAAGGATTGGGGTTTAGGGTTTGGCTTGTGCACCTATCTTCTACTGTGCCCCTTTTTTAACTCAATTGAAGTTGTAAACTTATTTATTTAAAATTTTTCTTTTCTTATCATCCAAAGTTTCATCATATGCTTCTGTTATTTAGATTAATCATAATACTGAGTTTTCTGTTATTTAAATTTCAAAGGGTTGGATTTTCTGGATGCTTTTTATTGTGAGATCTTTATATCTTGATTTAGAAATGTTGAAGATGAGTGAATATATAGATATTTACTTTTGTATATCATAATCTATTGTCCAATATTAGCTATATTTTGTTAATTTGTATTAGATTTTTAAACTGAAGCAATTCATGAAAATACATGATAAATTGTTTTTTGTCTTCTTTCTTTTCTTTTCTTTTTTTTTTACTTTTTTCTCTCTTTTTTAATATTCTGTAGATGAATATTTGCTAAAGCTTTAGTTATATCTTAGCTCCCTTATTTATGAATTCATGTGCCAATTAATGATGTTTGCATAAGATTTTTATTGCTGCTGAGCATTTTGAATCATCTTTGTTCTTGTTAACACATGTCTTGAAGTACGTTTCAGCTAGATGTTGGATCAATGGTGTTTATGGAGTTACTTTTCAAGTTAGAAGTATTCATTTTTTTCATTTTCAACATTTATTTGTTTTTGGTATACTGATTTCTTGTTCTGCGCTATTCACATTGTCTTAAAGCCTTTAAACTTCATCCTGTTCTTGATGTGCAGTATGTGTTGATTGTACTAAAAGGGTCAGTACCCATAGCTTTTGGTGGGAATGAGCAGCTTGCAGCTTATGGTGAATTGGTGTCCAATTAGTGGTCTTAACCCCGACATGAACAAGAAGCTTAGCATTGGAATCGCTTTAATTCTTGAAAACAAGTTGTTTGTGCCAAAGTCAAGATTCTTTCTTTTTAGCATTTTAATTGCCTGGAATAATTTTTAGTTGATTTAGTTCTTTATTCCTGTTTTGGTTTCTCTACTACTTTTTACACCACTACTGTTTAGTTGGTTGGTTCCTAATTTCAAACCTTCACTAATAAATTAATTAAAGAAGTACAAGTTATTAAAGAACACTTTACAAATTGTACAAATTATTAAAGAACACTTATTTCTTCAGCACACTTTGAAACTTGTCCTTTTGAACATGGTGACTTCTCTGGTGGTTGGTCTTCCCAAACAATTGAAGTAGTTCACGATGTGCAAGCTCCTCTAACACGCAAGGAAGATTCTGCCTTATGGGTACTAAGTTGGTTGCATATGAAATATTCGTTCAATCCTAAGTTACCACCAAAGGTGACAATGTCAATCATTTTATTTCTTATGTATTTTAAAAATTTTGTAAGACCTTGTTATTTTCTGCTCGCTGTTGGGCCCTCTAATGACCTCTTGATTTTGGATTTGGTTTTTCTCTTTTTTTTTTGTTGCTTTTAGATTTATGAAAATCTGTTACTAATCACAACAACCATAGACTTGGTTTTGGGACCCTCCAATGAATTGAGAAAGACCATTATGGACAACGCTAGTGAGCATTGGTTTCAACTCAATGAACTCAATCAACCATAAATTATTTGTTATTTGTATACCCTAGTTTGCAGTATTTGGTTTTAAGAATGTTAAGTTGAGACAGTTAATTTCTTGTTGTAGTTTATGTTATTTTCTACTAGTTTTCAGATTTGTTAGTTGCAATTGAGGTTATTTGATACTAGTACTTTTGCCTGTTTCATCGAGTTGTTTAACAATAAATATGGATTGAGGATTCCAGACCTAATAGTTTCAGTTAATACCTTTTTGTTTTGTTATTGGTGTTAAATTCTACATGCAAATTGCTGCCACAAGTATTTCTATATAAGTTTATTTTTTCCTATGCTTGATTCAAGATGCTTTAAGGCGTAGAGAGGCTAGATTTTTCACATGTGCACCCGAAGCTTAATCAAGCTAGAATATTTCATGAATAAAGACTAAATGCTCAACTAAGAGTTCAATAAAGACCAACCTGAAGTACTACAGTTAATGCCACTATCCCCACAAGGTGGCTTTGTTTATTAATATGTGACACAACGTCACAAAATATTTCATAATCATCTGTAGTTCTAGTTTTTGACTTCATCTTCCATGATCGATGCTGAAAATAAAAATAGTTCATTTACTAGATGAAAATATTTAACTCTGAATGGTACCCAAGTACAAGACATAAAGAACTATAGAATGTCAATCAAGACATAAAATAGTAGCACAATCAACCATATATTATTCATTTTATGTAGTCTAGCAACAATCATCCAAAGGTAAGTGCATTCACTAAAAACTGAATAAATCATTCACCATGTTCTAAAATTTTTAAGATTCAAAGTGATGTAAACATATTCCAAAATAAAAAAACAAAGGAATTTAAAGTCTTCTTTGATTGATGCAACGAATGGTTCACAACTCTGCCTCATCATCATCATCATTTATCTCTAAAATTTAAGCAACATATTTTTAAATTTAAAAAGATTAAAATAAGTATAATAAAAAATAAAAAATAAATTTTAAGACATTTTTTACCATCATAATCGAAATCCATTGAGGACTCAGTCTCGCCACGATTCTCTTCGTAACACCTTGAGGAATCTAGATATTCCTGGATCAAAATTACAGATAGAAAGTCTAATGAGCTACCATACAATATTATTATTCACAACATATACTCAACAAATTTATTGTACTTACATCTTCATCATCAAATCATTCAGTGTGATCATACTCATCACTTTCAGCATCTACAAAGCAATAGTCTTCGCCCTCAACATTCTCCTCAGCGTCACTATCAAATTGGGGAGTCTTTTCATCCATTTTTCTCATGGAACATGTGGTTATGTTATGACCTCCCTTACGATAGTAGCTGCAATGCTTAGGTTTCCTTGTGATCTCTATCTCAATACTTCTGTTCTAATCTATAGCATTCACAAGAACAAATATATGCTTTTTCTCTAACTTTTCCATCAACTATTCTACTCCTACTCTTTCACACACGAAGCCCCTTATCTTGGCATATGAATTATAAAATTTGAATGCCAAGCCAAGATAAGCAAAATGCAATTGATAAATATTTTCTATAGATAGATATGAAAAATCGATCTTATCAATATCTTCCCAAGAGTTTATACGATATTGATCCATATCCACCGCATCAGAAGTTGCATCTTCATCCACATGATTACTAACATTATGCATATTTTCATCCATTGTGTATCTTTGACTATTCTTCTCTACCTATAATTTATGGTGACTTAAGTTAATTAACTAGCAAAATAACACAAATTAGTTAGAATTTATAATCAAATAATTAAAACTAACCAATGACCATTGAATTTTCAAACAGAATTACAATACTAATTCTGAATTTACAAACACACTAAAAAAATCAAACAATAGCAACAAATAAAAAATAGAACAAAGATTCATAAAAACAAACCCAGAAATTAAAACCATCAACAGAAATCAAACAACAATAACAAATAAAAAATAGAACATCATGAACAGAGACATAAATCCAGAAATTGTAATCAAAATCATAAAAACAAATACCAAATTTGAATAGAAACATAAACCCAGAAATTGAAATCATGAACAGAAATCAAACAGCAATAACAAATAAAAAATAGAATGGGTAGCACGAATCCCCATACCTTCGTACTAGTATACCAGCAAGTACACTGGGTCGTCCAAGTAATTCCTGAGTGAGTCAGGGTCGATCCCACGAGGATTGTGACTTGAAGCAATCTATGATTATCCTTCAGGTCTTAGTCAGGCAGATCTGAAGGAGTTAGTTTAACTTTGTATAAATCACTATTTATATCAAATATTTAGATGTTAAGAAGGAATAAGGAATTAAATGGAATAAAGAAGAAGAGTAATTAGAACTCAGAAGTTGTGTAAACTGTGAAAAGAGCGATAGGAATATAGTTAAGGATTGGAGTTTCTTTGTCTTTTTGAATTAACTCTGGTATTACTGCTTCCTTTGCTTGTGAGTGATTTCTTTAATGGCAGACTATATGTGATTGACACTGGTTTGAGTAGCTGCCAATACTCCTCCAGATCTGAACCTCAGGTTTAGTGCGGATCCATTCTGATTGAGGGTGAAGCTTCTGCAGTTCATTCTCCTTAATGATCCTACTCAAAACACCACAGACAAGGTCAGATCTTCCGGATCAGAGAATGCTGCACCTTGGATTCTAGCCTCTACCATAGAAACCCTAATCTCTCCAGAAATTGGCTGAACTGATCTCTCGAGAAGTCCCCTACGAAGTCGTGGATTAGCCGTCTGAGAGACGTATATTCAAGCTAGTGGTTCATCATTGTCCGATGAAAGACGCACTCTGAACCCATGTAGAATGTGATAACCTTATGCAAGTTCAACGCATTCATATTGATGAAGAATGAATATACATCTTAGAATTAATCAAACACGGATCGAAGAGAAACAGTAATACTTTTATTAATTCATAGGACTCAGTAGGGCTCCTCCCCTCAACCTAGGAGGTTTAGAAACTCATACTGAAAGTAAAATACAATGGTGAAAATGAAAATAGGGCTGAAGATCCGTAACAAAGAGTAATCTTCTACTTTAAATTCTAAACTAGTGACTAGTAAGGGTAAAACAGTCCATCTAGTGCTAAAATCCACTTCTGGGGCCCACTTTGTGAGTGTTTGGGCTGAGATTTGATGAAATCCAAGTGCTTAGGCTTTCTTGGGCGTTAAACTCCAGTCCTGGCATCTTTTTGGGCGTTGGACTCCAGCTTGGAATCCCTTTCTGGCACTGGACGCCAGAACTAGTCAGATGGCTGGCGTTGAACGCTAGTTTTGGGCCTTCTAATCCGAAGCAAAGTATAGACTATTATACATTGCTGGAAAGCTCTGAAAGTAATATTTCCATAGCCGTTGAGAATGCTCCATTTGGACTTCTGTAGCTCCAGAAAAGCTCTTCTGAATTTAGGCAGGTAAGATCCGGACAGCATCTGTAGTGCTTTCTCTGTCTCTGAATCAGACTTCTGCTCCAGCTCCTCAATTTCAGCCAGAAAATATCTAAAATTTTACAAAACACAAAAACTCATAGTATAATCCAAAAATATGAATTTAACACTAAAACCAATAAAAATTTAATAAAAACTAAATAAAACACACTAAAAACTATATGAAAGTGATGCCAAAAAGCGTATAAAATATCCGCTCATCAAGAACCATGAACAGAAGCATAAACCTAGAAATTGAAATCAGAATCATAAAAATAAATACCAAATTTCAATAGAAACATCAACCCAGAAATTGAAATCATGAACAGAAATCAAACAGCAATAGCAAATAAAAAATAGAACATCATGAACAGAAACATAAACCCAGAATTGAAATCAGAATCATAAAAACAAATACCAAAATTTTTTAACCCTCATAAAAAGAACTTAAAAATTTTAAACAACCAAATACACAGAACAAAACCACTAATTGAATGAAATGAATGAAATAAATTCATACAAAAAACCTTAACAAAAAATAAGTAGAACAAAAAAAAAACAATTGAATGACTTCAACGAAATAGATTCATACATCAGAATATAAAGGGATAAAAAATGAGCTAAATGAAACAAATTCATACTTGAGGCTAAGGCTCCATTGGAACTCTGGAAGTGTAGCGATGAAGGGGGAGACGGAGCACCACGACACTGACGGCGATGCTGGCTCTCTGAGACCCACGCCATCGCTGTCTGCTGAGGACGACGGTGCTGAGCAATGAGAACGACAACACTGAACGGTGACGGAATGATGCGGTGCACGATGATGGCAGAGAGAACGACGACACTCTGATGCTGAGGACAAATGGTGAGAAGAGAGATACTAAAATGAACCTAAGAACAGTGCTGGGAGAGGCTGAGAATGGCAGCGATGAAAAAGAAAGGAGTAGACATGGTGATGCGGGTGAAAATTAGCCAATTAAGAAATTATAGTAAGAATAGCGTTGCAAGTATAGTTCTTAACCGATGAAAATCCGCTTATCGATTTAGAAGGGTTGTCACAAAATTAGAATAAAAATACTGGGAGTAGGAATCCCTGGTCGTCTCCCAACGAGTTGACAAAAGGGTGCTATTTTATTAATCAGGAGTTTTCCGAGAAATTTTAAGAGTTGGAGAACAGAAAAATAAATGATTGTAATTTAAAGCAATGAAAATTAAAAGAGATTTTATATAACCAGAATAAAAAGCCTTGACCGGAGGAATGATTAATTAGAAGTTCTATCCTTGTCGGATTCTCCCAAGTGTAGTATCAAGAGGTTGTTGTTTTCACTTAGTTAACCCTTACTAAATAAAGGAAAGTCAAGTGATTGAGCTAACTCTTATTCGCAAGTCCTAATCCTCTCCTTATGGAAGGATTAGCGTTAGTAAATAGAGAATTAGCCAACAACTTCCAATTTAACTAATCACTTGAGCATTCCAACTCAAGGGTCTCCTTTTAATCAATCCCCAGGCCAAGTTGGGAGTCTACTCTATTGACATGAATGTAATTTTCATAAAGGAATAAGAAGAAGACATAATAAATTAAATAAAATAACAACTGAAAATTAATTAAAGGTAAAAGTAGTTCTCTGTATTAATAAATCCCAAAATCATAACATACTAATCTGAACAGGGTTAATGGGCAATAAAAAGAGTAAAGGAATAGAAGCATGGTAGAGGTAAGTGTATTCTGAATGTCTTGGTGTCCTTGCGTCATAGTGCGAAGCATCTCATCATTAGAAGAAGAGGGGGGGGGGTAAGTGATTTGAGGGGCCTGCTGTTGGTTGTTCTGAGGCGCTTGGGACTACCTTTGGTGAGGTTCTCTATAAGGCTGGTTCTGGTTCTGCTGTTGATAGGGAGGATTCTACTGATACCAATTTTGCTGATTGTTATTATTATTCCACTTCTGATTTCCCTGGTTGTCTCTGCCTCCTCTGTTATAGTTGTCCTTCCATCCTTGGTTGGAATTATCCCTCCATCCCTGGTTGGAGTTGTCTTGCCAACCTTGGTTATGGTTCCCACCTTGGTTATAATTGCCACCTTGTTGATAGTATCCTTGATTCGGGCAGTCATAGAAGTTATGAGTAGCTGCCAAGGTGTTGTCTTCTTGTTGGAGCCGCGGACACTCATCAGTGTAATGAGTATAATCAGCACATATTCCGCATACTCTTTATGAAACCAACTGTTGACTGTGTTGTGATGGGGGAGGCTGAGGTTGTTGGTGATTCAGCTGTAGCTGCCTCAGTAAGTTGGTCATCTCTCCTGGAGTCTGAGTGAGAGCAGCAGTCTCACTGCTAGAGGAAATCTCCGCAATAGCCTTGGGATGGTAGTTCCTGTGCCTGACATTTCGGGTAGATTCCGCTAGATCGGTGATCAGTTGCCATGCTTCTGTCGCCGTCTTGTACTTCTTCATAGAGTCATTACTTGCAGCATCTAATGTAGTCTTATCCTGAGGCTTCAAGCCTTGTGTAAAGTAGCTGATCAACACCATCTAGTCAATCTTATGGTGGGGGCACGAGTCTAGGAGATTCCTGAAGCATTCCCAATATTCGTAAAGGGTCTCTGACTCGCCTTGGATAATGCAGGAAATCTCCTTCCTCAGTCTATCTGTAACTTCAGCTGGAAAGTATTTTTCCAGGAACTCCCTTCTGAGCAGATCCCAGTTGGTAACGACTGCTTCAGGTTTAGTGTAAAACCACTCCCTTGCCTTTCCCTCAAGAGAAAACAGGAAGGCATGCAGCAAAATTGTAGTTTCATCTGCACCATGATGCCTAGCAGTTGACCAGGCTGTCTAAAAATCCCTGAGGTGCTTGATAGGCTCCTGAGCAGGTAAGCCATGAAACTTAGGTATTAGGTTGATTAGCGCAGTCTTCAGTTCAAAATCTGGAGCCAGATTTGGGTGACGCGCTAGATACGGTTGTAGTGTAAAGTCTGGAGCTCCTTCTTCCTGGAGAGTAATCCTTCTGGGCTCTGCCATATTACCTGCACGTAAATCAACAGTATCAGTAGAAGAGGAGCTTGTTTCTTCCTCAGATGGCGCTTCAGATTCGCCTTCAGAAGAGACTAGTGAATTGGTAGTAACCACTTCACCACCTTCAGAGGCTAACCTACGCCGAGCTCGCCTAATACGTGAAATAGTTCTTTCAATTTCAGGACAAACGCAGCTAAGCTTGGGTCAGGCAGTGAATGCGTCATTCAATGAAAGAAACTTACAGCTCATGATATTAAAATAAAATATGCAAAAATTAAAAATATGTACACCAACTAATAATTTAGCACGCTATTGCAACTCCCCGGCAATGGCGCCAAAAATTGATGCGGACGGAAATTAGCCAATTAAGAAAATATAGTAAGAACAGCGTTGCAAGTACAGTTCTTAACCGACAAAAATTCGCTTATCAATTTAGAAGGGTTGTCACAAAATTAGAATAAAAATACTGGGAGTAGGAATCCCAGGTCGTCTCCCAATAAGTTGACAAAAGGGTGCTATTTTATTAATCAGAAGTTTTCCAAGAAATTTTAAGAGTTGGAGAACAGAAAAATAAATGATTGTAATTTAAAGCAATGAAAATTAAAAGAGATTTTATATAACCAGAATAAAAAGCCTTGACCGGGGGAATGATTAATTAGAAATTCTATCCTTGTCGGATTCTCCCAAGTATAGTATCAAGAGGTTGTTGTTTTCACTTAGTTAACCCTTACTATATAAAGGAAAGTCAAGTGATTGAGCTAACTCTTATTTGCAAGTCCTAATCCTCTCCTTATGGAAGGATTAGCGTTAGTAAATAGAGAATTAGCCAACAACTTCCAATTTAACTAATCACTTGAGCATTCCAACTCAAGGGTCTCCTTTTAATCAACCCCGAGGCCAAGTTAGGAGTCTACTCTATTGACATGAATGTAATTTTCATAAAGGAATAAGAAGAAGATATATTAAATTAAATAAAATAACAACTGAAAATTAATTAAAGGTAAAAGTAGTTCTCTGTATTAATAAATCCCAAAATCATAACATAATAATCTGACAGGGTTAACGGGCAATAAAAAGAGTAAAGCAATAGAAAATACACTAGAATAGTAAAACTTCAACTGTGGTAGTGACTCTTCTCAATATCCAAAGCAAAAGCATCAAAAGCATAAAAACTAAAAATCTATGAATGTGAAGAAAACCTAGAGGCAGAGTGATTTCTCTCTAAGATTTCAATCTAAAACTAAAAACTATGCAAATGAGAATATGTGTTGAGTCTCTGCTTGTCCCCTGGCTCTTGTCTCTGTTTCTAGGCCGAAAACTGTGTCCAAACTCGGCCCAAAATTGCCCCCAGCATTTTCTGCGATTTCTGCAGTTAGCGCATGTCACGCGTATGCGTCAGTCACGCGTACGCGTCGCTTGTCATCTTCGCGTGTCACGCGTACGCGTTAGGCACGCGCACGCATCGCCGTGTAGACTCCGATTCACACGCACGCGTGAGCCAGGCGTGCGCGTCGCTCCTCGCTGGTTGTCTCCTTTATTTCTTGTGCTTCTTCCATTTATGCAAGCTTCCTTTCCATCCTCTAAGCCATTCCTACCCTATAAAACCTGAAAACACTTAACACACAGATCACGGCATCGAATGGTATAAAGGAGAATTAAAAATACACAATTTAAAGGTTTAGGAAGAAAGTTTTCAATTATAGAACAAAACTGGGAAGGAATTGTAATATCATGCAAATTGTGTGAATAAGTGTGCAAAGGCTTGATAAAACCACTCAATTGAGCACAAGATAAACCATAAAATAGTAGTTTATCAATCTCCCCACACTTAAACATTAGCATGTCCTCATTCTAAGCTCAAGAAAATATAAATAATGGATGGGGAAAGTAAGACTCATGAGATGCAACCTATGAATGCAACTATATGCTAAAATGATTCTGTCCACTTGGTTAGAAGTAAATAAGCTCTTCAAGACAAACATAAATCAGATTCCACTAATTCAAATCATACAATAAAAGGCAAGTAAACTTGTGAGAAGACAGCTCATGAAAGCATTGAACCCTCACTGGTAGTGTATGTGCACTCTAATCGCTCAAGTGTCTAGGGTTAATCACTCTACTCTTCTCTAGTCATGCTTTCTAAAACTTTGTTCTTCATTTAACCAATCAACAAACATTTAGTATACCAATGCAAATATCATGAGGTCTTTTCAAGGTTGTAATGGGGCTAAGGTATGGGTGAGGATATATGTATGGCCAAGTGAGCTATAATATAAATCTTTGACTAACCTAAGCTCTCAGCTAACACGCACACACTCTATGTAATTCTAAAACCATGCCTAGCTACCCGTAATTCCCACTTTTTCATCACATACTCATGTACCAAATTTTTCTTTAAGTTTATCACATATGCATTGATCTTTTATTATTATTTATTTATTTATTTGAATAGTTTTTTAGTTTTTTTTTTTTGAACTTGAAAGCAAAAATAACATATCAATGCATCTGGTTTTTCTGGTCTCACATGAGTAGGTACCCAAATTCCCAATATTCAAATAAATTAGAAACATAACACATTCCCATTAACCCAAGTTCCCACAGTTCCTCACATTTAATTGATACACAATCTCTAACTTATGCTGACCAAAGATTCACTTGGGGTAATTAATTATTTTTCCGCTTTAAGGCTAGTGGTGTGGTAAAATATAGAACAAAGGAGATTAAAAGGCTCAAAGTGGCAAACAAGGATAAATGGAATGGTAGGCTATTTGGGATAAGTGAGCTAATGACAAATAATGGCCTCAATCATATGTATGCATGTAAATATACTAAACAGTGGACATATAGAATGGAACAAAGTAAAGATTACAATCATAGAGAAGAAAACATACAAGAATAAAATATTATGGTTAAATAATGTAACCATGTAATTAAGCTCAAATCTCACAGGTTGTGTGTTCTTAGCTATAACCTATGTTCCAATTTACAATCCTCAAACAAGTTTAACAAAAAATTGTAACTTAAATTAGTGAAATACCATAAAAGGGGTCTTGAAAAGAAACTCATTACTTTAACCAAGCAAAACATACATGCAAACAATTATTATTATGCAATCTATCCTATCTAACAAAAGAAAAAGTCAAATGTTGGTGTTAAGAGAGAGAAGTTACCTCCGGAAGTCAATGACTGACCTCCCCACACTTAAGGTTTGGCACGGTCCTCCGTGCCATCAGTAAAGAGTAAGGGATGGCTGGAAGCATCGCCTCCAATGTCTGGTTCGCCTGGGCTTCCTGTGCTACTGGATGAAGGGTAGTCTGGGGTGTCCTTCTGTTCTGGAGGTGGGTGAGTACCAGCTTTGAGTTCCTTCAGATAGTTGTATCTGCGCTTGTTATGGCGCTCTATTTGCTCCATCCACCAGTCTTGCCGGTCGAACCTCTCGAGGATTTGAAGGAACATCTGATGGAGGGATGGTGCTTGTGGTGTGGACGATGGTGGAGTAGAAGAAGGAGGGGTGTCCAAAGATGGACCTACAGGCCGGCTCGCAGAGGGAACTGGTGGCCTGATGTACTTCCCATTCAGGATATACTGGTCGGCCCTAGGGATCATGACCTTCGTGTCTCCTGCCCGAGAGGACACACCTGCTGCAGAGACTAAATCTGAGACCAAGGCGGGGAAAGGCAGGTTACCCGCAATCTGTACATGTCCCATTATTTGCCGGATGTGTTGGGGTAGGTTGAGGGGTTGCTCTGTCAGGATGCACCAGATAAGAACAGCCATGTCTGCTGTGAAGGTCGACTCGTGAGTGCTCAAAAAGACATAGTGGGACACAATCTGTGCCCACACATGAGCCTCCAGGGTGAGTGACTGGGCTGAGATGCTCTTTGTAACAACCCCAGTTTTTGAAAATCAAATAATTAGTTATTTGTGATTTATTTTATTTGTTGATAATTATATTTTAAGAAAATTATTTTACTAAAGGTAATTAAATAGAGTTTCATGATAATTGAATTTTAAATTAATTATAATTTTTATATAAACTTTATTAGATATTTGGTATCATTGAAATTATAATTTTAGTAATTGAAAAATAAGAAAGAATTGTACTGTTCAATTTAAGTAATTTTTAATGAATTATGTTCTATTTTATTAATTTGTACTCTTAGAGATTAATTTATTAGAAATGATTAGTTTGATTTTTATAAATACTTTAAGTTTAAGTTAATCAATGTTCAAGTACAATTTTTATTATAATTAGTTATTCAACACAAATTGAAATTAGAGTTTTGATAAAAAGTTATATCATTTAATTTGAATAATTAATATTGAGTTTAAGTTATATTTTATAAACATGTGATTAATATGTTCATTTTATATTTTAAATTAGAAATAATTGATTGAGTCTAGAAATATGTTGATAAATAATGTTCCTAAATATTTTTAATAGAGTATATTTGATTTCAAAATTACTCTACCCTTCAATTTTATCAAAATATCTATTCATAGCTATCCATTATTCTTTTATAAAATCCTAATTTCTAACCCTAATTCCCAAATCAAACTCAGAAACCCTAAATTCCTAAATTGAGAAACCCTAACCCTCACTCCCTCACCACACTCAGCCGCACCCCCACCCCCTTTCCTTTCCTAAACGTAAACATCACACACACAACTGAGAAAGAAACAGAGAGAGGGAGAGTACGGAGAGCAGAGAAAAGAGAGAGGGAAGAGATGCTGCTCCGCTACCGCCGTGATGTGACCACCGGACTGCCGCACTCTGCGCTGTCCAGCTCGCCGCCACCGTCGCCTCTTGCCTGCGCCGTTGCCGTCATCGCGCGAGAAAGAGGCGGAGCTCCCGAGGGGTCGTTGATCCGCTATGGTCGCCGTCGTCTCGACTGTCACCACCGCCGTTGGACCCATTGCACACGTAGTCGTCCAAGGAGCGCCGCTGACCATTGCTGCTGCCACTAGGGTTTACCGCCGTTGCTCTGCCTTGCTATTGCCATCAGAGCCGCCATTGAGGAAGGGAGCCCGAATGCCGTCGCTGGGAAGGAGGCTTGGCCGTCGCTGAATAGAACGCGATGGTACTGAGAGGCATCACCGATGATGACGTCAAATCTCGACAAGGGCTGTAGCGCCGTCGCCGAACCACTGCGCCGCCGTAGCTGTCGCCAGGAAGGTTGTTGGAGCTTGCTGAGGATACTATTCTGATTCTGAAGCAATTTATTCATGTCACTACTCATCTTTATCTCCTGTTCTGCCTCTGCCTCTGAATTCTGCAAGTTGCCAGAGCCTTCTGCCACCGGGAACCAACATTCGAGCTGCCTAGGAAACCACCATTAGAACCACTACTATTTTGGTAAGCTTCACCCCGTTTTTGATTCTTCCTTGTCACCCAATTTGTCTCTATTGTGAAGCCTGTCGTTGAGACTGTTTGTATTAAACAAAATTGTCACTTTAAGTTACTCTACACCGCCACAGCTGCCATCGAGGTCGTTGGTGCTTGTCAATAGTACTATTCTGGTTCTGAATCGATTAGTTCATGTCACTGCTGCTACTGGGAAGTGATCAGAGATGCCGCTACTGTTAGTTCGGTTCAAGGTTGTTGTTGCCACTGCGAATTAAAAATAAAAGAAGGCTCTGTTGCGTTTGATTATCGAATTTCGGCTAGTCGAGGTAGGGGATTTATTTTTAAAGTTAAAACGTTTTTACTTTTAGAATGCCTATAAAGTTATTCGGATAATTGCAAATAGTTAATAATGTTTAAGGGTTGATTAATTGACGTGAATTATTTAAAGTATGTTTGAGAATAGTTAGTTGGAGTGATTATTCTGATTTATTATTAGAATTGAATGTGGTTGTGATTATGCTGAATTGTAATTGAAATTAGATGTGGTTATGAATTGTATTTCGAATTATTGATTTTGGTGATGAATTGACTGAGATTCTGATCCTGAATGAATTACTTTGAATTGTTTGATATTGAATTAGAAATTTAATATATTGGAATGGCTATAAAATGGATTTGTGATAGGTTGGAATTGGTTGAAATGTAGCTGTAAATGGTGATTTATTTAATTTTACTTATTAAATTGAAATATGATGAGTTAATTATTGAATGAAATGTAATTGAGAGAAGTTAGTTGTGCTGATTATTCTGAGTTATGTTTGAAGTTGGATGCGGATGTGAATTGAATTTGGGTTATGGTTGTGATATTGACTGGTTTTGTTATCGCGAGTAATTAACTGATGAGATTTACTTTGGTTTGAGGCTGTGAATGTCTTTGGGCTTTGTTGTGAGTGTTTGAAGCTGTAATTAATATTGGTTTTTCAGATTTTGATGGAATTGTTGAAAGATTCTGATTCTATGTGGTTATACTGAATTAGTTGAGTTGTATGGCTGTATTCTGGTTATTGAGAGTAAGTGCTTCTTGTTGTTTTTAGTTATCTAATGTATCAGATTGGCTGTGAAATTGACTTGTGACTGGTTAGGATTGGTTTTGGTAGTTGTTAATGTTGGTTCATGATTAATTAGGATTAAGTTTGAGAACTGTTAAAAGATTGAAGCTTGATTATTAAATTGACTTTTTTATGAAGTCTGAATTTAGAGATAAAATCAGTAACTCTAAAAGTATAAGGATAACTTGTGATAATTGGAAACTATATGGAGCTGAATTTTTGGGTGAACATATTATAAGAGAACTGGAATTATGTAAATAATACATACTCTATGTGTTTTAGTGTCAATATTGCTAAGATTCTGGTTAAGTTAGGTGATAATGTGTTTTGGGTATTTGGAAAGTGAAAAATTGTTAGTCCTTTAGTTATAATAATTTATGAATTGATCAAATTGAAGTTGGATTGATGGAGTATGTGGAAGTTGCGGATTATGGCTGAATTGTTAACTATTGCGGATTGTTAATTTCTGATTGATTGAGAATTTGCTGTGATAATTGTTGAGAAAGGTTGATGAGATGTTGAGAAAGAGGGAACCCGTAAGGGTGATTAAGTCCGAGTTTTAGGGGAGATGCTGTCGAAATTTTATAAAAATCTGAGGTTTTATTTGAGAAGTCATTTTAGAAGATTTTAACTTGAAAAATTATATTATTTGTGTTTTATCTAAATAAGAGAAGAATTATATTATTTAGAATTTGGAATTATCAAGGAAAGGTTTATGTTTCAACTTTGAATTATTTAAGAAAGGAATTATATTTTGAGATTTATTTAATATGAAAAGAGTTATGCTTTGGGCTTGAAATAAAGAATTACTTTTCAGGAGTTTGGTGAATTTTATAATATTTGAATCCGAATGATAAAGAGAAATGGTTTGAGCTAAGATGTTGTAAAAGTGAAAGATGTGAAATTTGTATAGTATGATTGAGTTTGTATAGTATGATTGAACAGAGAAAGAAAGAGGTAATGCATAAGAATGTGAAAGTGATGATGAATAACGAGAATGATAATGAATGATGGTAATGAGAATGATTATGTGATGATCTGCTACGTAAAGGCAGTCAGATAGATAGTGGTACGACCACAGAATGTTTTCCAGTGCTACACAGCTATTGAGAGCTATACCAGCAACTAATAACCTGGGATCACTTTCAAAGGATATTAATTCATACACGGCTAGAATGCCGCACCTGTAACGCAAGTATTGCTTACAGAGGACACGATTTCATACACGGCTGGAATGCCGTCACCTGTAAGGCAGAGTCTACTTACAGAGGATATGACGCATACGTCAGTTAGTGAGAACTGTACCTATGCTGACTGAAAAACCATACCCGTTTCAGTTGCTTCGGGTTACGTCGGGAGCGGGTAGAAACCGACAAATGAGCTCATTACCTGCACTAAGGCTAGACATGCATCATCCTTATTTGCGCATCTGCATTTGATTGTGTTTGCTTGTCTTATTTCTTTGTAATTGCTGCTTGTCTTGTTGTAATTTGTTTGTATGTTGAATTAAATCTCTTGCTTGTACTTTTAGTTTCTGAATGTTTTAAAGAGATTAATAATTGACGTTGTGATTGAGAATTAATTAAGTGACTGAAAAATGATTGATATAATTAATCTTGTTATTGAGATCTGTTTTGAGTTTAGAGTCTTCAAAAGAGGTGATCAATTAGTTAAAGTAAAGCTAAGAGTATATCCAAAAGGTTTGATGAAATATAGTTTCCTTGAGTATGTTAATTATTTGCATTTTATTTCATTACTTTTACGGCATTCCCATTCCCTATTGAGAACGTGTAGTTTGTTCTCACCCCAAAATCTTCCACCTTTTCAGTGACATAGGTTCGAAGACACAGTGTAAAGCTGCGGGCGATTATAGAATTTATTTATGAGTTAAGTGTGAGTTAATTTGCTTTCATAGAGTTCCCTCGCCCTTATTGCTTAATATTTTTATTTTATACAGAGGGATAGGATTTGTATCTGAGTTTTATTTGAAATCTTTTGTATGACAGATATTATTACTAATAATTATGTGATTATTACTACTTTGAAATGTTTGATATATGATTTTGATAATCAAAAACAAAAATTTTCTGGAATTTTTCATAAAATAGAAGCGCGATATCGAATTAAAGACTCAATATTAAATAGTTAATAAAAGAAATAGGTTAGTAACTCCTTACTTTTGGTACGATCATGACGTACTGGAAGTTGGGTCGTTACACTCTTGGGTTTTGAATGATGCTACCTGTAGATCCAAGTGCTGCCAGGTTGGGCTATAACTCCAAGTACGCTATCCCAGTCGAACTGATACATCTGACACTTACGAGATGCTTCTTGATATGCATCCCATCCCTCAGGACTAGGTGGAAGGTCCAGTGTTCTCTGTATGACACTCTCGGAGACAGTGACCTGCTGTTGACAGACGAAGACAGTCTACAGAGTAGGCGAGCAGAAGTTTGAGTAGAATTCAACTACCCATGATAAGTTGACCTCTCGCGGCTGTCTCCTAAAAAATCCCCAATATCTCCTCTCAATTCAGGGCTCCACAAAATCAACAAGGTGTGTTGGGACAATGAGTAGTTGCTCATTGTTGTAGTTCCTCTCAGCCAGGATGGGGAACATCTGTTCGCAATAACGATTAGCAAACCGCGTGGAGTCTCGGGCGGGAAAGGCTTTCTCTGATTCATCAATTTTAATGATCCTCTTCACTCGCTTTGTTGGCTGCTTGACACTGGTAGATGGAAGTGCCTTTTCCAGTGTTCTCTTGGTTCCTTTCCTAGCCGGTGGCTTGTCAGTGGCCGTCTCTTTTTCTTTCTTGGTACCCATGCCTAAGGAAGAAGAAAAAGGAGGAATGTGAAATATAGATAACCAAAACCGGAAGGGAGAAAATTCCAAGTGATAATGAATACAAAAGGAAATATGTTAGCTCAAATACATGGTAGCTACAAGATGTAAGTAAGACATCAATTAAGAGCAATAAGGCAATTCATAATTATATAGATGCAAGAGGTGAAAGCATGCAAGGAATAGGCATGAGAAGCATAACTGAAGCATTAAAAATTAAATGTGCCAATATAGAAAGTATTTGTATGATGACAATTGTGAATGATAATCCCAAATACATATGGAGTGCAAGGGTTGTGAAAAAGAGGCATTCAAGTAAAAGAGTAAAACAAAATAGAGTTCAAGATGCCATAAGGGCTTTTTCACAAACACTTGGTGAGCAAGATAGAATAGGAATGAAAATAATATAATCCAAATGTATATGAGAGCCAAATTAAAGTATCAATTGTCAAATCACTCTATATAATAACCACAAGCTTTAGGATAATAAGGTAATACCCAAATAAAACTCCAATACCAACCTAAGAATGCAGGAAAAAGAAAAGAAAAAGAAACCATAAATAAGTAAGCTAAAAGAAAGATAGAGAAGAAAGAAACATAAATAAATGCAATAATGAAAGAGTAGATAGGACGAAGAAAAGAACCTTGATGAAGAAGATGAAGAAAGCAAGAAGAAAGTAGTAGAAAGTAAGAAAGAATAAGGAAGAAGAAAGAAAGAAAGAAGAAATAATTAGGATTGAAAAGAATTAGGATTGGGAGAGAGGAGATTTGAAATCAGGCGCTAAAGTGGATAAATTGTACGTCAACGTGTACGCGTGCGTCACGCGTACACGTGGATCGCGCTATTGTCAGGCGATGTGTACACGTACGTGTGATAGTGGTTGTGCGAATGGCGGGAAGGCAGCCTCGCGCACGCACAACTCTCTGTCTAATATGCACTTGTGCCAAAATTGTATACGACGCGTGCACGTCAGGGACGCGCACGCGTGGATGGCCTGGATGGAAAAATGACACGTACGCATCAGGAAAGCGTACGCGTGATAGGACTTGTGCTCCCAGCACAGTTCCATCCCCACACCATCATAACTCTCTGGGCATACACCTATTTACGCTGATTTGCAGGGTCACGCGTACGCATGGGGGATGTGTACGTGTGGACTGGTAAAAACGCAAGCGATGCCTATGCGTGAGGGATGCGTACGCGTGGACTTGCTTGTGCACAAGGCACGCCACTAGCACCACTCCTGCCCAACTCTCTGTTTAATTCTTATTTTTCACGTACGCACATATGACGCATACGCCTCAGTAACGCTTGGGCGTCGTGTGCATTTTTTTATGCAGAATGCAAAATGCAGAATGCAGATGAATATGCAGAAATTATGAATGAACACTATGAAAAAAAAAAGAAAATAAAACTAGGAATGAAGACAGAACGATCATACCATGGTGGGTTGTCTCCCACCTAGCACTTTGCTTTTACGTCCTTAAGTTGGACGGTCCACAAGCTCAATCTGCTTCTGTTGGTGAATCTTCCAAGAGGAAGACCTTTAGCTCTTTATTGTCCTTCATATTCTCACCATGATATAGCTTTAAGCAATGTCCATTGACCTTGATGAATTTGGAACTTGAAGGATGACTCAGGTGAAAGATTCCTATGGCTCTGCCTTCTCTACTTTGTAGGGGCCTTTCCATCTGGATCTCAGCTTTTCTGGCATGAGCCTCAGCCTGGAGTTGTAAAGGAGAACTAGCTCTCCAGGTTTGAACTCTCTTCTCTTGATATGCTTGTCATGCACAACCTTCACCTTCTCTTTGTATAATCTGGAGTTGTCATAAGCTTCGAGTTGAAGGGTCTCCAATTCTGCTAGTTGCAGCTTCCTTTCAGCACCAGCCTTCTCAAATCTCATGTTGCATTCCCTCACAGCCCAGAAAGCCTTGTGTTCCACCTCCACTGGGAGGTGACAAGCTTTTTCGTACACTAAGCGAAAGGGACTCATCCCAATGGGTGTCTTGTACGCTGTCCGATAAGCCCAAAGCGCATCCACAAGCCTGGTGCTCCAGTCCTTCCTGTGAGGCTTGACTATCTTCTCTAGTATACGCTTTATCTCTCTGTTAGACACCTCGGCTTGCCCATTGGTCTGAGGATGGTAGGCTGTTGCTACTTTGTGAACAATCCCATGCTTCTTCTGTTCTTCAGTAAACCTGCTAGTCTCTTGTTTCAAAAGTGAGTGCCTTGATCACTCACAATTGCTCGTGGTGATCCAAAACGACAGATAATATGGTTTCTAACAAAGGAGACAACATTGTTAGCATCATCAGTACGGGTAGGAATTGCTTCCACCTATTTAGAAACATAATCTACATCTAACAATATATATAAGAAACCGCTAGAGTTTGGGAATGGACCCATGAAGTCAATGCCCCAAACATAAAAAATTTCACAGAATAGCATAAGCTGTTCGGGTATCTCATCCCTCTTGAATATATTACCAAACCTTTGGTATGGGGAACAAGATTTACAGAAGGTAGTAGCATCCTTAAAAAGAGTAGGCCACCAGAATCCACAGTCTAAAATTTTTCTAGCTGTTCTTTGAGGGCCAAAATGTCCTCCACTCTCGGAAGAGTGGCAGGCCTCTAAAATGGACTGGAATTCTGATTAAGGCACACACCTTCTAATTACCTGGTCAGCACCATACCTCCATAAATATGGGTCATCCCATATATAATATTTGGACTCGCTTTTCAGCTTGTCTCTTTCATGTTTAGTAAAATTGGGAGGGAAAGTATGACTAACTAGATAATTAGCTACAGGTGCATACCAAGAAACTACTTCAGATATTGCGTGCAAGCTGTCGAATGGAAAAGCATCATTAATAGGAGTGGAGTCATCCCTGATGTGCTCAAGGTGACTCAAGTGGTCTGCCACTAAATTTTGGGAACCACTCCTATCCTTAATTTCTAAATCAAATTCTTGCAGCAACAATATCTAATGTATTAACCTTGGTTTGGACTCTTTTTGAGCTAATAAATATTTCAGAGCTGCATGGTCTGAGTACACTACCACCTTAGCACCAAGTAAATAGGCTCAGAATTTATCCAGAGCAAAAACAATAGCCAGAAGCTCTTTTTCAGTAGTGGTGTAATTAGACTGAGCAGCGTCTAAGGTATTAGAAGCATAAGCTATTACAAAAGGATCTTTACCTTCGCGCTGAGCCAGCACCGCTCCTACTGCATGGTTGGAGGCATCACACATAATCTCAAAGGGCTGGCTCCAGTCTGGTCCTCTCACAATCAGAGCTTGAGTCAAGGAGATCTTCAGCTTATCAAACGCATTCATGCAGTCCTCACTCAGCTCGAACTCAACATCCTTCTGTAGCAGTCTGGATAAAGGCAATGCTACCTTACTGAAGTCCTTGATAAATCTTTGGTAGAAACCTGAATGACCAAGGAACGAACGGACTTCCCTCACGGAGGAGGGGTAAGGCAAACTAGAAATTACATCTACCTTTGCTTGATCTACAGAAATACCAGTATAAGAAACAACGTGTCCTAGAACAATACCTTGTTTTACCATAAAATGACATTTTTCAAAATTTAACACAAGGTTTGAACTAACACACCTGTCTAATACTCTAGCTAAACTATCCAAGCAAAGGCTAAATGAATCACCATAAATGCTAAAATCATCCATGAAAACTTCCATACAGCTCTCAAGAAGATCGGAGAAAATACTCATCATGCATCTTTGGAAAGTAGCCGGTGCATTACATAAGCCCAAAGGCATCCTCTTTTATGAATATGTTCCAAAGGGACATGTAAAAGTAGTTTTCTCCAGATCCTCAGGAGCTATATGAATTTGAAAATAGCCTGTATAACCATCTAAAAAGCAGTAATGTGATTTACCTGACAGGCGATCAAGCATCTGATCAATAAATTGCAAGGGGTAATGATCCTTGCGAGTAGCTTGGTTGAGACGCCTGTAATCAATGCAAACTCTCCATGAATTCTGCAATCTAGTTGCTATGAGCTCTCCATACTCATTATTCACTGTTGTGACTCCAGACTTCTTGGGCACCACTTGTACTGGGCTGACTGACGAGCGGGATTTCTGCCGGTAAAGAATTTTATAAAATAATCACGTTGTAAGTATAGTTTCTAAACAACTAAAATCCTTTCGTACAAAAGTTTGGTTGTCACAAGTAACAAAACCCAAATAAATTTATAACCGAAGTATTTAAACCTCGGGTCGTATCTCAAGGAATTGCAGGGAAGTATGATTTATTATTGGTTATGAAATTATAAATTTTTGGATTTTTTGAAATAAGGAACAAGTATTTTAAATGGCAAGAAAGATAAATTAATAATTATAAAAATCTCTTGCAAGGTATAAGAACTGGAAATCCCATCCTAGTTATCCTTATCAGGTGTGATGAGAATTGTTATCGCTCCCACTTAGTTAACCTTTAATAAATAAAGGAAAGTCAAGTGGACCAATCAATTTGATCCTCAAGTCCTAGTCAACTCCTGTGGAAAGACTAGCTTTAGAGCGATCCAAATCAATCAGCAATTCCCAATTTTCAATCAACTGCTGAGTCTAATAACTCAAGTGTTACCAATTACTTAACCAAAGCAAAAAGGGAATAAATCTTAAATTAAATTAAAAGCATTATAAATAGAATAAAACAATCATAAATCTGAAATACCTCAAATTATATTAAATAGAATATTCAAATCTAACATGGAAAGATTCATAAGCCAATTTAGCAACATAAATAATTAACAAGTAAAAACATTAGAGTATCTAAAAGTTGAAGAAGAACATAAATTAAAGGAACATTGAACCTGGAATTGGAGAAAACGAAGGAATCCTAATCCTAAAATCTAAGAGAAATCCTAATCCTAAATCCTAAGAGAGAGGAGAGAGCCTCTCCCTCTAAAAACTACATCTAAAACCTAATATTGTGAATTATGAATGTTGTATTTATTGTATATTTTTTTTGTTTTATGAATGAATGGATTTCCCTATTTTATAGCCTCTAATCTGTGATTTCTGGGCCGAAAACTGGGCTGAAAACAGCCCAGAAATCGCTGATTGCGAATTCTGTCACACTGATTTTCGCAAATGCGACACGTGCGCATGATGCACGCGTCTGTGTCATCTATCCTCAAGGAAATTATAGCAAATTATATATCATTTCAAATCCCTAGATGTTAGCTTTCCAACGCAATTGGAACCACCTCATTTGGACCTCTGTAGCTCAAGTTATGACCGTTTGAGTGCGAAGAGGTCAGGCTGGACAACTTTAGCAGTTCCTTCAGCTTCTTGTATTCCTTCCAGTTTTGCATGCTTTCTTTCCATCCTCCAAGCCATTCCTGCCCTATAAACCTTGAAAACAGTTAACACACATATCATGGCATCGAATGGTAATAAGAGAGGATTAAACATAGCAAATTTAAGACCAAAAAAATATGTTTCCAATCATAGCACAAAATCAGGAAGGAAAAATGTAAACTCATGCAAATCATATGAATAAGTGAGTAAAGAATTGATATAAACCATTCAATTGAGCATAAGATAAACCATAAAATAGTGGTTTATCACTGACCCATTCACTATCTGAGATGGGGTAGATAACATCAGCTTCAAGTAGCCTGGTCACTTCTTTCTTGACCACTTCTAAGATGGTGGGGTTCAGTCTCCTTTGAGGTTGATGGACAGGCCTTGCTCCCTCTTCTAAAAATATCCTGTGCTCACAAACTTGAGGGTTGATGCCTACTATATCCGCCAAGCTCCACCCAATTGCTTTTTTGTGTCTCTCAGCACACTAAGCAACTGCTCTTCTTGTTGGAAAGTGAATTTCCTTGCAATGATAACTGAGAGCTTCTGATTGTCCTCAAGGTAAGCATACTTGAGGTAGGATGGAAGGGGCTTTAACTCTATTTTCTGCTCATGGCTGGGCACTTGATCATCTGGAGCTAGTGGTGATGGCAAAGTGTCCGCATTGTGTTCAGAGGGTTTCCCCATAGTTGTATGTTGCTCCATGTGCATCTTTTCTACTTCTTCTTGGTGAACTGCAGCTACAGTCTCATCAATGATGTCACACTGGAAGATGGAATGATCTTCTGAAGGGTGCTTCATAACTTCATCCAGGTTGAAGCTCACTGCTCTGCCATCTATCGCGTGAAATGAATTGTGCTATTGGCGCAAGTGCAGCCTCGCGCACGCGCAACTTTCTGTTTTATTCGCATATTGTAAAAATTCTGGGAGACGCGTGCGCGTGGGTGACGCGCACGCGTGAATGGCCTCTTTTTGAAAAATGACGCGGACGCGTGGGGCACGCGTTCACATGATAGGGCTTGTGCTTCCAGCATCATTCCAGCCCCACTCCATCATAACTTGTTGCCATACACCTCTTTACGTCGATTTCGCAGGGTCACGCGTGCGCATGGGTGACGCGCACGCGTGGGAGGCTGATTTTTCAAATGACGCAGACGCGTCAGCAACGCGTTCATGTGGGCATGGTTGTGCCTAAGGCATGCCTCCAGCCACGCTCCCGCGTGACTCTTGTTTCTTTTCTTCCTTGTTTCGCATGCACCTATGACGCGGACGCGTCAGCGACGCTTGCACGTCGCGTGCGAAATTTTTTTTTATGCAGTATGCAGAATGCAGATGACTATGCAAAAATTATGAATGAACACGAATGAAAATAAAATAAAATAAAACTAAGAACATAAAGGAAAGAATATACCATTGTGGGTTGTCTTCCACCTAGCACTTTTGGTTTAAGTCCTTAAGTTGGACATTAGGTGAGCTCCCTGTTATGGTGGCTTGTGCTTGAACTCATCCAGGAATCCCCACCAATGTTTGTAATTCCAATGGCCTCCGGGATCCCACACTAGTTGCATAAAGCCTTCAAGCAAGTTAAAGCAAGTGACAAGGCCCCAAGAGTATTGATTGCTAGAATGAATTCCGGGGTCCCAAACCTTGCTTTTGCGCCCGTCTTCTTGTTGATCATCATTTTTCCAACCGGGTGGTAAGCAATCGAAATTCTCACAGAGACATCCAAACAATTTTCTAGACCCATTCAATTGAGAATTATATCAACCCTTATACTTCAATTTGGAGCATGCAACCATATTGAACCTTGCATGAAAACTCTTACCACTAACCATCTCCCTCTTACTCTTATAGCCACAAAGAACTCTAAGTTGCCCATCCGTCTCAAGAAAAGCATATTCAAGTGAGCTAATTAAGTTTAGAGATGAGAGACTTACCCACTTGAATAAAGGGATGGATGGTGATGCCTTTGGGGGAGAGGTCTCCAACAACCTTGGCAAGGTGATCTCTAGCTCCATTTCCTTGGGCTCTTCTTTGACAACTTCCACCTCTTTGCAAGCTTCTTCAATATCAACCTCTTCCTCTTGGTAGCTTTCTTCCAATTCGATCTCTTCTTCATTGTTCACCAAGAGCATGGGAGGTTGTGCTTCTTCTTCTTTAATCTCCATGTCAAGTCCAATGGGAGAGGATTCAAATGTAGATAAGAATTCATCAATGATTGAATCCATCTCTTGATCATCCCCTTCAAAGTCTTCAACCATGATATGCCTTGGAGGTTGTACACCCTCCTCAACAAAAAATTTAAACTCCTTAGAAGGGGACTCTATTAATGGGCTTTCCCATGGACGTTCCGCATCTCCTAAGTCTTCGACCACTTCTTCCTCTTCAATAATTCTGGCTTCCTCCACTTGTTCCAGTACAAAGTCATGCTCCTTACTGTCCACCGGAGTTTCTAGTGTCTCCTTCATGCTACGTTCTTCATTAGATTCTCCACATGAAGCCATGGGGGTTCCTTGAGTGTCCGAACGTCTGGAAGGTAATCGATTTATTGCTTGCTCCAGTTGATGAAGGGTTGCATGAAATTGATCCACTGTTTCCTTGAGGCGAGCCTGTGATTCGTAGGTCGATGGATATGGACATGGTGCATATAGAGGTGTTGGTTCTTGGGAGTAATTGGGTTGTAATTGGGGTGGATAAAACTTAGGGTCATATGAAGGTGAACGGTTGTGGGTGGCTTGTGAGTATGGTGGTTCAAAGCTATGTTGAAGAGGTGGTTCATAAGCATATGATGGAGCTTACTGGTAACTACAAGGGGTCCACCATATCTATCATCTTGGTACGCACCTCAGAATGGCTTTTGACCATAGTAATTTGGTGGAGGTGGTTTGTCACGAAAGGGTCCACCATAACTATTGTCTTGGTATGCATCACAGAATGGTTGTTGGTTATAGCGCACTGGAGGGGGTTGTTGCCAAGAGGGTTGATCAAATCCTTGTGGCTCCTCCCATCTTTGATTCTTCCAACCTTGATGCCTATTTTCATTATAGTTTCCATTCCTTACAACAACATTGGAACCAAACTTGAAACCAGAGGTGTGATAATTCATAGTAGCAAAAGAAAATAAAAACAAAAACTAATTAAAAAAATTAATGAAAATAAACTCCTAAAACTAGAAACACTGACAACAATATAAGATAAAGATTTGAAAAAGGTTTAAATTTTGAAAAGGTTTAAATTTTGAAAAGGTTTGATTTTTAAAATTTTAAATTTAAATTTTGAAATTTGAAATTTGAATTTTGGAATTTAAATATTGAAATTTGAAATTTGATTTTGAAATAAGATAAGATAAGATTTTGAAAAAAATATGATTTTTGAAAAAGATTTGAATTTTGAAATTTAAAACTAAGATAAGATAAGATAAAATTTTAAAAAAATCTAAATTTTTTTTTGTAATTTTTGAAAAAATCAATTAAAATAAAGAGAAAAGATATTTTTGAATTTAATGAGGAAGGAGAAAAACAATAAAATGACACCAAACTTAAAATTTTTAGATCAAAACGAAGAAAACAACCAAGAACAACTTGAAAATCAATAAAGAACACAGAACATTATTTTCGAAAATTTTAAGAGCTAAATAAAAACCAATAACCTCTTAATTTACGAAAAAACAAAAATAAAAACAAATAAACAAGCAAAAAGTAAATATTTACAATAACCAATAATAAGGCACACATTTGCAATTCCCCAGCAACGGCACCATTTTGACGAGCGGATTCCTGCCGGTAAAGAATTTTATAGAAATAATCACGTTGTAGGTATAGTTTCTAAACCAACTAAAATCCTTTCGTACAAAAGTTTGGTTGTCACAAGTAACAAAACCCAAATAAATTTATAACCGAAGTATTTAAACCTCGTGTCGTATCTCAAGGAATTGCAGGGAAGTATGATTTATTATTGGTTATGAAATTATAAATTTTTGGGTTTTTTGAAATAAGGAACAAGTAATTTAAATGGCAAGAAAGATAAATTAATAATTATAAAAATCTCTTGCAAGGTATAAGAACTGGAAATCCCATCCTAGTTATCCTTATCAGGTGTGATGAGAATTGTTATTGCTCCCACTTAGTTAACCCTTACTAAATAAAGGAAAGTCAAGTGGACCAATCAATTTGATCCTCAAGTCCTAGTCAACTCCTGTGGAAAGACTAGCTTTAGAGCGATCCAAATCAATCAGCAATTCCCAATTTTCAATCAACTGCTGAGTCTGATCACTCAAGTGTTACCAATTACTTAACCAAAGCAAAAAGGGAATAAATATTAAATTAAATTAAAAGCATTATAAATAGAATAAAACAATCATAAATCTAAAATACCTCAAATTTTATTAAATAGAATATTCAAATCTAACATGGAAAGATTCATAAGCCAATTTGGCAACATAAATAATTAACAAGTAAAAGCATTAGAGTATCTAAAAGTAGAAGAGGAACATAAATTAAAGGAACATTGAACCTGGAATTGGAGAAAACGAAGGAATCCTAATCCTAAAACTAGGAGAAATCCTAATCCTAAATCCTAAGAGAGAGGAGAGAGCCTCTCTCTCTAAAAATTACATCTAAAACCTAATATTGTGAATTATGAATGCTGTATTTGTTGTATATTTTTTTTGTGTTTTATGAATGAATGAATTTTTCTACTTTATAGCCTCTAATCTGTGTTTTCTGGGCCAAAAACGGGGCCGAAAATAGCCCAGAAATCGCTGATTGCGAATTCTGCCATGCTGATTTTCGCAGATGTGACGCATGCGCGTGATGCATGCATTCGGGTCATCTATTCTCAGGGAAACTATAACAAATTATATATCATTTCGAAGCCGTGGATGTTAGCATTCCAATGCAACTGGAACTGCCTCATTTGGATTTCTGTAGCTCAAGTTATGACCGTTTGAGTGCGAAGAGGTCAGGTTGGACAGCTTTAGCAGTTCCTTCAGCTTCTTGTATTCCTTCCAGTTTTGCATGCTTCCTTTCCATCCTCCAAGCCATTCCTGCCCTATAAACCTTGAAAACACTTAACACACATATCGTGGCATCGAATGGTAATAAGAGAGGATTAAACATAGCAAATTTAAGACCAAAGAAACATGTTTCCAATCATAGCACAAAATCAGGAAGGAAAAACGTAAACTCATGCAAATCATATGAATAAGTGAGTAAAGAATTGATATAAAACACTCAATTGAGCATAAGATAAACCATAAAATAGTGGTTTATCACTGACCCATTCACTATCTGAGATGGGGTAGATAATATCAGCTTCAAGCAGCCTGGTCACTTCTTTCTTGACAACTTCTAAGATGGTGGGATTCAGTCTCCTTTGAGGTTGATGGACAGGCCTTGCTCCCTCTTCTAAAAATATCCCGTGCTTACAAATTTGAGGGCTGATGCCTACTATATCCGCCAAGCTCCACCCAATTGCTTTCTTGTGTCTTCTCAGCACACTAAGCAACTGCTCCTCCTGTTGGGAAGTGAGTTCTCTTGCAATGATAACTGAGAGCTTCTGATTGTCCTCAAGGTAAGCATACTTGAGGTGGGGTGGAAGGGGCTTTAACTCTATTTTATGCTCATGGCTGGGCACTTGATCATCTGGAGCTAGTGATGATGGCAAAGTGTCCGCATTGTGTTCAGAGGATTTTCCCACACTTGTATCTTGCTCCATGTGCATCTCTTCTACTTCTTCTTGGTGAACTGCAGCTACAGTCTCATCAATGATGTCGCACTGGAAGATGGAATGATCTTCCGGAGGGTGCTTCATAGCTTCATCCAGGTTGAAGCTCACTGCTCTGCCATCTATCTCAAAAGAGTAAGTTCCTGAGAAGGCATCTAATTTGAACTTTGAAGTCTTCAGGAATGGCCTTCCAAGCAGGATGGATGATGGTCTTCCTGAGTCATTAGGGGGCATCTCCAAAATATAAAAGTCAATAGGGAATGTGAGCCCTTTAATGCTCACCAGCACATCCTCAGCAATTCTAACCACTATGATTATGCTTTTATCTGCCAAAACAAAACGAGTTGCCGACTTTTTAAGGGAGGGAGCCTCAAAGCATCATATACAGACAATGGCATAATACTCACACACGCTCCTAAATCACACATGCTATCAGAAAATGTTACACCCCCAATGGTACACGTAACCATACATGGCCTTGGATCCCCACATTTTTCTGGTATGATACCCATTAAAGCAGATATTGAGCTACCTAAGGGAATTGGTTCTAAATCCTGTATTCTATCCTTATGCATGCATAAATCCTTTAGAAACTTCGCATATTTAGGTACCTGGCTAATGGCATCAAAAAGTGGAACGGTTGCCTCAATCTTTTTGAAGATCTCCACCATCTTGGGGTTGAGCTCCATCTGCTTTCTAAACTTCCTAGCAAGGTGTGGAAAGGGGATAGGGATGGCGTCTCTTGTAGCTTCAGCTTCCTTTGGTGCGCTATTCTTTGGTCGAGCTGCTTCTTCTTCAACCATGTCTTGTACTTCATCCTCCTCTTCAGCATCTTCTACCTCAACAACATCTTCAACTTGAATGTTCTCCTTTGAGCTTGGCTCCTCATGATTCTTCCCTCGCAGTGTGGTCCCGGACCTCAAAATAATGACATTGATACCACCTTTAGGGTTGGGTAAAGGTTGAGAAGGAATTGTACCGGAGCTTGAAAGTTGATTGTTGGAGGAAATTAGTGAATCCATCCGGGAGACGAGAGCTTGTAAAGTAGCATTCAGACCGTTCATGGTAGAGGTAAGTGTATTCTGAATGTCTTGGTGTCCTTGCGTCATAGTGCGAAGCATCTCATCATTAGAAGAAGAGGGGGGGTAAGTGATTTGATGGGCCTGCTGTTGGTTGTTCTGAGGCGCTTGGGACTACCTTTGGTGAGGTGCTCTATAAGGCTGGTTCTGGTTCTACTGTTGATAGGGAGGATTCTGCTGATACCAGTTTTGCTGATTGTTATTATTATTCCACCTCTGATTTCCCTGGTTGTCTCTGCCTCCTCTGTTATAGTTGTCCCTCCATCCTTGGTTGGAATTATCCCTCCATCCCTGGTTGGAGTTGTCTTGCCAACCTTGGTTATGGTTCCCACCTTGGTTATAATTGCCGCCTTGTTGATAGTATCCTTGATTCGGGCAGTCATAGAAGTTATGAGTAGTTGCCAAGGTGTTGTCTTCTTGTTGGAGCCACGGACACTCATCAGTGTAATGAGTATAATCAGCACATATTCTGCATACTCTTTATGGAACCAACTATTGACTGTGTTGTGATGGGGGAGGTTGAGGTTGTTGGTGATTCAGCTGTAGCTGCCTCAGTAAGTTGGTCATCTCTCCCAGAGTCTGAGTGAGAGCAGTAGTCTCACTACTAGAGGAAACCTCCGCATCAGCCTTGGGATGGTAGTTCCTGTGCCTGACATTTCGAGTAGGTTCTGCTAGATCGGTGATCAGTTGCCACGCTTCTGTCGCCGTCTTGTACTTCTTCATAGAGTCATTACTTGCAGCATCTAATGTAGTCTTATCCTGAGGCTTCAAGCCTTGTGTAAATTAGCTGATCAACACCATCTAGTCAATCTTATGGTGGGGGCACGAGTTTAGGAGATTCCTGAAGCGTTCCCAATATTTGTAAAGGGTCTCTGACTCGCCTTGGATAATGCAGGAAATCTCCTTCCTCAGTTTATCTGTAACTTCAGCTGGAAAGTATTTTTCCAGGAACTCCCTTCTGAGCAGATCCCAGTTGGTAATGACTGCTTCAGGTTTAGTGTAGAACCACTCCCTTGCCTTTTCCTCAAGAGAAAACGGGAAGGCATGCAGCAAAATAGTAGTTTCATCTACACCATGATGCCTAGCAGTTGACTAGGCTGTCTGAAAATCCCTGAGGTGCTTGATAGGCTCCTGAGCAGGTAAGCCATGAAACTTAGGTATTAGGTTGATTAGCACTGTCTTCAGTTCAAAATTTGGAGCCAGATTTGGGTGACGCGCTAGATACGATTGTAGTGTAAAGTCTGGAGCTCCCTCTTCCTGGAGAGTAATCTTTCTGGGCTTTGCCATATTACCTGCACGTAAATCAACAGTATCAGTAGAAGAGGAGCTTATTTCTTCCTCAGATGGCGCTTCAGATTCGCCTTCAGAAGAGACTGGTGAATTGGTAGTAACCACTTCACCACCCTCAGAGGCTAACCTACGCCGAGCTCGCCTAATACGTGAAATAGTTCTTTCAATTTCAGGACAAACGCAGCTAAGCTTGGGTCAGGCAGTGAACGCGTCATTCAATGAAAGAAACATACAGCTCATGGTAATAAAATAAAATATACAAAAATTAAAAATATGTACACCAACTAATAATTTAGCACGCTATTGCAACTCCCCGGCAACGGCGCCAGAAATTGATGCGGGCTGAAATTAGCCAATTAAGAAATTATAGTAAGAACAGCGTTGCAAGTACAGTTCTTAATTGACGAAAATCCGCTTATCAATTTAGAAGGGTTGTCACAAAATTAGAATAAAAATACTAGGAGTAGGAATCCCTGGTCGTCTCCCAATAAGTTGACAAAAGGGTGCTATTTTATTAATCAGGAGTTTTCCAAGAAATTTTAAGAGTTGGAGAACAGAAAAATAAATGATTGTAATTTAAAGCAATGAAAATTAAAAGAGATTTTATATAACCAGAATAAAAAGCCTTAACCGGGGGAATGATTAATTAGAAGTTCTATCTTTGTCGGATTTTCCCAAGTGTAGTATTAAGAGGTTGTTGTTTTCACTTAGTTAACCCTTAATAAATAAAGGAAAGTCAAGTGATTGAGCTAACTCTTATTCACAAGTCCTAATCCTCTCCTTATGGAAGGATTAGCGTTAGTAAATAGAGAATCAGCCAACAACTTCCAATTTAACTAATCACTTAAGCATTCCAACTCAAGAGTCTCCTTTTAATCAACCCCCAGGCCAAGTTGGGAGTCTACTCCATTGACATGAATGTAATTTTCATAAAGGAATAAGAAGAAGATATTTTAAATTAAATAAAATAACAACTGAAAATTAATTAAAGGTAAAAGTAGTTCTCTATATTAATAAATCCCAAAATCATAACATAATAATCTGAACAGGGTTAATGGGCAATAAAAAGAGTAAAGGAATAGAAAACAAACTAGAATAGTGAAACTTCAACGGAGGTAGTGACTCTTCTCAATATCCAAAGCAAAAGCATTAAAAGCATAAAAACTAAAAATCTATGAATGTGAAGAAAACCTAGAGGCAGAGTGATTTCTCTCTAAGATTTCAATCTAAAACTAAAAACTCTGTGAATGAGAATGTGTGTTGAGTCTTTGCTTGTCCCCTGGCTCTAGTCTGTGTTTCTGGGCCGAAAACTGGGTCCAAACTCGGCCCAAAATCACCCCAGCATTTTTTGCGATATCTGCTAGGGGTGGGCAAAAAAAATCCATATTTTGGATTTTAAACCAAATCCAAACCAAACCATTTTAAAAAAACCAGTTTTAAACCAAAAAAAATCCAAACCAAATTACATTTATTTTATAATTTGGTTTTTGATCCAATCCATTTAAATGGTTTTAAATCCGGATCCAGATCCAGATCCAAATTAAGATCCGGATCTAAAAAAACCCTAATTGAGTCTTCTCCTCTTCGACAAATCCATTCAACAAAACCAAATCCACTCTTCGCCACCGTCAACATTTCTTCCTCTCTGCCTCTCGTCGGAGCTCGGCGGTGGTTCGTCGGCCTCTACCTCTTCGAGTCTATAGTCTTCACTTTGATTCGAGACTCTGTCTCTCTGCCTCAACCTCCCATTCGCGACTCTGTCTTCTCTCTTTTTCGGTTCTCTTCTTCTTTCGTTGGTGGCTCGCCGGAGCTCATGCTCATCAATTGAGGTAAGCCTCCTCCTTGCCCTTGGTTCTGAGTTCTGAGTTTTATTTGGGTTTTTTCTATTTTGTTGATTTGTTCTGTTTTGTTCCTTCATGACTATACTGATTTGTTCTGTTTTGTTGAATCCTTGATGAACTGATTGCCATGCTCATTTATTATTTTTTTGGTTCATGCATGTACCATAATATATATAGTATATATGTAGCGCTAGTTGTTTATATACGGTGTATGAATTTTCAAATTGAACCCCCCTAAAACTTGATTTCATAAAAAATCTACTTGCTGATTTAAGCCAATACGTAAGTGTTCTATATGTATTGTGCTACTTAGTTATATATATATATATATATATATAACCAACAACCAATCTCCTAATCTCTTATAGGAATTAGAATTAGATAGACTAGTAGTTGAAGTTGCAGGGATGAATGATGAATTTGAACAATGCTGCATAAGAAATAGACTAGTAGTTGAAGTTGCAGGGATGAATGATGAATTTGAACAATGCTGCATAAGAGGGATAGTAAGAACACTTCAAATGGTGACATTGATTCAAGAACTTTAGTAAGAAGTGTATTAACTGTGGTTCAATTAGCAATCATATGAAAAATCATTATTTAGTTGAAGAAAACTAACTTATCTTATACATGTTTCCGGCTTTGTTGTTCTGATTTTTGTTGTAAATAGAATTTTGTTCTAAAAAATCATTAACTGTGTTCTGCCTTGGCCTTCTTTTTCTTATCATTATTTACTGCCTTGAATATCTCGCTCTAGCAAGTAGCAACTATAATATAGGCAATGGAAACAACTCAAGATCTTAGGACTTAGGAGTGCTTGCTTTCACTAGTCCCCACCTTAATTTTGTTGATATGAAACACTGCTGCTGTCTTGTTCTGCTGCTATCTTGTTCTGTTGCTGTCTTGTTCTGCTCCTAATTGTTTAGCAGCTGCCACACTAAAAGGTCTAATTTTGAAACTATCTGTATTTATAGTCATTGAAACTATCCTAATTGGGCTTGACCAATATTTTTACTCGCAACACTTAACTAAATTATTTAGTTCATGCAGTAATAGCTAGTATTGTTATAGAGATAGATGGAGGTGGCATGCATAGTACTAGTATTTGTTTTAATTTGGGGATGGGGATTGGGGAGAGTTATGAAAAACTAGAACATTTGAAAGTCCAAATATAGCTTCCTCTAGTTGAATCCAATCTGTTATATTAAATGCTTTATCTTTATTCAATATTTCCTTGGTTGCATTATCATGTCTACACAGAATATCAAACATTAATATGAGATTTAACATGTAAACAAATTGTTAACTTATCAATTCAGTTTGCTCTTTAGTAGTATGTATTTCATTATTCTGCTTGTTGACATTTGAGATATTTGTATTTGCCACTTGAATTATTCATTGTTCATAGAGCATGTGCTTGCAGGGCTTCCTATCATGATAGGTTAATTGAACCCCATTAAGTTTTCTATTTTAACCTTATCTGTTGTTGTATCTGGTAATGAAACCTTGTAGCATGTTGATATAATCGTTATAGTGGTGTAAATTTTACATTTTATGTATGCCTTTCAACATTATTTTATTAGGTACTTTATAGTTTTAGGATTAGCTTTTAGATATATTTTTATTAAATGCAATTCTGAACTTTTAAGCTGAGGTGTGGAATATGATAGCAAATGAAGACTTAAATATAGGATAGCAAATGAAGACTTAACTTGCTAGCTTCCATTTTCTTTAAACCCCTTTCTGAATGTGTAACAGAAGATGGAAGCTATTGCACTCTAAAATTAATAGGTTAAAAAAAAGGGGATGGCTGAGATTCATGAGCAGAACTAGATATAAAATAAAATGCAGGAAATCAGGGGCTGTCGTGCTGGTTTGGAAAGGTTTCGGAGGGTTGTTTTTTAATTTTTAATTTTTGGTTTCAGTGTGTGTTGATCAGAATTAAGAATAATTGTCTAATTTAGTTTACTAAACATATTCTGATGCTTGAGTGACTACTTTTTATAGGGATAAGGTAGAGTTAATGTTGAAGTTTTATTGGCTGCTGTTTTTTTTTTGAATTAGTTTGTGTTAATTTTAGCATGTTTGGCACCAAATTTTGAGTTATGTACACCTTGCTTTATATGCAGAGCAAGATGACTGAAAATAGTAATATTGAAGCAACAGGGATGTCCGCTAGCATTCAACCATCTTCTCCACCGTCAGGTGTTCGTAAGAATCGGTCAGCTGTCTGGGATCATTTTGATGTAGAGAATGCTACCGAGAAGAAGGCTAAATGCAAATATTGTGGTAGCTTAATACAATATGGGAATGGAACCAGCTCAATGGGTGGTCATTTGAGAAGATGCAAGCAAAATCCTAATAATGATTCGAACAAAAGAAGAAAAACAACGACCACACCGACTATAGATGAGCGTGGTGTTTTAAATTCACCCAGTGCTTCCAAATTTGACCAAGAGGAGGCTCGAAGGGCACTTGTGGAAATGTTTATTGGGGAAGAGCTACCATTTCGCTTCGTTGAAAGCCCGAAATTCTGAAAATTTGTGCATGCCCTACAAGCAAGATTCAAAGTTCCTTCACGGACTACATTAGCACGTGACATTGGAGCTCTTTATGCTGAAGAGAAGATGAAGTTGCAAGATTTTCTTTCGGCAAATTGTGGTAGAGTATGTCTAACCACTGACACTTGGACTTCAATTCAAAATTTTACTTATATGAGTTTGACAGCACACTTTGTTGATTTGGATTGGAAATTACATAAAAAAATACTTAATTTTTGTCAAGTGACAAGTCATTCAGGAGAGGTTATAGGAGCAACAATTGAATCTTGTTTAAATAATTGGAATTTGAATCGGGTCTTTAGTGTGACAGTTGATAATGCCTCCTCTAACGATGTTGCAATTAAATATCTGAAGCAGCGATTGAATTCTTGGAATAGCATTATTTTGAATGGTGAATTTATTCATATGAGGTGTTGTGCACATATTATAAACTTAATTGTAAAAGAGGGGTTGAAAGAGATTGATGAATCAGTCTTGAGGATTCGTAGTGCAGTAAAGTATGTTAGATCTTCTCCATCTAGAGCTAGTAGGTTTCAAAAGTGTGTTGAACTAGAAAAAATCCAATATAAAGGCTTGCCTTGCATGGATGTTGAGACTAGGTGGAATTCTACCTATCAAATGTTAGAGGTAGCTTTGAAGCATCGCAAAGCATTTGAGTTGCTTGCTTTGAAAGATAATACCTATATAGGAGAGATGAATGGAGGAAAAGGGAGAGGTGTTCCTTCTGATTCAGACTGGGAGTATGCTGAGTCCATTGTACCATTTTTGCGAGTGTTCAGTGATGCCACTATACGTGTTTCTGGTACCTTATATGTTACCAGTGATATGTATATGAAGGAAGTATTTGCAATTGGACGATTTATTCGTCATTCTTGTGATTCTGTTGATTTTAGTACTATGTCAATGGCAGAAAGGATGAGGGTTAAGTATGAGAAGTATTGGGGCAATCCTGATTCGGTGAATATGTTGTTATTGATTGCTATCGTACTTAATCCAATGCAAAAGATTGAGTATGTCAATTATTTCTTGGATTACTTCTTTGGAGAAGAAAAAGGAGGCGAATTGAAGTCAAAGTTGTCCAAGTGCATAAAGTTACTCTATCAGCAATACCAAAGTTCTGGGGAAGCAAGTGAAGCTGATACGCAAGAAGTTCAAGCCAACAACATTAATACCGATCTTCATGGCATGGGCTTTTTTCTGCAAGCAACCGGTCGCAGAACAAATACAAGATCTGAACTTGATAGATATTTACAAGAAGAATGCGAGCCATACTCCCATAAGTTCGATATACTAAACTGGTGGAAGGTCAACTCAACCCGATTTCCAATTCTTGGAAATATGGCTCGTGAGGTATTGGCTATACCTGTTTCTACGGTAGCTTCGGAGTCTGCATTTAGTACTGGAGGAAGAGTCCTCGATCCATACCGCAGTTCCTTAACACCTAGAATGGTAGAAGCCTTAGTCTGCACAGGAGATTGGCTTAAGGAAGATCTTTTCTCCGCTTTAGATGATGATGGTGAAGTTCTTCAACAAGTTGATCAAGGTATAAAATTTATTTCATATTTCTTGTCATTTTATTTTATTTTTGTTTTTGTTATCTTTCTATTTTAGAATTTAGGTATTAGTTACCAATTAAAAGTTGTTAAATATAGACTTGATAATTAATTTGATTCCCTTGGCAGATATATTTTCCTCTAATGATGGTGCTTGTTCTATGGCGGCATCAATTGATAATCTTGATGATGACTAGGTATACTTAATATTCTCATTTAGTTTAATACTTTCATTTAAAGATTTGTTTTAAAATGACAAAGGTATATTTTGTTATTTGCAGATATATTTTTCTCAAAGACTGTGGTTGTTTGATGATTTTGTTGGCAACTTGGCATCTTTTGATATTTTGTTAGAGAGATATTTTGGTGGTATTCTTTTGATGTCTTGAGAATGATTAAATGTTATATAGATTAGCTATTGTCATTAGATTTATAAAGAACCAAATTCTAGTTGTAATAAACCTATACACTTTAAAATGACTTTAGTATTAATTTTACTATTTAAAAAAATTATGGTTTAAAAATTAAATTTCTAAAAACTGGTTTTAAAAGTGGATTTTTTGTTAAAATATCTGGTTTAAAAATTGAATTTTTAAAAACTAGTTTTAAAATTGGATTTTTGGTTGATGAAACTGGTTTTAAAACTGGATTTTCAAAAACTGGTTTTAAAACTGGATTTTTGGTTACCAAAAATCTGGTTTTAAAACTGGATTTTATAAAAAAAAACCGGATTTTAGATTTGGATTTAAAAAAACCGGATTTAAAACCGGTTTTGCAAGTAAAACCGGATTTAAATTTTAAAACCGGTTTAGAACCGATTTTTGTTTTTTCAAACCGGTTTAGAACCGGTTTTGCTCTTCAATCCAGTTCTGGTTTGGTTTCCTAAACCATAAAACTGGTTCTGGAGTGGATCCAGTTTGGATTTTTAAAAATCCAAACCATGCCCACCCCTAATATCTGCAGGTAGCGCATGTCTGACGCGTACGCGTCGCTGGTCATCTTCGCGTGTCACGCGTACGCATCAGGCACGCGCACGCGTCGCCGTGCAGACTCCGATTCACGCGCATGCGTGAGCCATGCGTGTGCACCGCTCCTCGCTGGTTGTCTCCTTTATTTCTTGTGCTCCTTCCATTTATGCAAGCTTCCTTTCCATCCTCTAAGTCATTCCTGCCCTATAAAGCCTGAAAACACTTAACACACAGATCACGGCATCGAATGGTATAAAGGGGAATTAAAAATACACAATTTAAAGGTTTAGGAATCAAGTTTTCAATTATAGAACAAAACTGGGAAGAAATTGTAATATCATGCAAATTGTGTGAATAAGTGTGCAAAAACTTGATAAAACCACTCAATTGAGCACAAGATAAATCATAAAATAGTGGTTTATCACATGGGTTCTGTGAAAAGGGAAGAAAAAGAGAGTAGAGTGTGTATGAGTGAAGGTAGAAAACCTAGGGTTACCCAAATGAATTTTAAAAATATTTGTGGTAAAGGTAAAAAATTAATAATTATTATTAAACCTCCATATGGGTTGTATTTATAAATTATTTATTGTGTTCATAAAAAAAACTCAAAACACTTGAGCTTACTAAAGACAAACCCTAATATAACATAATATTAAAATTAATTTAAAAAAAATATATTTTTTAGTTCTCTTAGGGTGCACATGGGTCGGGTGAAGCTGGGTTTGTCTTGACCCGGACCCGGCCTGAAATAATGACCGGGTCTATTTTTGAGACCCTTACCTGGCCATAGACCTGGTGAAATCACACCAAATTAGCCCCCAAATTGTTCAGAGCCGGACCGGGTCTTCAGATCGGGCCGGGCCATGTGCACCCCTAAAATTAGAAACTATTAGGTCCTTGGAATAGGATGTCGGAAATTTTGTAGAAATGTATCATGGTTTGTTAATTAACTGAATCAGAGCAATCAAAATTCATTTCCAAATTAAACACACTAAAAGCTTGGCAAATTAGCCATTAAAAGTTCCGATACTTGGAGAGTGTTCATAATCATAGGTAGTGGTTAGGGGTGTTCAAGACCCGGTCTGGACCAAAATTTGGCCTAAATTTAAGGTATATTTTTCTGAGTTTGGGTCGTTGTTTTTATCAGTGTTATTTTCAAGTCAAGTTTGAGTTATGCTTTAAGTCACTCGATTCGGTCCGAAATTTTTTTATAATAAAAATATATATTTTGGAGTGAAATTAGTAATGCCATATCATATTTTTATATTTCAATTAATATTTTTATATTATACGGTATTATTTTTATTTTGAAATAATTTATTTTGGTATAAATATGATATAATATTTATTAAATTTAATTTTAAAAGTAATTTTTTATTACTTTAGTATATAATATTTATAAATTTATACATACTAATTTTATATTGGGTCGACCCAATTTATTTCGAGTCACTTTTTGATCGGGTAAAAAAGACTCGATGACCTTTTAAGGTTGGGTCCAGATCTAATCAAATCTGGCTCGTCCCGGCCCATGAACACCCTAGTAGTGGTTATGTTCACATTCATTTTGCATAAATAGAAATAATAACAAAAATATGCGGATACAAAGATGAATCTACTCTAAAATAGTTTGTCTTCGGAGGAGTTTACTTCCATATAAAGAATTAGACAGCGAGATCACTTTTCCCCTTACCTATTTGTTTTATATATTGAATGACTATCACATATTTTTTTTGGTTAATAACAAGAAATGGAAGCCTATTATTTTATTTGGAGGAGGTCTCTAATTACCTCACCTTTGTTTTGCAAATGATTTGGTTTTCTTTGCTCAAGCTAGTAGAGAGCAAGTACAAGTTATCAAAGAAGCATTAAGGACCTTTTGTGAGAGTTCGAGTTAGAAAGTGATTTTTCATAAATTGTGCATTTTCTTTTCAAAGAATGTCAATCACTCAGTCAAGCAGGACCCCAGTTCTAACCTAGGTATTAATCCCACTAATAATCTGAAAAAATACCTGAGTGTTCTGCTTATCCATGAAAGATGTAACAAGCAGCATTTCCAATTTATTATTGACAAGATGCACAACAAGCTCAACTCCTGAAATATAAAGACTTTTTCTTTTGCCGAAAAGTGTATGATAGAACCATCAATAGCAGAACGGGTAAGGTTTATTGCTGAACAGGGATGGCCAATTAGCACTTCCTAGAAGGTTCTATACAATTGGAACTACCAACTCAGGGAGAGGGTTCTCTCCAATTTCTAACAGAATTCATAACAGAAAATACACATAAAACTAAATTAACTAAAACCTAGCTTCTTATAGGCAGTGAGTAATGGAGTCTAACAACCTATTAGCCAGCTGAAACATGCCAACAACTCCTAAAATTGCCACTTAATCGCTGCTTACCTCTCCTTTTGTAACACATCCCAAACCTATTAATACTTTCCCCTTGGACAACCACCTTGTCCTCAAGGTGGATCTCCGAAAAGGTAGCCCGCAATGTCGCCGCTCGCTCCCAGCGGTCCTCACAAGGAGAGAGGCCTACCCAGCTCACCAAATACTCCAAAGCCCTGTCCTTTGCAGTTTGCGATGCCACAATCTGAGACGGATGCATCACCAGCTTACCATCCTCAACCAGCCCCGGTGGAAGCGTCTACACATATTGCTGCGGCGGGTAGGGGTGGCAACGGGGCGGGTTTTTGCTCTACCCGACCCCGCCCCGCCCTACAAAAAACTACATGAAACCCATCCCGCCCTACCTGCGGGTAGTAAAATGTTAAACCCTAACCCGCCCCGCCCCTGCGGGTACCCGCCCCGCCCCTATCCGCCTCTATAATTAATAAATCCAACAAATAAAATAGAATATTAAAAATTATATAACCATTATTTACATACATAACATAAATTAAGGTAAAAATTTATATATGATATAATATTATTAATCATTTTACTAATTATTTTATATATGTTACATATATATTATATATCGGGGTGGGTAAGGGCGGGTTTAACCTAAATCTGACAGCGCCCCGCCCCGACCAAGAACCTGTCCCGTTAAAACCCGCCCCGAGCGGGTAGGGGCGGGGTGGGTACCCGCGGGTTCGGGTAGTGTTGCCACCCGCTAGCGGCGGGACGACCTTTTTCAACTTGCTAACGTGGAAGACTGGGTGAAGTCTGCACCCTTGAGGTATGGCTAACCTGTATGCCACTGCCCCTATCTTTTCAACCACTTCAAACGGTCCATAGTAACGAGGGCTTAGCTTTTCATTGACTCTCTACGCTAGTGTCCGCATCCGATAAGGTTGTACTTTCAAATAAACTCACTCACCAGGCTTGAACTCCACATCCCTTCAATGCCTATTTGCTACTTGTTTCATTCGCTACTGAGCCTGCACCAAGTGCGTCTTCAGCTCTGCTAACACAGCATCCCTGGTTGCTGTCAATGTTGCCACCTCTTCAACATTCGATGGAAAAGTCTCTCCACGGAAAAAGTGCTGGCATATGATAAAGTACTTGAAATGGTGTTGTTTGGGATGAGGCATTGTAGGAGGTATTAACCAAAACTTAGCCCATGGTAGCCATTTGATGAGGGGATATTTTATACATTTTTTGATGTTATTTTCATAGTTTTTCAGTATGTTTTGTTAAGTTTTATTATGTTTTAGTATGTTTTATTGCAAAATTTACTTTTTGGAGAATACTTTGAGCTTTTTTGTTTTTTCTATGATTTTAGGTGAATTTTGGGTGAATCTGGCAAGTTTTGGCAAAATCTGATTCAGAGGTAAGGAAAGCATAGCAGATGCTGTCAGAATTTGACCTCCGTGCATTCAAACAAGCATTTCTAGAGCTTTCCAGTGATATATAATGGTCTATACTTTTCTTCAGATTGGACAGCCCAAAACGTGCGTTGAACGCCCAAACTATCCCCTAGTGGGCATTCAACGCCCCAAGAGGACCAAGGCTGGTGTTGAACACCCAAACCTAGTGTTCAACGCCATAAGAGGAGCAAGGACCAGCATTTCTACCCCTTAGTGGGCATCCAATGTCCACTCCTTCAAGTTAGAAGCCAAGCTCAGCCCAAACACTCACCAAGTGGGTCAAGAAGTGGATTTTTGCACCTTTAGCCTAGACTATTTCATTCTTGTAATTTCTAATTATAATTAATATCTCTTTAGGTTTAATATTAGTATATATAAGGGAAGATCACCATTATTTAGGGGTCTCTCCAACATATTCAAATTTCATACTTTATTCTCTGTACAATATAAGCAACTAAACCTCCTAGGTTAATGTTAGGAGCTCTGCTGATTCCTATGGATTAATATAATTACTTTTCTACTTCAATCTATGTTTGATTCTATTCTATGATGCATTGTCGTTCTTCATCCTTATGAATCTCGATTCTACATGAGTTCGTTATGAGTCCTGACCCGGATAGTATTGAGCTACAGCTTGAGGATGCATCACGGGTTCCAACAAGTTATCTGGACTAATTGGGGTATGTGACATAAAACCTTGTTAGTCAAGGGTAATTGAGGTTCATGTGGCTCTAAGGGCTAGAACCATAAGAGCATCAGTCTCTAATATGGAAGATCCGACCTTGTCTGTGGCGTTTTGAGTAGGATCAGCAAAGAGATTGAATTGCGCGCGCTTCACCCTCTCCCAGATTGATCTAGTCCGTTCAGATGTTTGGTTTGGACCTGAGGAGATTAATGACCATGACCAATGGATTAATCACTTACAGCCTTGCCATTGAAGGAATTATTCATCTTTGAAGTAGTTGGTATGACGTGTTAATCCAGAATAAGAAGCACCTCCGAAGCCTTAATTGACTTCTCATTACTGTCTCTATCTTAATTATTTATCGCTTTTGTTATTGCTTGTTTATGCGCCTACAACAACCAAAAACTATCTTTCGATTTACCTAACTAAGATCTGCAGGATAACCACAACTTGCTCAATTCGGCAATCCTCGTGGGATTCAACCCTCACTCACCTGAGGTATTACTTGGACGACCCGGTGCACTTGCCAGTCAGTTGTGCGAGTTACAAAATTCGCACACCACCATTCCAACTATTTCTTCGGGTAGCCCCCACAAAGCACCACAAACAAGTCTCCAAACATTAATTCACCACTTCGGTTTGGCCATCGGTTTGCGGATGAAATGCCGTGCTGTACTTCAATTTTGTCCCTGCGGCTTGGAATAGTTCGGACCAAAACTTACTTATGAACACCCTATCACTGTCTGATATGATTGACTTGGGAAATCCGTGTAGTTTAATCACCTCCTTAATAAAGCCTAGTGCCACCTCTTTGGCTAAAAATGGTTGTGCTACAGGGACGAAGTGAGCGTATTTAGTTAGCCAATCGACTACTACCAGGATAGTGGCTATGCCTTTGGATTTTGGCAATGCCGCCACAAAATCCATTGCAACGTGCTCCCAAACTCTCTCCAGAAGTATTAGGGGCTGCAACCGCCCCACCGGTTTCATCGTGGCATACTTGCTTTGCTGGAAAGTGTGGCAACCCAAAATATAACCCCTGATCCTTTGCCTCACGCCGTGCTAGTGAACCGCTGCTGCCAGCCGCTTATAGCTTCGAAAGAAGCCTGAATGTCCTCCTGCCCCACTATCATGGGAGTCAGCCAGCAAAAATGGAATCAGAAGAATTTGCAGTCAAAACTGCTTTCCCTTGATAAAACAGCCGACCCTTATGTAGGGAATACATCAGATAGTCGTCCAACCCTTGCTACAGGGCGACCATGAGTTTCTTCAATCTCTTGAAAGCTTCTTGGGCCTTGTCATTCAAATGCATTTTGCTTTGTCAACTCCATCAACGGCTTGGCGATAACCCCAAATCCTTGCACAAAACTCCTATAATATCCGATAAGGCCCAGGAATCCCCGTAAAGCCTGTTGGTCCGTTGGCACCGGCCACTTTATCATCGCTGTGGTTTTGTTAGGATCAGTCGAGATCCCTTGTGCCGAGACAATGTGACCTAAGTATTCCATTGAGCTCACTGCGAATGTGCATTTCTTCTCCTTCAACACCAGTTGGTTCTCCAATAAAATCTGAAAAACTTGTTGGAGGTGAAGGGCATGGCTTGCCATATCATGACTATAGATGAGAATATCATAAAAAATGACCAAGATGAATTTTCGTAATAGAGACTTAAGAATTTCATTCATCAAGGCTTAAATGAGCTAGGTGCATTGGTCAAGCCAAAGGGAAGGACTAGAAACTCATAATGGTTTCATGAGTGCGGAAGGCGGTCTTGTGGATGTCTTGATCCCTCGTTCAAATTTGGTGGCACCCAGATTTTAAATCCAACTTAGAGAAAATTGCAACTCCCGCCAATTCACCGAGTAGCTCATCAATGACGGGGATAGAAAATTTATTTGGCACCCTAATACCATTTAACACCCTATAATCAACACAAAATCTCTAGCTGCCATCCTTTTTCTTTACCAACAATATCGGGCTAGCGTAAGAGTTGGAGCTTGGCGAATTATCCCTGAGGCCAGCATTTTTCTCACCATTTGTTCAATCACTTATTTCTGATGGTGCAGGTAATAATAAGATCTTCTATTCGAGGCTGAAGCTCCTTCTCTCAATGGAATGTCATGATCATGGTGATGGTATGATGGCAGCCCTGGTAATGTCTGAAACATCTTAGCATTAGAAGCTAACACTGATTGTATCACCTGTGGCACCAATACCACGGAACCTTGCAAAGTCATGGGCCACAGCTGGATCATAAATCCCTCTCCCCCTTCTTGAATGGACAAAACTGCAGATTAAAGGTGCATGCCTCCATAGCACAGCTCTGGGTCCCCTTGCAAAGTAACCATGTTGTCCCCATTCTGAAATTGAAGGCATGATTTTTTGAAGTTTGTGATGACATATTCCAACTTATCTAGCCATGCCAGCCCCAAGACAAACTCCGCTTCATCAGTTAGAAAAATGAAGAAGTCTTCCTTGATTGCCAAATTCTTGAATTAAAGAGTGACACCCAAACACCTTCCTTGTCCCCCTTTATTGCTGCTGTCTGCTACCCTGACCTAGAACTTAGGGGTGTTCTCAATCCTTAGGCCCAACTCGATGACAATCTCTGGTGTCGAAGTTGTCCGAAGCTCCACAATCTATGAGAACGCATACACGGCGACCATTTATCTTTGCCCAGGCTTTGATTGACTTGTGATGTCCACTCAAGCTCATGAATTTAAGTTCCAATTATCGCTGCTTTTCTGTTTCCAGAATTGCTTCATGCTGTAACCAATCCACTTTAAAGTCTGGCTCCATGATCAAAAGCTTGAACTCCCTATTCTTGAAAATGTGATCTGTGGTGTACGGTTCATCATTGAGGAAGCATTCCCCCGAGCATACTTCGCCCTATACTCCTCGTTGCTGAGATATCTCAATCTGTGCCGTTGCAAAGGATCCATCTTCGACTATGCACCCTTGCTTGCTGCAGAGTTGGACGCTGTATCAAGGTCCACAGCTTTGGTGACGGTTGAATTGGCAATGAAAAAGTTGGAAGCCGGTGGTTTACTACGTCCCGATACTCCTCGCAAGGCAGCATTGCACTTTTCTACCTTCTATGCCAGTTCCATCAACTTATCCACTAACTGGTATGTAACTAGTTTACATTCTTCACCCACTTCCAGTTTCAGCCTATTTAAGAAGAGGTCCATCAACAATTCTGGAGCAATATCACAGAGAGGTCACGCGTGAAGCACTAACTAATCAACGTAGTCCCAGACCGAGTTCGTCTATTTCAGCTTCAGCAGCATTTGATACGCACTCTGTAGCTTTTCCATTTGAAAATGCTGTAACAGCGTCACACTGAGGAACCGCCACTGCAGCACCGGCACTATCGGCTCCTGATAAACCCCAATTTTATGGTTTAGCTTGTGTTGAATTTAGTAGATTTTATCAACTTATCTCACATTTATTTAATGAAATAGCATGGTTTTGTGAATTTCTCCTAATTTGTACTTAAGAGTAAAAAAATGCTTTTTAGAACTTTAAATTGCTAAATTTAATTCTCTTTAATTCCATTCGATGCCTTGATGTGTTTGTTTATTGATTTCAGGCTTAGAAGGCAAAGATTAGATTTAAGTGAAGAAAAAAAGCATGCAAAATGGAGAACTCATGAAGAAATAAGGATTTGGTGGAAATCATGTCCATGCGTCCGTGATGAGCAGATAAATTATACGCTTTTTGGCATTTTTTAGTATGTTTTTAGTATATTTTAGTTAGTTTTTATTATATTTTTATTAGTTTTTAATTAAAAATCACATTTCTGGACTTTACTATGAGTTTGTGTATTTTTCTATGATTTCATGTATTTTCTGGCTGAAATTGAGGGACCTGAGCAAAAATCTGATTCAGAGGCTGAAAAAGGACTACAGATGCTGTTGGATTCTGACCTCCCTGCACTTGAAGTAGATTTTCTGGAGCTACAGAGGCCCAATTGGCACGCTCTCAATTGCATTCGAAAGTATACATCCTGGGCTTTCCAGCAATATATAAAAGTCCATACTTTGCCCGAGATTTGATGGCCCAAACTGGTGTTCCAAGTCAGCATAGAAATTCTGGCGTCAAAACGCCAGAACTGGCATAAAAGCTGGAGTTAAACGCCCAAACTGGCACAAAAGCTGGCGTTTAACTCCAAGAAAAGCTTCTACACATGAAAGCTTCAATGCTCAGTCCAAGCACACACCAAGTGGGCCCGGAAGTAGATTCTGCATCATTTACTCATTTCTGTAAACCCTAGGTTACTAGTTTTCTACAAATAGGACCTTTTGCTATTGTATTTGACACACTTGATCATACTTTTCATCTTTGGGAGGCTGGCCATTCGGCCATGCCTAGACCCTTTTGTTCTTATGTATTTTCAACGGTGGAGTTTCTACACACCATAGATTAAGGTGTGGAGCTCTGCTGTTCTTCATGAATTAATGCAAAGTACTACTGTTTTTCTATTCAATTCACGCCTACGTCTTCTCTAAGATATCCATTCGTTCTTCAACTTGATGAATGTGATGATCCGTGACACTCATGATCATTCTCACCTATGAACGCGTGCCTGACAACCACTTCCGTTCTACATGCAATCAAACTTGAATGTGTATCTCTTGGGTTTCTAATCTAAGATTAGAACCTTCGTGGTATAGGCTAGAATTATTGGCGGCCATTCCTGAGGTCTGGAAAGTCTAAACCTTGTCTGTGGTATTCCGAGTAGGATCTGGGAAGGGATGACTGTGACGAGCTTCAAACTCGTGAGTGTTGGGCGTGTGACAGACGCAAAAAGATCAATGGATCCTATTCCAACATGATCGAGAACCGACAGATGATTAGCCGTGCGGTGACAGCGCATTTGGAACATTTTCACTAAGAGGATGTGAAGTAGCCATTGACAACAGTGATGCCCAACATAAAGCTTGCCATGAAAAGGAGTATGAATGATTAGAAGAAGGCAATAGGAAAGCAGAAGTTCAGAAGGAACAAAGCATCTCCATACGCTTATCTGAAATTCCTACCAATGAATTACATAAGTATCTCTATCTTCATTTTTTGTTTTATTCATATTTTAATTATCAATCCTCCATAACTATTTGAATCTGCCTGACTGATATTTACAAGATGACCATAGCTTGCTTCAAGCCGACAGTCTCCGTGGGATCGGCCCTTACTCACGTAAGGTTTATTACTTGGACAACCCAGTGCACTTGCTGGTTAGTTGTGCAGAGTTGTGATAAAGAGTTGAGATTACAATTGTGCGTACCAAGTTGTTGGTGCCATTGATGATCACAATTTCGTGCACCAGTACGCATGCCTCAAGCATACGCGTGAGGAAGGAAATTTGCCATGCCATGCGTACGTGTGACACTTGTCACGTGACCTCATTAAAGGAACACACTGGAGGCGATTTCTGGACTTGCTGGAGCCCAATCCAACTCATTTTTTAAGCTATTAGAGGCCAAATTCAAGAAGGATAAAAGGGGGAGCAATTAGTGTAGTGTAGGAAACATGCTTCATGTTAGTTCTAGAGAGAGAAGCTCCATCTTCTCTCTAGAATTAGGGTTCTTAGTTTAATTTTCTCTTTAATTTCTCTCTTTAGTTTTTGTTTTAATGTAGTTTCATTTATATTTTCATGCTCTAGTATTTTAATTCTCTTATTTCTTCTTGTTAATTTCTCTTTTGAGCTATTCTTTAGTTTTATGAACTCTTGTAATTCAATTTCATTTAATGCAATTTTATGTTTTCATGTTTATTGATGCTTGTTTGAGTTGTTATTATTATTTTCTTACTTTTAGTAGTTTTAGATTTTATAATTTCTTGTAATTTAATATGCTTTTATTTTTATGCACACTAAGTGTTTGATAAAATACTTGGATTAGTTTTAGAGCAGATTTTGAGCATTCTTAGCTTGGAAAGAGAAGCTTGGTAATCTTGAGTTATTAATACTCAATTTGGATTGGTGATCTAGAGTTGTTAGTTAATCTTGTTTCCATTAACATTACTTATGGATTTGGGTTAACTAGGCATATTATACTTTCTCCCAATGTTGGAGATAACATAATAGGCTTAGCTCTTGGTAATTATTGTGTTATAATTAATGACTAGGATAGAAAACCTTGATTCTCAATCTTTGCCATGAATGCCTCTTTAGTATTTGTTGTCTTTAGTTGCTTGATTTACTTTATTGTCATTTAAATTTCTTGCCACTTAATTTCTTGCTTCTTGTCTTCTTATATGTAAACCACCCCTTTGAACCCCATAACCGATAACATGCATACCTCACTGCAATTCCTTTGAGAGACAACCCGAGATCTAATACTCTTGGTATTTTTTATTGGTTTGCACTTGTGACAAACAAATTAAACTTTGATTGAGGTTTGTTTGTTGGTTTAGATCTATACTTCGACGAGATTATTTTTGTGTGAAAATTCTAGACCGACGACAACCCTTACATCAAGCTTTTGGCACCGTTGCCGGGGAATTGCAATGTGTGCTTGTTATTGGTTATTGTTCATATGTGAATATTGTGAATAATTTTCTTTTTGTTTGGTTGCTAGTTTTGGTTTAGGAGTTTGCTTTCTTTATTGCTTTCTTTATTTCTTATTATCTTTCTTTATTGCTGGTTTTGGTTTAGGAGTTTGGTTCACACTATGTTGTAGAAAATGAAAGCTTCAATGAGGGTTTGCATCAAGGAATTGGAAATCACAGGTGGGAGGAGCCTCAAGTATATGGATACTCTTCTTGGCAACAACTTCCTCTGGTTTCTTATGGGAATAATCCAACTCCTAATGCATACCAATCTAATGGATGTGGTGAACCTCATTGTGGTTGTCAACCACAACCACCATATGCATATGACCCCTTCCCTCAACATAGCTTTCAACAACCTTACTCACAAGCCCTACATCACCATTCACCTCCATATGATCCTGACCCATACTCACCATACCACCAACCATATGAACTATACTTAGAGCCACCACCATTCCAACACCAATACCCCCAAGAACCACCAATTCATTATACACCACCTCAAGCCTCTTACCAATATGAACCACCTTCCAATTATGAATCCTTTCTCCCAAACAATGAACTCTCTTTCTCACCATCACCTTCAGTGAATAAAGCTTTCCAACTCTTCATGCAAGGACAAAGAGGTCTTTACTCTCTTCTCCAAAAGCAAGAAGAAGATCATAAGGAGCTAAAGGGGCTAGAAATCATGGTGGCTACCATGACTGAAACTATTAACCATATAGCATCCCACCTATACTCATGAAATCATGACAGTCTCATTGACGAATCTGGAAGATCAACCAAAGAGCATAGTGAGGAGAGGAACTTGGAGCTTCAAGGTAAAAAAGAGGAGTTGAAATAAGAATTGCAACAAGAGGAGAAAGCTGAGATAATTGATCCGGAAGGAGCGGTTGAAGAATTAGGAGAGGTTGACCAAGAATTGGATTTAATCATTGATGAGTTCTTGTCCACACTAACTAATCACCTTGATGATCTTGTTGAACCTTCTTCCGTTGAGCTTAAAAGTGATGTTGAGGAGGGTGCGCAACCTCCAAAGCATATGGTGAATGAAGACTTGGAAAAAGTTGAACAAGCAATAAATTCACATCTTGATGATAATTCCACACCAGCGCATAACCCGTTGAGTTTGAGGAGTCCTCTTCCATTGAAATTGAGGTTGATTTTGAGCTAGATTTTACGCTACCTCCAAGTTGAGACATGAAGGATGGAGAAGAGTTAAAAGAAGTTGGTGAGGAAGTGATTGAATGTGAAGAACCTTGTCAAGAAGTGGACATGGAAGATGCTTGTCAAGAAGTGGAGGTAGTCAAAGAAGAGCACAAGGGAGTGGAACTTGCAAGACCATTGGAATCATCCCTTCCTAAGTCACCATCATCCATTACATTATTCAAGTGGGTAAACTTCATATCTCTTAGCTTTCTTATTCCGCTTGAGTATAGTTTGCTTGAAACGGATGGTCAACTTAGAGTTCTTTGTGAAATGAGAAGCAAGAAAAAGTTAGTTAGCGGCTGACATCACAATTCAAGGTTCATTATGGTTAAGTCATCAAGGTTTAAGTGAAAAAGGTGGTATAGTACTCAATTGAAAGAATCTAGAGGAGAGCTTTGGTGCTTGAATGAGAATTCTTCAACCTTGTCACCCGAATGGAAGCAAGAAGATCAAAAAGAAAGGGTGTTGACAAACAAGGTTTGGGATCCCAGAATATATATCAACCATCATCAATCTTGGGGTCTTGTCACTTGTTTAAATTTGATTGAGAGCTTAGTGCGCCTAGTTTGGGATCTCGGTGGACATTGGATATGCAAGCATTGGTGGGGATTCAAAGAAGAATTCAAGCACAAACCACCTTGACAAGGACCCCACCAATTGTCCAAATTAAGGACAATAAATAAAGTGCTAGGTAGGAGACACCCCACCATGGTAAACTCTTTTCATTTTTTTCTTTTGTATATATTGGTAAATAAGTTTAATTTCAAGTTTAGTTTGGTTGGTTGAGTTTATTTGGTAGTCTAGTTTGGTTGGTTGGTTGAGTTTATTTGGTTGAGTTTGGTTGGTTGAGTTTATTTGGTGCAAGAAATTGGAAAATTTTTGAAAAACAGAGCACCCTGTCACGCGTACGCGTGACCCCGTGATTCCAAACAATCCTGTGTACGCAGCCATATTACGTGTGCGCATCATATATTTTTGGCCCAAGACGCGTGCGCGGTCACTTTCCGCGTACACAACCGCACTGGACAGAGGCTACCCTCTACGTCTCGGCTGCTCGCGTACGCTTGACCACCCCTGTTTCATACTTCTCTTTTCTTCTCTTCTCTCTATTTCTTTTCTTCTTTTTTCTTCCCTTCTCCAACCATCATCCATCACTACCATTTACCATCCACCATCATCTCCTTTAGTTAGTTAGTTAGTTAGTTAGTTGATTAGTTAGTTAGTTAGTTAGTTAGCTTAATTTTTGTTTTAGGTGATACGTGTTGGATTATTGAATTGATTTGCTAATTGTGCTGAGATATTGTTGTTGATTACTGACATGATGTTGTTTTAGTATAATTGTTGCTAATATTCATTGTTGAATTCCTTTATTGAGGTTATAATTTGTTGTTTGGTATTAAATTTTTCATACTTAACATTTGTGAATACCAAGTACTTATGAGAATTGCCTTCAAAGCACTTTAAATCTTTTGAATTGCATGATTTGGCCACCATGTGATTTGAATTCTTTACTTTGACTAGGAAATTTTTTGATGCATGATATGCATTTATCTCAATGTATTGTGTTACTTGATTGTATGCATCCATATGTTATGCTTATACCTTAATGACATGTTAACCCTCAATTGTTTAACTATGTGTTCTACACATACTTAAAACTAGTCATTTTGGCGGAATGCTTCATTTGTGAAATTGGATTGTAAGCTCCCCTAGGGACATCTTTTGGAAATTCTCAAGCTATATGTGATTGATTTTAACTTCTAGTTCCCTTTTATGTCAACTAGGTGATGCGAACTAAACTTCAAAGTGTATCATTGATTGATGTGTGGATTTCATATTTTCTTTTAGTCCATTAAGTTCTCTAGCACATCAATCAATGTCCACTCATTATCCAATTCACAATTGTTTAATTATTGCTTGAATGCTTTTATGCTTCTTTATGACTTGTTTGTTATCTTAACCTATAAGTTTCCTTTAAAGTATTTCAAGCACACTAGAATGAGTGAAGTGCATACTTTTTTTGTGTAATTGTGACTTAGTTTTTAATGCTAGTGTGTGTGTTCTAAACCATAGGTAACTTAGAATTCACACACTATTTTCATCAATGTCACACACTAATTCACTCACTTCATTTTCGTGACTCTTACCTCATTCTAATATTATATGCTTCCTTGCTTTTGCATTTATCCATCTTACTATCCTATTTTCATCTTTCAGGATGATTCACCGTAAGCAAAAAGAGAAGCAGAAGAAAGAACACACAGCAGCCAATTGATCCACCAGATGATTATAATCTTTGATTTGTTTGATTCTTTATATCTATTATTTTGTGTATGAATGCATTTATATGATTGAGGCCTTTATTTCATTTGAGCTCACTTATCCAAATAGTCTTACCCTTTTATCCACCATTGTAGCCAATTTTGAGCCTATTTTAATTCCCTTTTGTTCTTAATTTTAGCATATCACTACCCCTAAGTGAAAAATAATAAATGTCCTTGTTTGGATCTTTGATTAGCTTAGGCTAGTAGAGTGTGCTTCATTCAAGTACGAAAAGTTTGGGAACATTGGTTGAGATAAAAGTGTGTTTTGTAGTTCTGTTGAAAATCTTGGAAATTGGGTACATACTCATCATGCATTAAATGTTTAAACCATATGCATTCATCTTTTGTACATATTATGTTATTGAAAAAAAAATTTGAAAAAATATATAAAAAAAAAGAAAAAAAAAAGAAAAGAAAGAAAAAGAGAAAAAAAAGCAATAAAAGGGGGACAAAATGTCCCAAAGAAGAGTAATAATAACAACGCATATGTGTTGTGATTGAAAAGATTGAATGAGTATGTTAAAAAGTGAGAATCATGGGTAGCTAGATATTGTGTGTAAATTGTATAGGTTGTTATACGTGTTTGGTGAGAGTTTAGGTTAATCAAAGATTCAAATTTCAAGCTCACTTAACCATATATATCCTTTCCTTGACCCTAGCCCCATTACAATCCTTGAAAAGCCCTCATGATATTTGTATGCATGCATTGAATAATTGTTGATTGTTAGATGAAAAAAAATCTTAAAAAGCATGATTAGAGTAGAATTAAGAGAATCAACCCTATACACTTGAGCGATTAGAGAGGATACACATCCGGTGAGGGTTTGATTGCTCAACTACATGTTTTCACATATGATCATCTCATATCTTGCAACTTTGTAAATTCTTTTCAATAACTCAATTCAATTGCGGATTTGATTTGATTGTGATTGCTTTAGCCCTTATGTTTGTATATGAATTCTTGGAAATTGATTTATTTTGACCAAGTACTTGCATGCATGTAGATAGGTTGCATATAGATAGTTTACTTGCATTGAATAAATGTTGATACCCCTTTCTTGTCTTTCTTGAGTTTAGCATGAGGACATGCTTGGTTTAAGTGTGGAAAGGTTGATAAACCCCAATTTTGTGGTTTATCTTGTGTTGAATTTAGTGGATTTTATCAACTTATCTCACATTTATTCAATGAAATAGCATGATTTTTGAATTTCTCCTAATTTGTTCTTAAGAGTAAAAACATGCTTTTTAGACCTTTAAATTGCTAAATTTAATTCTCTTTAATTCCATTCGATACCTTGATGTGTTTGTTTAGTGATTTCAGGCTTAGAAGGCAAAGATTGGATTGAAGAAGTGAAGAAAAAAGCATGCAAAATGGAGAATTCATGAAGAAATGAGGATTTGGTGGAAATCATGTCCACATATACGCATGCCTTATGCGTACGCGTGAGGGAGGAAATTCGCCAGGCCACGCGTACATGTAACACTTGTCACGTGACCTCATTGATGTCGGCGTGATTACACCGTCGATCTAGGTTTTCACAAATTAGAATCCTATCGTCAAAAGTATAGCCTAGACCAACGATCAATCCCCAAATCAAATTGTTCAATCCAAAAAACATGTCACAATTCAAACCAATTCAATTCCGGGAGTTTCAATTCCCAGGTCATCTCCCAAGGACACTTGAGACCAATGAGTGTGCAATCTTGGTTGTGAGGATCATGGGGTTTGCAATAAAGAGATGAACATATAAAGCAATAAAAGAACATGCAAAATTGTAATAAATGAACTAATAAAGAAATCAATGAAGTAACTATGCAATATAGACAAGTAAAGTGTAAAAGGAACTAATGTAAATATGTATGAAGAAATTGAAGCATAAAAGTCCTCTTAGCTTGGAGTGAGCTAAGGGTCCTTTCTTTGTTGGAACCACAACCATGCCAACTAGAATGAATCAATCTCGCTTGATTAACTCTCACATCGGAGAGAAAGTTAAATAAGCATAAATGTTCTTAACCCACAAATCCTAAATTGCTTGCTAAATGCCTTAGCAACAACATAGCGTTAGTGGGAACAAGAACAATTAACAATCCAAGATTAACACTAAATATTGGACGTTCTAACTCTAGGAACCCAATTGCTCACTTTCCCCAAGCCAAGAGATAGAAAACTAGCCCAAAATCATACTTGACATTTTGTCAAACACTTGGTGGGCAAAAACCTTAAACATGGGAAAAATGAGAAAAAGCTTAAAACCAAAAACAACAAATGATTTCAATCAACAATAAAGACTCAAGAAAGCATAGAACAATCATCAATCATCAAATTCATCAACAAGAAATAGAAATTGCAAAGGAGAATTGAAATTGAACTATAACTTGAATTATAAGAAAGTGTAAGAACAATGTAACTGTGAAGGGTAGTAACAAATAGATACTTACAATGAGAATTAGCAAAATCCAAGATCAAAAATGGAAATGGCACTTGAATGTAAAACCCTAGTATAAACCCTAGTAGAAAAGATGATGAAAAACTTAAAGAAAACTATACTAAAGCTATCTACCACTACTCCTAAGCTACACTAATGTTATGCTATGTTATGGTCTCCTTTTTTCCTTCCTTATGAGCTAAATGGCTTCAGAAATGGGCCTCCAAACCTCCAAAATCGCGAGTCACATGATATTTTAATGAAGGCATGTGCGTCCACCTGTGCGGACGCACAGACGTGTGCGTCCACACACTCTGCGAAAAAATCCCGACCCGTGCGTACGCACAAGAAGTCGTGCGCACGCACACTAGGCGATGCTTGGATGGAATGCGCGACGCGCACGGTGCAGCTCACGCGCACGTGTGGCTCTGATTCGTTGCCTGTGCGTACGCATGCATGTCTGTGCGTCCGCACACTATGCTGAGCTCTTCTCCTTTGATTCTTCATGCTTCCTCCACTTTGAATGCTCTTCTTCCATTTTCTCCAAGCCATTCCTACCTTATACCTCTGAAATCACTCACAAATAACATCAAGGCATCAAATGGAAGGCAAATGGAATAAAATGAATCAAATTAGGCACAAAAGAGCATATTTTCATAACCAAGCACAAACTAGGAGGAAAGTTCAAATGCATGCTATTTAGTGGAATAAGTGCAAGTTTATATGATGAAATCCATTCAATTTCAACCAAAAATCATCATCAAATATGGATTCATCAATTCCCCCACACTTAAACACTAGCATGTCCTCATGCTAAACACACTCAAAGGAGATAGGTGAAAGGAAAACGATTTATTCTATGTACTACCTAAATGCATGAATTATCCTAAGGGTTACTACCAAAATGTACTATGCAAAGAGTTGGCAAAACAAACCATGAAATTTCAATCCATCACAAGAAGGTTTTGGGGCAATTTCAAAGAGTTTATGCATTAAGACAAATATCCAAAGAATTGAATTGAGCTTTTCAAAACTAATCAACAAACAACTTGCAAGAAGATACAACATTAGATGCAAGAACATAGAATTGAGCGATCGAACTCCTCACCGGATGTGTATTCACTCAATTCGCTCAGTGTTTAGGGCTTAATCACTCAATTCTCCTTTTATCATGCTTTTCAAAGATTTGCACTTCATCTAACAATCAACTAGTATTTGATGCATGAAAGACAAATATCATGAGGTCTTTTGAGGGTTATAATGGGGCCAGGGTTTAGGTAGGATAAATATCGTTAAGTGGACTTAAAGAATTAGTTCTTTGATTAGCTTAAGTATCCACTTAATCCTATATCACCTATATACTCATTAACAATGTAACCTAGCTACCCAATTTTTCTCCTATCTCACCTTACTCATGCACTTTTTATCCCAAAACATGAACATATGCATCCTTCATTTCAATTATTTCACTTTCTATTATGCACAGTTTTTTTTTTTTTTACACAAGAGGTGCATATGCCTAAAACAAAGAGCACATGAGCATTTTCCAATTGCCATTTTTTCACAATGAGTTCCATGCCTTTATCACCAATGCTTCCCAACAATTCCCTTCCCCCCCCCACTTAGAATATACACACTAATCCACCCAAGCTAATCAAAGAGTAATTCAAGGACATTAATGGTTTTTTGCTCAAGGGGAAATAATGTGCTAAAATCAGAACAAAAGGAAATTACAGGCTCAATAGGGGTTCACAACGGTGAGTACAAGGGTTGGCCATATAGGTTGGTGAGTTTAACATCAAAGATGGCCTCAATCATGCTAAATGCATCAAAACAACAAATATAGGATATAAAGAATCATGCAAATCAATGATCACAATCAAATAGGAGTAAAATCACACCAGAACAAACATTATGGTTGAAAAATGCAACCATCTATCAAGGCTCAAATATTACAAGGTATGTTGTTCTAGCTCTTTTCTATGTTTCACAAACAGAATACTTCAAGAAAGTTAGAAAACACAAATTTTTTTTTCTTCAATTCAACCAATGGTATGCCCTAGGAAAGATTTCATGGAAATTTCTTGGTGTTTCACCAGACTTATTTGTTCTATCATGCAATCATGCAAAGATTAACTACCATATAACTATGAACACTAAAGGGATATATACAGACAAACTAACCAGGGTGCAATAAAGATAAAGCTAATAAAATTCAATAAAAAGAATTAAAAGAGTATTGCAAAGTGGTTTGAGAAAAGAAATTTTTACCCCCCACAAAGTCGATCCTCCCCCACACTTAGTTCTTGCACGGTCCTCCGTGCTTGCTTCGGATCTGGGAGAATGAGAACTTTGGGGCCACCTTCAGCTGGTGGTATCGGGAATGGGTCGGTCACCTTCATTATACTCCTCCCCAACTGGCTCGAATGAAGGCTCAGGAATTGGGCCGGGGTCTCTTCCATCTAGCTTTGCCGCTATCCACTCAAAATGCTTCTACTCCAAATGCTCCATGCGGTGGATATCGTGCAAGATATCTCGGAATAAATCGGGAAGAGACCGGAGAAACGGTAAAGGATTCGATGAGGTTGGTAGACTTGATGGTGGTGCTACGGGTGCCTTCCTCTTTGAGGGTGTCTTATCCGAAGATCCATCCAATTCTTTCCTCGGAATGAACTTGTTGCCTCTTGGAAACTCTAACATGATGTCCATTGGTTGCCTCTCTACCCCCGCTGCATTTGCTAAGCGCATCACCATCGATGGAAATGGAATATTGATATTTTTCTTCTCAACTAGTTTTCAAATCAATTTGCGCAACAAAGGTACAATGGCTATATGCTTCCCTTGCATAATAGCCCAAAGTAGCAAAGCAGTTCTAAATCTAACATGCGTAGTGTGGGTGCTCGGGATGATGTAGTCCACCACAATTTGATGCCATATACGAGCTTCGGCATTCAAATCAGACTAAGCAATACTAGTGGAAACATAATTCCTCCCTTTGCTATACTCCCAAGATGCACCAGGATGGCCTATTCTCTCAAGAATGAGAGTCAGAGATATTCTTCCTTTGACTACATCCACTTTTATCTTGGAATAAGCATCCTTTTCAAGCGGGATGTGGGGGATGTTCAGAATAGCTTCTAGATCTTGATTGGAAGTATCCAACATCCTTCCCCTGAGGAATACTGACTTCGTTTCCCAAGCTTGGTAGTTTGCATAAAATCCCCGCACCATAGTTTCATTGACTTCAATGGGTTCTCGCTCGAAAAATTCCCAATGAAGCGAGGCAATTCTTTGATGAATGGTCGCCTTGTACTGGCTTGGAACCTTCAACGGTCGCTCCCAATGGAGAGTCGGCTCTTCGGTTGACCAAGGTACTCGATTTATCACCTTGGCGATCCCGCCAAACATCAGGAAAGCGAGCGGTAGTTTGCTCAACCGGTGAAGTAATGGTGCCTTACCATTCTTTCATATCCTGAGAATAACATAAAAGATTTTCGAGATCATAGGGCAACAATAAAACAAAATTACTGAGGAAGCACTAACAAGGTTAAAAGAAGCTTTTAAAATAGTGTGGTTTATAAAAACACGGTGTGTATATTCCAATAATGCACGTGGTTGGGACACACACACACCAGCCGGATACCACAGCAATCACACTGTTTACTGGACAAAGATCAATGCTTCTCAAATAAGTGCTTAAGTTGCAAGGCTAAAACATGGACATAAAAGCAACTTCAAGCTCACACCAATTGATTTATTAACATGATTTGAATATAATGGTCATTGAGGTTGTTGGCAAGAAATTTCATTAGCAAAAGAGTGTACAACAACAATAACCATTCACTCAAAGTGAATTGTCAATTGCTCATCCTCAATAAGTGGTAACCACATGTGCAATGTTCCAAGTTAAGGCCAAAAGATGTTTGATCAAGACATCATCTAAAGTTGAACAATTGTAAAGTGATTACCGAATCCAAACTCCGAGATGAACAATGACAATTGAGTTTCACACAACACAATGCATTTGTAACCAAAATTTCACATTAACAAACAAGGAAATTGATAAACCCCATTTTTAGGGTTTATCCTGTGCTTAATCTAGTGGATTTTATCCATTATTCTCACACTTATTCATACAATTCGCATGTTTTACATTTTCCTTCCTGATTTTGTGCTATGATTGAAAACATGCTTCTTTGGCCTTATACTTGCTGATATTAATCCTCTCTTATTACCATTCGATGTCGTGATATGTGCGTTAAGTGATTTCAGGGATTATAGGGCAGGAATGGCTTAGAGGATAGAAAGGAAGCATGCAAAAGTGCAAGGAATACAAGAAACTGAAGGAATTGCTAAGTTGTCCAGCCTGACCTCTTCGCATTCAATCGATCATAACTTGAGCTACAGAGGTCCAAATGAGGCAATTTCAAATGCGTTGAAAAGCTAACATCCGGGGCTTCACAACGATATATAATTTGCCATAGCTGCCTGATAAACCTCATTTGTAGGGTTTATCTTGTACTTAATTTAGGGGATTTTATGACCTTTTATCTACATTTATTCAATAAAATAGCATGGTTTCATGATTATCTCCTAATTTGTGCTTAAGTGTAAAAACATGCTTTTTAGGCCCTTAATTGTTTAATCTTGATTTACCTTTGATTCCATTAGATGCCTTGAGATGTTTGTTAAGTGATTTCAGACTTAGGAGGCAAAGATTGGATCAAGGGAATGAAGGAAAAGCATAAAAAAATGGAGAACTCATGAAGAAATGAAGGAATCGCAAAAGCTGTCAAGCCAACCTCTTTGCACTCAATCGACCATAACTTGAGCTACAAGGGTCCAAATGATGCGGTTTTAGTTGCGTTGAAAAGCTAACATCCGGGGCTTCGAAATGGTATAAAATTTTCCATAGTTGCATCGCGTTTAGGGGCGTGCACGTGCACAGTATGTGTACGCGCCGATGTTGCATGTGACCCACTTTAATGCAACTCGTGGCCAGCGATCTTAGATCTAGGTTTTGATTCATGCTCTCTACTCCTTCTTCTTCTCAATTCTTTGTTGTTGCATTTATGATTCCTCTATTCTTTTGTTGTAATTTCCTTTATATTATTTCTATGCTTTATTGTAGATCTACTCTTGTTCCTTCTATTTTCTTCTAATTCAATTTGAGGTAATTCATAATAATTGTGTTTCTTTTGATTGTTGTTATTAATTTCTTGCAACAAGTAGTTGATAGATTTCATTGTTGTTATCAATTTACTTTGCTTTCCTTTTATGCCTTCCAAGTGTTTGATGAAATGCTTGGTTGGATTTTAGTGTAGATTTTGTTCCTCTTGGCCTAGATAGAGTAATTAGTAACGCTTGAGTCATCTAATTCCTTTGTTGATTGATAATTAGAAGTTGCTAATTGATTTGGATACCACTAAAGCTAGTCTTTCCCTTGGGAGTTGGCTAGGACTTGTGGAATCAAGTTAATTCATCCACTTGACTTTCCTCCATGATTAGAGGTTAACTAAGTGGTAGCAATGGATAATTTTGGTCACAATTGAGGAGGATAACTAGGATAGGACTTCTAGTTCTCGTATCTTGCCAAGAGCTTTGTTAGTTGTTATTTTATTTCCTTCGCCATTTATATTCCTTGCCTATTATCCCTAAAACCCCAAAATACATCTCATAACCAATAACAAGAATACTTTATTGTAATTCCTAGGGAGAACGACCCGAGGTTCAATACTTCGGTTTATAAATTTAGGGGTTTGTACTAGTGACAAACAAAATTTTTTTATGAAAGGATTAGTGTTGGTTTAGAAACTATACTTGCAACGAGAATTCATTTGTGAATTCTAAACCACACAAGAACCCGTTCATCAAAATGGCGCCATTGCCGGGGAGTTACAATGGTGTTAGGTTAGTGGTTATTGTATATATGTGAATATTGTGAATAGCTTGATTTTTGGATTGCTTGTTAGTTTTTGCTAGTTTTAGGACTTTGTTTCATTTTTTTTCAATTAGCTTTTATATTTTATTTTCACTTTTCACCATGAATTCTCACTTTGGCTATGAGTGTGATTACAACTATGTTGTAGGTAATGGGAGCTATAATGAGGATGTGTATCTGATGTCAGGGCATTTTGGCCAGTTTCACTGACCTTTTCTTTACTGTTTTAGGGTAGTTTCATACATTTTCTTAGGAAATAAGCAAGTTTTGGGTAGAATTTCACTTACATCTTGATTTAAGCATACATTGTGCACTTTACATGATTTCATGAGAATTTTGCATGAATTAGATGACAAATTGGATGATGCATGTCTCATGATGTGGATTAGAACTTTGATGCACTTTATTACTTGATTTCAGGACAAAGGAAGCAAGAAAGAACCATGTTAGCAGCCACGTTAGTCTAACTAACGTGACCACTAACGTGGAATGGGAGCTAGCTTGCAACGTTAATGAGAAAAGTAATCGCCAATAACGTCCTCGAAGCCATCATAGCCCACGTTAAGAATCACGTTAACTAAGTTAACATGATCTCTAACGTGGAAGAAAGAAAGTGGAGCCAACGTTAGTGACGCTCACCTTTGTCACTAACGTTGGACCAAGCTCATATTGGCCACGTTAGCCTCCACGTTAACTTAGTTAACGTGGACTTTAACGTTGGGAAGCAAAAGAGTGGCCAACGTTAGTGACACTCATCATTGTCACTAACATTGGGCTAAGCCACCATGAGCTACGTTAACTCCCATGTTAACTTAGTTAACATGGAAGCTAACGTAGAGAAAGCAAACAATCGCCAACGTTAGTGACACTCACCTTTGTCACTAACGTTGGAATGAGCCACAATGAGCCACCATGAGCCACGTTAACTCCCACGTTAACTTAGTTAACGTGGAAGCTAACGTTGAGGATAGGATGATGAGCCAACGTTAGTGACACTCACCTTTGTCACTAACGTTGGAGATGGCTATCATTACCACGTTAGAAGCCACGTTAACTTAGTTAACGTGGACTCTAACGTGGGAAGAAGGGGCACCTTGGAACGTTAGTGACAAAGGTAAGTGTCACTAACGTTCTCGAAGGATTGGCAAGCCTACGTTAAGAGCCACGTTAACTAAGCTAACGTGGACTCTAACGTAAGGGGAAGGGAGGACTCTCAACGTTATTGGAAAAGGTGAGCCCCAATAACGTGTGCGAAGGACCAAGAGGCAATGTTAGTGGTCACGTTGGTGCCACTAACGTTGAAGTTAACGTGGATCATCCCTGGGTGAGGAACATTAGTGAAAAAGGTAATTGCCACTAACGTTCTCGAACCCACACTCTCACTTAACGTTAACGCCACTAACGTCCTGAGCTAAACACCCTGCCTACTTCACACTTTCTCTCTGCAAGTAAAGCTAAGCCCACTGAAGAATATAACTGCTTCAAACTCAAGATCCAAAGGCCCATATCCAAGACTTGAAGAACCAACTAGAAGATCAGAAGAGTAGTATATATAGGGGTAGTTTTGAATTAGAAAGCAGTTTTTGGGGGATGGGAAATTGAGAACTACTCTCTGTATAATTTACTTTCTCTGCACTTCTAGTTCTAGTTTTCATGATGTATTCTCCATCTTTGTTTTTCATTTCCAGAGCTATGAACAACTAAACCCCTTTTATTGGGTTAGGGAGCTCTGTTGTAATTTGATGGATCAATACTAGTTTTTATTACTCTTCTTCTATCTTTTCTCTTGATTTTACTAGAAAGCTTTCAATCTTCATCCAATTGGGTAGTTATCTTGGAAAAGAAGCTATTCATACTTGGATCTCTTCTGAAACTTGGAAGAGGAATGAAGAGATCATGCTAGAAATGCTTTCTCATGTTGGACCAAATTGGTTTTGGTTGGGTATGGTGACTATAATCCTACCAACACTTGATTTGGGAATGCATGTGGTATAATCAGTGACCATACTTCATCTCTTCTCATGAGCAATTGACCAAAGAATTAGCTATTGATCAAGATTTGAGAGATTGAATTGCCAAGGAATTGGAATTTGATCACTTAAGATTGCCAAGGAGATCAATGAATGCATTGATTGAGGAAGAGATGAAAATGAACTTGATCCAGAGAATGCAACATCTCCTAAGCCCATTGAATCCCCATTTCTGATCTTACCCATTCTCTTTAATTTCTGCAATTTACTTTTATGAGCATCTTCCCCATTTCCATTTACAATTCTGCAATTTACTTTCCGTCATTTACTTTCAGCTCTTTACTTCTAGCATTTACATTTTCTGCTATTTACTTTTCCGCCATTTAATTTCCTACAACTCTCAAACCAAATTCTGCTTCGCTCAACTAGAACACCCCTCTAATTAAAGTTGCTTGACCAATCAATCCCTGTGGGATTCAACCTCACTGTATTGTGAGTTTTTACTTGACGACAATCCGGTATACTTGCCGAAGGAAAATTATTGAGAGACAAGTTTCTGTGCTATCAAGTTTATGGCGCCGTTGCCGGGGATTGATTTTGTATCAAGAATGACTAAATTGGAGGATAACTAGATTGAGCATTTTTCTTTTGTTTGATTTAAATTTCTGTTTGAGTTGATTACTTTCAGTTTTAGTTATTTTCCTTCTTTCCCCCCTACTCCTTTTTCTTAGTTATTTACCATTCAGTTCACTAACCCACTAACTGTTTGATATATTGCATCACTCACACTAACAGCAATTTTAACAAGAGTACTTTCTACATCTATTTCCTTGCTTGTGCCTTGTTGGTTGTATGACAGGGAGAAGAAGCGGGGCTTCAACTTCCTTTGATTCTGAACCTGAGAGGACCTTCCTTAGATTAAGGAGGGAAGAAAGAGAGTAGTTGGTGCTGAGGAAGAGGAGGAGTACTTTGAACCAGGCATGGAGGAGAATATGGAGAACCATCATGAAGAATAGGCTCACAACCATGGCAGAGAAGGTCTAGCAAATCATGCTGGACAAGAGAGAAGAGTTCTAGGCTCTTACATCAACCCAAACCCAGGAAACTGTGGGAGTAGTATCCAAAGGCCAACCATACATGCTAACAACTTTGAACTAAAGCCACAGCTCATCACCCTTGTTCAGAACAACTGTTCATTCGGAGGAGGTGTCCAAGAAGACCCCAATCAACATCTAACCACCTTCCTAAGGATATGTGATACTGTGAAGTCTAATGGTGGAGGAATCACCCAAACTTTGGGTGGGGAAATCAACAAGATCAAGGCCAAGATCAGAGACGTTACAACCTCAACAACCATGCAGCTCACCAACATTCCACACAGAGATCATATCAACACCACCCTAACAACACCTCTTCACATCCATACCAAGGCCAAAATGGCCCTTCTCATCCATCCACTCTCAACTCACCATCATCTGAAGATAGACTCTCCAGAATTGAGACCCTACTTGAGGGCATATGCAAAGAGATTCAAGATAACAAGGTGTTCAAAGAGGAGGTACGAGCGAGTATCAAGAACCAGGGAGACACCATCAAGAGGCTGGAATTTCAAGTGGGATACTTATCTGAGAAGATTCCCAAACCTACTGATGGGTTTCCAAGTGACATAGAGAAAAATTCAAGAGGTGAAGCAAAGGAAGTCAGATGGGAAGATTGCAAGATGGTGACTATAAGTGATAAGGAGACTGAGGAAGAGCTGAACAACCCATCAGAACAACCTAAAGACACTTCAGCAGGAAAGCAAGGGGAGAATCATCAAGAAACCACAATTACACAGAAAGAGCTGACACAGAAGGAGCTGCTGAGACTCTATGCACCCTTTTCCCAATTACTAAATGGCTGTGTGGAGAAGAGAATATACTCAAGGTTCCTTGACATATTTGCATCTCTCCATGTAAACATACCATTCATCAAGGCCCTCCAACAAATGCCCTCATACATCAAGTATATGAAGGAGCTGCTGACCAGGAAAAGCTCACTCAAGGGAGGACAAACCATAGTGATGAACAAGGAGTGTAGTGCTCTCATTCAACCAGAGTTGCCAAAAAAAAGGAAGGACCCAGGGAGTTTTTACATCCCCTATGCCATAGGAGAAACAACGTTTGATAAAGGACTCTGTGATCTGGGAGCAAGTATCAACTTAATGCCTTTATCCATTATGAAGAGGCTGCAGATCAATGAGATAATGCCCACAGATGTAGTCATCAGGTTGGCTGACAAAACTCAAAAACAAGCAGTGGGAGTAGTTGAAAATGTGCTGGTGAAGGTTGGAAAATACTTCCTGCCCACAGACTTTGTCATCTTGGACATGGAACAGAGTCACCTCCACCCAATCATATTGGGAAGACCATTCCTAGCTACAGCCCGAGCACTTATAGATGTGGAGCGACGGGAGCTAATTTTGAGGATCCATGATGAATAACTCACCTTCAATGTTTTCAACCTTTCACAAGAAACAGATCAAGGGAACAAAGAACCAAGTAAAGATCACAGTGAGATACTGAAGGAAGAAGCAAGCACTGAAGCACAACCAGCACATCTGGGAATCTCCTTAGTTGAGGAACAAGGCAATCAGCAGCTGTCACAGCTCAAAGAAAATCAGGAGGAACCTAAACCACCAGAGCTATATGAGACCAGCAACAAAATTTCCTTAGAAGAGGAGGTCACAAAGAGCAAGGCAACATCAAAAGGGACAAAGAAGAATGCACCAAGGAGGTGGAAGAACTTTTCTCCAGGGGATAAAGTGATCTCAGCCTACTTCCCAGATATTCAACCTCATCTCCCCACTATCCCATCTCAGTTACCTAAAGTTTTTACCATCAACAGAGTCCTCTCCTTGGAACACGTGGAGATCCTTGATGAAGCCAATGGAGATAGATTTACTGCAGGGGGAGGACTTGAAGCACTACCAACCACCCTGATAAAGGCAGAACGTCAAGCTAGTGACGCTAAAGAAGCGTTTCATGGGAGGCAACCCATGTTTTACATGCTTTTAAAAATAGTTAATAAATCAAGGTTCATGAAATTCAAATCAACTTGATATGGACTTGAATGAATCATTGTGTGCAACATATAGTGAGGAACAAGTTTGGTGTTCAAGGCACTCTAAGAGAACATGAATGTAACCCACATCATGTCACTCTTAGGAGCCTTGAACAAATCTTTTACACCACATGGCACCAAACTAAGTTTGGTGTTGCCAATGTTGCATACATGGATATTCAGTTAATCAGTTGGTTGGCATTCATGAATACTACTTAGTTAGTTACAAACAAAAAACTAAAAAAAAAGTGGTAGTTGTTCCCATTTTTATTTTGCCGCCACTATCCACACAATTATTAATTACACTTTTTTTGTTTTGTAGGAAAATTGATGGACAATAGAAAGGAAAATTCGGCTACCACAAAAGGAGAGTATTTCACACGTGTCTCAAAGGGGGAATGCATTGGAAAATGTTGCCATGCAAAAATTGAAAGAATGAGACCCTTGGAGACCGAACCAATCTCCTTCATAAAGATGAGGATCCTTGTGCTCATCCTATGCTAAAATCCCATCCGTTCATCACACAACCACTCCATCAATCCAAACCTTTCATCCACACACCACTTCCCTATATAAGTGGTTCGCACTGAGTACACCCTTAACATTCCAATTTCACTCCCCACACTTCTCAGTCTCGAAACCAAACACTCTTCCCCTTCATTGCACCAAATCTTAACTCAACTGAATTCCCTCGCCTATCCATACCTTCCACCACCTTCACACACCAACTCCTACTTATGGCATCATCAAGCTCCAAGAGGCAAAAGAGGAAAGAACCGATGGAGAGCGTCCCTTTCGATGAAAGGAGATTCAAAACTGCGTTCCATGAACAGGAATTTGAGTGGATAAAGCTCAAAAGATACTTCCTGAGTTAACATTCCAAATCAACGAGGATGAATGCCCACAGATTCGAGAGAAAATTGAACAAAGAGGGTGGCAAAGGCTCACGAACCCAGAGGAGAAGATCAATGCAAACCTCATCAAAGAGTTCTATGCAAATGTCGTTAGAGAAGACAAAACCAAGGCTCCAACCTTCAAAAGTTACGTAAGAGGAAGAGAGGTGGACTTCAGCCCAAATGCTATAACAAGAACTCTTCAGCTGAAATCACCACATTTTGATGAGCTTAGTTATCATGCAAGGATAAGTAAGAGCCCTGACAATGATGAACTCAAAGAAATATTGACTGACATATGTGTCATAGGAGCTGACTGGGAAAGGTATGCAGATAAGAGACCCCGGTTCATCAAGAGGGGAGATCTTAGCCCGGAAGCCAAGGGATGGTTTGAACTTGTGAGGAGGTCTATCCTCCCAGCTGCAAATAATTCAGAGGTCAATATTAATCGAGCGACTATGGTACATTGCCTAGTACAGGGTGGAGAAATCAATGTGCATGAACTCATAGCTGAGGGGATTCAAGAGTCAGCTGAGAAGGTTGATTCGGGTGCCAGGCTTTGGTACCCCAGCACCATTCTCAGATTGTGTACAAAGGCCAAGGTAGTCTTCGAGGATAGCAATCCAGACTGGGTGAACCCTGGGAGGCTAGTTACACTTCAGCGTCTGATCTATACTACGCCCACCCAACAATAAAGAAGACCTCAAATAGGAAAGCAAAAACCAAAAGAAGGAGCCCACCAAGAAGAATCTCATCAGGAAAAACACCAACAAGAAGAATACTATGACCCAAACAATTTTAATATGAGCCACCTTCAAGAAGCCATTGAAGATTTGGGGAGAAGACAAATGGAAGGACAAGATCAACTACTATACCTTCAATCCCAACGGATGAATCGTCAGGAAGAACTACTTGCCAACTGGATGAGTCAATAAGGAGAGTGGTAGAAACAACAAATGGAGCTGCAACAGGAACACTACTCCCAGCTCACTCAAGCCATCAACCAAGTGAATGAAAGGCAAGAGCATCAAGATAAGCGCTTGCAAGAACTCAACCAGCGGCAGCTAGCTCAGATGAAAGCATTCAACAAGTTCAGTGTACTTAATGAAGGACGGCAACTACATAGGGAGGAGTTCAACATAAACACTCAAGTCAAGTTGAACTACATGTCTAGTCATATGTATAATCTACACTATGCCATCCCTACATATAATGAGGTCCAAAAAGATTTTGTAGAACAAGAAGAAAGGAAGGTGAAACAGCAGAAGGAAACACTGAAAAAGAAGATGGAAGATGCTTGATGAGCGGATAATTTATACACTTTTTGGCATTGTTTTTAGTAGATTTTTAGTAGGATCTAGTTACTTTTAGGGATGTTTTCATTAGTTTTTCTGTTAAATTCACATTTTTGGACTTTACTATGAGTTTGTGTGTTTTTCTGTGATTTCAGGTATTTTCTGGCTGAAATTGAGGGACTTGAGCAAAAATCAGATTCAGAGGTTGAAGAAGGACTGCTGATGCTGTTGGATTCTGACCTCCTTGCACTCAAAGTGGGTTTTCTGGAGCTACAGAACTCGAAATGGCGCGCTTCCAATTGAGTTGGAAAGTAGACATCCAGGGCTTTCCAGAAATATATAATAGTCCATACTTTGGCCAAGAATAGATGACGTAAACTGATGTTCAACGCCAGCTTTCTGCCCAAATCTGGCATCCAGCGCCAGAAAAGGAGCCAAAACCAGAGTTGAACGCCCAAACTGGCACAAAAGCTGGCGTTCAACTCCAAGAAGGACCTCTACACGTGCAACACTCAAGCTCAGCCCAAGAACACACCAAGTGGGCCCCAGAAGTGGATTTATGCATCAATTACTTACTTTTGTAAACCCTAGTAGCTAGTTTATTATAAATAGGACCTTTTACTATTGTATTAAATCATCTTTGATCAGTTGTATGCTATCTTAGATCATGTTTGAGGGCTGGCCTCTCGGCCATGCCTGGACTTTCACTTATGTATTTTTAACGGTAGAGTTTCTACACTCCATAGATTAAGGTGTGGAGCTCTGCTGTTCCTCAAAGATTAATGCAAAGTACTACTGTTTTCTATTCAATTCATCTTATTTCACTTCTAAGATATTCATTCGTACTTCAATCTGAATGTGATGAACGTGACAATCATCATCATTCCCTATGAACGCGTGCCTGACAACCGCTTCCGTTCTACCTTCGACTGAATGAGTATCTCTTAGATCTCTTAATCAGAATCTTCGTGGCGTAAGCTAGAATGATGATGGCATTCAAGAGAATCCGAAAAGTCTAAACCTTGTCTGTGGTATTCCGAGTAGGATTCAATGAATGAATGACTGTGACGAGCTCCAAACTCGCGATTGCTGGGCGTTAGTGACAGACGCAAAAGGATAGTAAATCCTATTCCAGCATGATCGAGAACCGACAGATGAATAGCCGTGCCGTGACAGGGTGCGTTGACCATTTTCACTGAGAGGATAAGATGAAGCCATTGACAAGGGTGATGCCTCCAGACGATTAGCCGTGCCGTGACAGGGCATTTGGATCATTTTCCCAAGAGAAGACCAAAAGTAGCCATTGACAATGGTGATGTATCACATAAAGCCAGCCATGGAAAGGAGTAAGACTGATTGGATGAAGATAGCAGGAAAGCAGAGGTTCAGAGGAACGAAAGCATCTCTATTCGCTTATCTGAAATTCTCACCAATGAATTACATAAGTATTTCTATCCCTATTCTATTATTTATTTTCGAAAACCCATTACTGTTTTATATCCGCCTGACTGCGATTTACAGGGTGACCATAGCTTGCTTCATACCAACAATCTCCGTGGGATTCGACCCTTACTCACGTAAGGTATTACTTGGACGACCCAGTGCACTTGCTGGTTAGTTATGCGAAGTTGTGAAGATATGTTTAGACCATGGTTCTGTGCATCCGTTTTTGGTGCCATTGCTGGGGAATCAATTTCGAACAACGATTCACAACCTGAGTAGCAATTTCGCATACCAATGCTGGTTTTTGGAAGAAGTTGATTGGAAAAGGCAAGGGAAGTGGGAGTACAAGCACTCAAGAAAAACACCAAGAAGACAAGCAAGAGGAAGAGCATGGGCAACCCCATGAATAAAAGGTGGTGGAGTTCCCTCTTTGATCCATATTTTTCAAGCTTTAAATAAGGAAAATCATGTATGAAATAGAACATGTTCCATGGTAGTTAGGATTTTGAATTATGCCTTTAAGTTTTTCATTACTTAGGTCTATGCTTGCTAGTCTTCATGTCACTGCATTCGTACCTTGCTTACTTGTATGCTTGTCTCCTTTTTAATAAAAAGAGAATGTGTGTTATCAAAGATCAGAGTGGAATTCATATTGTGGAGTAAGTTCCTAGATTTGTGGTGTGATAATAGATTAGCTAAGTTGGTTCACCAACAAGGGTGGGAAGACAACTATCTGTCCTGAATCATATGCTTGAAACACACCCCATGAGACTAGCTAAATAACAAGATCCTAATAAGAAAAAGGGGAAAAGAACAATAAGAGTTGAAAAAGAAAAAAAAGTTAATAAAGAATAAGACTAGGCACCAAGGGTTTGAAACTTGAGAGATGTGTCTGTGGTGCTCCTGTACCAAGGATCTGCTTGGATGAATAAGTTTGTAGGAGTGCTTCATCACTTGGTAACTTGGGTTAACTAACCCGGGATTATCAACTGAAAATCCACTATCAAGAGCAACCTTACTACAGAACATTTAGTAACCCAAAGAGGTGCTGGACACCAAGGTCTCAAGAAAGGAAATAACAAACCATGTGCCTGTGGTGTGTATGTATGGGGGAAAGAGACTTGAGGGAGTAAGTCCTTAGGGGTGTCTTAACACCTAGCACCTTGAACCAACTAGTTCGGAATTGCTGGCTGAAAGCTTATCTTAAAGAGTCGCCCCCTCACAGAGCACTTAGCCTAAGAACACAAATAAGCCCTGAAAACAATAAAAGGATCAATGAATAAGAGTCTCATAGGGTGCAATCAAGTGAGTATTCCAAGACATGATAAAGGTCTGAAAGCCAGTGAAGGAATGAACCTAAGTTGCTATGCATGAAACCACCATAAAACCAAGGATATGACCTCCACAATAATGACTCATTCTTCTTGGTATTCCATTCATCATTCTCTTGTTCCAGTACTTGCTTAGGGACAAGCAAGCTTTAAGTTTGGTGTTGTGATGCCAAGGCATTTTGGCCAGTTTCACTGACATTTTCTTTACTGTTTTAGGGTAGTTTCATGCATTTTCTTAGGAAATAAGCAAGTTTTGGGTAGAATTTCACTTACATCTTGATTTAAGCATACATTGTGCACTTTACATGATTTCATGAGAATTTTGCATGAATTAGATGACAAATTGGATGATGCATGTCTCATGATGTGGATTAGAACTTTGATGCACTTTATTGCTTGATTTCAGGACAAAGGAAGCAAGAAAGAACCACGTTAGCAGCCACATTAGTCTAACTAACGTGGAATGGGAGCTAGCTTGCAATGTTAATGAGAAAAGTAATCGCCAATAATATCCTCGAAGCCATCATAGCCCAGGTTAAGAATCACGTTAACTAAGTTAACGTGATCTCTAACGTGGAAGAAAGAAAGTGGAGCCAATGTTAGTGACACTCACCTTTGTCACTAACGTTGGACCAAGCTCATATTGGCCACGTTAGCCTCCACGTTAACTTAGTTAACGTGGACTCTAACGTTGGGAAGCAAAAGAGTGGCCAACGTTAGTGACACTCATCATTGTCACTAACGTTGGGCTAAGCCACCTTGAGCTATGTTAACTCCCACATTAACTTAGTTAACGTGGAAGCTAATGTAGAGAAAGCAAACAATCGCCAACTTTAGTGACACTCACCTTTGTCACTAACGTTGGAATGAGCCACAATGAGCCACCATGAGCCACGTTAACTCCCACGTTAACTTAGTTAACGTGGAAGCTAACGTTGAGGATAGGATGATGAGCCAACGTTAGTGACACTCACCTTTGTCACTAACGTTGGAGATGGCTATCATTACCACGTTAGAAGCCACGTTAACTTAGTTAACGTGGACTCTAACGTGGGAAGAAGGGGCACCTTGGAACGTTAGTGACAAAGGTAAGTGTCACTAACGTTCTCGAAGGATTGGCAAGCCTATGTTAAGAGCCACGTTAACTAAGCTAACGTGGACTCTAACGTAAGGGGAAGGGAGGACTCTCAACGTTATTGGAAAAGGTGAGCCCCAATAACGTGTGCGAAGGACCAAGAGGCAACGTTAGTGGTCACGTTGGTGCCACTAACGTTGAAGTTAACGTGGATCATCCCTGGGTGAGGAACGTTAGTGAAAAAGGTAATTGCCACTAACGTTCCCGAACCCACACCTCACTTAACGTTAACGCCACTAACGTCCTGAGCTAAACACCTTGCCTACTTCACACTTTCTCTCTGCAAGTAAAGCTAAGCCCACTGAAGAATATAACTGCTTCAAACTCAAGATCCAAAGACCCATATCCAAGACTTGAAGAACCAACTAGAAGATTAGAAGAGTAGTATATATAGGGGTAGTTTTGAATTAGAAAGCAGTTTTTGGGGGATGGGAAAGTGAGAACTACTCTCTGTATAATTTACTTTCTCTGCACTTCTAGTTCTAGTTTTCATGATGTATTCTCCATCTTTGTTTTCCATTTCTAGAACTATGAACAAATAAACCCCTTTCATTGGGTTAGGGAGCTCTGTTATAATTTGATGGATCAATATTAGTTTTCATTACTCTTCTTCTATCTTTTCTCTTGATTTTACTAGAAAGCTTTCAATCTTCATCCAATTGGGTAGTTATCTTGGAAAAGAAGCTATTCATACTTGGATCTCTTTTGAACCTTGGAAGAGGAATGAAGAGATCATGCTAGAAATGCTTTCTCATGTTGGACCAAATTGGGTTTGGTTGGGTATGGTGACTATAATCCTACAAACACTTGATTTGGGAATGCATGTGGTATAATCAGTGGCCATACTTCATCTCTTCTCATGAGCAATTGACCAAGGAATTGGCTATTGATCAAGATTTGAGAGATTGAATTGCCAAGGAATTGGAATTCGATCACTTAAGATTGCCAAGGAGATCAATGAATGCATTCATTGAGGAAGATATGAAAATGAACTTGATCCGGAGAATGCAACATCTCCTAAGCCCAATGAATCCCCATTTCTGATCTTACCCATTCTCTTTAATTTCTACAATTTACTTTTATGAGCATCTTCCCCATTCCCATTTACAATTCTGCAATTTACTTTTCGTCATTTACTTTCAGCTCTTTACTTCCAGCATTTACATTTTCTGTTATTTACTTTCCCGCCATTTAATTTCCTGCAACTCTTAAACCAAATTCTACTTCGCTCAACTAGAACACCCCTCTAATTAAAGTTGCTTGACCAATCAATCCCTGTGGGATTCGACCTCACTCTATTGTGAGTTTTTACTTGACGACAATTCGGTATACTTGCTGAAGGAAAATTTTTGAGAGACAAGTTTCCGTGCTATCAGTATCAAGGATGGGACAATCAAAGGTGGGAGGAGCCATATGCATATGATCAATCTTCATGGTAACAACCTCCACTAATGCACTATGAACAAGAGCCATCCTATAATGCATATCAATCAAATGGCTATCGTGAATCTCCTTGTGATTTTCAAGAACCACCACCATATGCCTATAAGTCATATCCTCAACATAACCCTCAACCATACTCACAAGCCACTTTTCACCAACCACCTTCATATGACCCTAATTCATATCCACCATTCTAATAACCATATGAGCCATATGAGCCACCACCATCCCAACATCAATACTTTCAAGAACCACCCCCTCCATACTATTACCAAGATCAACAATCACAAGATGAATACTACTTTTTACCACAACCTCCAATGGAAGAATATTCATGTCCTTCAATCCAAGAGCCATATGATCCTACTCATGACATTCAAGAGGAACAAGAGTCAAGGGATCGTCTCAAGGACGCATTGAATCAATTTCAAGCAACCATGGAGCGTGTTGTGCAACAAGTGGAAAGAGTGGAAAGTATTGAACCACCACAACTCTACCAGGAAGAACCACCTTCTTACTATGAATCCTTCCCCCAAGATCATGAACCCTTTCATCCACCCCAACCTCCAATAGATGACATCCTTGATGTTCTTGTTCAAGGACAAGAGGAGATGAAAAGGGAAGTACAACAATTCACGGCCGCCTTGGACGAGGTGGTAAGCCGGTTAACATCCCAATGCTTGAATACTCAAGGAACTTCCATGGATACATGTGGAGAATCAAATGAAGATCATAACATGAAGGAGAGATTGGTGGAGAATGAGGGAAGTTTCTTTGTATTGGAACAATTGGAGGAAGCTATAATTGTTGAGGAAAAGAAAGAAGTGGTTGAAGACTTAGGAGATGCGGAGCCTCCATGGGAACATAGAGTTGAAGAAAATCCCTCCAAGAAGATCGAATTTGATGCTAAGGAGGGAAGTGCACACCTTCCGAAGCATATTCCATATGAAGACTTGGACAGGATAGAGCAAGAATTAAGTTCCCTTGGTGAGGAAGATCAAGCACCAAGTCTTAGTGGTGAAGAATCCTTTGAGCTTGAAGAACCTTCTCCCGGTGAATTTGAAGACATAGTGGAGGTAAAATTCTCTCACCTTCCTATTTATGATTTAAGTAAGGGAAAAAGCTTAGATAAAATTGTTGAACAAAGGATTGAGATTAAGATATCTTGTGAGGAGGTGGAGATCCTTAGAAAAAGGAGGATGGGAATTGAATACGCTTTGTCAAGATCCTTGGACGCTTCTTTACCTAGGTTGCTATCTACTCCTTCATTTGGGTGGGTGAAATTCATTTCTATTAGCTTTATTATCCCACTTGAATATGGTTTGCTTGAAATGGATGGACAACTTAGGGAACTTTGTGGGATGAAGCGTAAGCGAAAAAGGTTGTGTGGTTGGTGTTACAAATTAAGGCTCATTATGGTTGATGCATCAAACATGAGATATAAAGGTTGGAATAGAGCTCAACTAGATGGGTCTAGGAGGCTTGTTGGGCATTTCATTGAGAATTCACCTTGTACACCACCTGGTTGGACTAATAATGATGATCAACTTCAAGACGGGCGTGAAAATAGAGTGTGGGATCCCAGATTACAAGAAGATGATCGACTTTGGGAGCTCCAAGCTTGTGAAGAACTCCATCAAGACTTGGTGCAACTCATAAAAATTCTTGGGGCACAATGGAGAACCAAGCATTGGTGGGAGTTCCAAGATGAATTCAAGCACAAGCCACCTTGAAAGGAGCTCCCCATAAGTCCAACTTAAGGACAATAAACAAAAGTGCTAGGTGGGAGACACCCCACCATGGTAAATTCTTTTCATTTTCTTTTTTTGTACATATTGGTAATTAGTTTAAATTCATGTTTTTGGTTGATTTGTTGAGTATAATTGATAGTTTAGTATGTTAAATAAGGTTTTAAGGTGTTTTGGTAGCTGTTTAGAGGTTAGGAATGCTTGGATTGGTGCAAAAACATAGAAAAATTTTTTGAAAAATAGAGCACCATCCGCGCGTACGCGCACTGCGTGCGTATGCATGCATCAAGCATTTTTCGCCTATCCGCACACACGCGCCATGTACGTGTATGCGTGGATTAAGAAATTCCACCCCAAGCCAAAAACCCGAGAGTTGTGCGAACGCTGCGCTAGCATTGTGCCTTTCGCACAAACTAACTCGCGCATACGCGCACATGACGCGTACGCGTCACTCTTGAAATAAGCCATCGACGCGAATGTGCCATGTACGCATACGCGTCGCGTCCATTGCACCACCATCCGCGCGTACGCACGGATGTCCTTCCTTCAACACATCTCTTTTCTTCTCCTCTTTCCATTTCTTTCCTTCTCCTTTTTTCTTCCCTTCTTCTACCCCTCATCCAACACTCCCAAACACCATTGATAACCATTTATTTTAGTTAACTAATTAGTTAGTTAGTTAGTTGATTAGTTAATTTTAGTTAGTTTTCATTTTATTTTCTCTTTTTTATTGTAAGTGTTGGATTATTATTCTTGTTTACCATTAATTGCTGCTGAGTATTAAAAAGGGATGTTATCTTAACATCATTATGTTTATAATCTTTGTTGGATTCTATTGTCGAGGTTATATTTTGCTACTTGGTTTTGAGTTTTTCATGCTTACCTTTTAAGAATACCAATTGATGAGAATTGCCTTCGAGCTTGTAACTCTTCTTGAATTGCATGATTTGGCCACCATGTGATTTGAACCCTATTCTTTGATTAGGCAATTTTTTTTATATTGGATGTTGTGCATTCACTTTAATGCATTGTATTTCATGATTATATGCATCCATATGTTTATAGCTTGAATGCCTTCATGCTTCTTTAATGCTTGTTTTACCTTACAAGTTTACTTAAAGTATTTCAAGCACACTAGGATAAGTGAAGTGCAAGATTCTTTTGTGACATCGCTTTTTATGCCAACGTGTGTTCTAAAAGGCGCCTAATTTAGGACTCAAATCTCTACTTTCATAAATGTCACACTAATTCACTCACTCAATCCTAGTGATTTACCTCATTTCAACAATGTATGCTTCCTTGCTTTTGTATTTTCTTATCTTATGGTGTTATTTTCTATTTTTCATGAATGATACACCGTAAGCAAAAATGGAAGCGGAAGAAAGAACACACAGCACCGGTTGATCTACCAGCTAAAGGTAGCAACTCGGAAAGTCACCGTACCCCCTTGCTCATCCTTAAGTGCACCGAGGACGGTGCAAACTTTTAAGTGTGGGGAGGTCGTCCGACCGGTCGGCGATTTTGGGTGACAAGTTTCTAATCTCAACACTTTTGTATTTCATTTTTTTAGGTCTTTTAGGATTTTTGTTTCATTTTCTTATTTTTGTATATATATATATACACAATAAGCTTAGTCAAAATAATGAGGTTTTTCAAGATTTCTATCTATAGGGCACCAATTGATTTGAGTGAAAACTTTTTATAGGACTTTCTTGAATTATATATATATTGTGGATCATGTTTTGAGCTAAGAACACAAGCTTGTGAGATTTGAGCTTAACGGTGTGGTTACATCTTATAACCACTTATTTTTCCTTCTTGTGTGTATTATTCTCTTTCTATGATTGTAATCTTTGATTTGTTTGAATCTTTATGTCCATTATTTTGTGTATTCATGCATTTATATGATTGAGGTAATCATTTCATTTAGCTCACTTACCCAAAAAGCCTTACCTTTTATCATCCATTGTTAGCAACTTTGAGCCTACGATTAACCCACTTGTTCTTAATTTTAGCACATTACAAGCCTTAAAGTGAAAAATAATAAATGTCCTTTATTGGATCTTTAATTAGCTTAGGCTAGTGTGTGTGTGTGTGTGTAACATTCAAGTGTGGGAAAACTTGGGACATTGGGAGAGTAAAAGGGTAGTTTTGTAATTTTTGTTGTAAATATTGGGAATTAGATACATGCTCATGTGTAATGAATGTAAAGCTTTATGCATTGACGTTCTTGTATAAAGAAAGAAAAATAAAAGAAAAGAAAAAAATATATAGAAAAAGAAAGAAAAAGAAAAAGAAAAGAAATAAAAAGGGGACAAAAATGCCCCAAAGCAAAGCAAAGCTCAATAAAATCAATGCATATGAGTTGTGAAATGAAAAGAAAAGGCATGAGTATGTTAAAAAGTGAAAAATGGGTAGTTAGGTTAGTTTTGAATTGTATAGGATGTCATAGGTTAGGTGGGAAGTTTAAGCTTACCAAAGATTCAAATTTTAAGCTCACTTGACCAAATATGCATCCTACCTTAACCCTAGCCCCATTATAACCAATGAAAAGACCTCATGATACTTGTATGCATGCATGAAATAAATGTTGATTGTTTGAAGAAAAATAAATCTTGGAAAGCATGATTAGGGCAGAATTGAGTGAATCAACCCTAAACACTTGAGTGAATAGAGTGCAAACACTACCGGTGAGGGTTCGATTGCTCAATTACATGTTTTCCACCTATGATCATCACTCCTCATGCAAGTTTGTAAAAATATTTAATAGCTCAATTCAATTGTGGTTTGGCATGGTTGTTAATACCCTTAGCCCTTGTGCATATATGTATTTTTGGGAATTGACTTATTTTGACCAAGCAATTGCATTCATGTAGATAGTTGCATATAGGTAGTTTGCATTTAGATTAGTTTACATTGAATAAATGTTGATACCCTTTGTTCTTTCTTGGTTTAAGCATGAGGACATGCTTGGTTTAAGTGTGGGGAGGTTGATAAACCCTGTTTGTAGGGTTTATCTTGTGCTTAGTTTAGGAGATTTTATGACCTTTTACCCACATTTATTCAATAAAATAGCATAGTTTCATGATTGTCTCCTAATTTGTGCTTAAGTGTAAAAACATGCTTTTTAGGCCCTTAATTGTTTAATATTGATTTACCTTTGATTCCATTAGATGCCTTGAGATATTTGTTAAGTGATTTTAGATTTAGGAGGCAAAGATTGGATCAAGGGAATGAAGGAAAAGCGTAAAAAAATGGAGAACTCATGAAGAAATGAAGGAATCGCAAAAGCTGTCAAGCCGACCTCTTCGCACTCAATCGACCATAACTTGAGCTACAGAGGTCCAAATGATGCGGTTCTAATTGCATTGAAAAGCTAATATTCGGGGCTTCAAAATAATATAAAATTTGCCATAGTTGCATCGCATTCAGGGGCACGCACGAGTACAGTACGCGTACGCGCCAATGTTGCACGTGACCCACTTTAATGCAACTCGTGGCCAGCAATTTTAGAAGCCTTGTTGGCCCAATCCAACTCATTTATGATTCTATTTAAGCCAAGGATTGAAGGGGAATTAACATAATTTGATCATTAGTCATAGTTTAAGTTTTATAAATAATTAGAGTTAGTTTCTAGAGGGAGAAGCTCTCACTTCTCTCTAGAATTAGGATTAGGTTTAGTTCTTAGATCTAGGTTTTGATTCATGCTCTCTACTCCTTCTTCTTCTCAATTCTTTGTTATTGCATTTATGATTCCTCTATTCTTTTGTTGTAATTTTCTTTATGTTGTTTCTATGCTTTATTGTAGATCTACTCTTGTTCCTTCTATTTTCTTCCAATTCAATTTGAGGTAATTCATAATAATTGTGTTTCTTTTGATTGTTGTTATTAATTCCTTGCAATAAGTAGTTGTTAGATTTCATTATTGTTATCAATTTATTTTGCTTTCCTTTTATGCCTTCTAAGTATTTGATAAAATGCTTGGTTGGATTTTAGTGTAGATTTTGTTCCTCTTCGCCTAGATAGAGTAATTAGTAACGCTTGAGTTATCTAATTCCTTTGTTGATTGATAATTAGAAGTTGCTAATTGATTTGGATACCACTAAAGCTAGTCTTTCCCTTGGGAGTTGGCTAGGACTTGTGGAATCAAGTTAATTCATCCACTTGACTTTCCTCCATGATTAGAGGTTAACTAAGTAGTAGCAATGGATAATTTTGGTCACAATTGAGGAGGATAACTAGGATAGGACTTCTAGTTCTCGTATCTTGCCAAGAGCTTTGTTAGTTGTTAGTTTATTTCCTTCGCCATTTATATTCCTTGCCTATTATCCCCAAAACCCCAAAATATATCTCATAACCAATAACAAGAACACTTTATTGTAATTCTTAGGGAGAACAACCCGAGGTTCAATACTTCGATTTATAAATTTAGAGGTTTGTACTAGTGACAAACAAAATTTTTGTATAAAAGGATTAGTGCTGGTTTAGAAACTATACTTGCAACGAGAATTCATTTGTGAATTCTAAACCACACAAGAACCCGTTCATCACTGCCCCAAAGATAGGCGACGCGCACGCGTGACCTGGAGAAAATTCAATCCACGCGTACGCATGGACGACACGTACGCATGACTTTGCCGCGTGCTGGACATATCAGAATCGCTGGAGGCAATTTCTGGGCTATTTTTGACCCAGTTTTTGACCCAGAAAACACAGATTAGAGGCTACAGAGTGGGAGAATCAATTCATTCATTCATACAACTTCTCATAATTAACAATTTTTAGGTTTTAGATGTAGTTTTTTTAGGAAGAGAGGCTCTCTCCTCTCCCTTAGGTTTTAGGATTAGGATTTCTTCGTTTTCTCAATTCCAGGTTCAATGTTCCTTTAATTTAATTCTCTTATACTTTTATTTACTCTAGTGCTTTGGTTTCTCTATTTCACTTGCTAATTACTTATGTTGCCAAATTGGCTTATAAACTCTTCATGTTATGCAATTTGAAGTATTTCAGATTTATGATTTTAATTTAGCCTTTTATGTTCTTATCTTGAATTGATTAATTGGTGACACTTGAGTTATCAAACTTCTTTGTTGATTGATAATTGAAATTTACTAGTTGATTTGGATCCCTCTAAAGCTAGTCTTTCCTTAGGAGTTGACTAGGACTTGAGGAATCAAATTAATTAGTCCACTTGACTTTCTTTTATTTAGTAAGGGTTAACTAAGTGGGAGTAATGAACAATTCTCATCACAATTGATAAGGATAACTAGGATGGGATTTCCAGTTTTCATACCTTGCTAAGAGCTTTATTAGTTATTACTTTAATTCCTGCAATTCACTTTTCCTATTCATTATTCAAAAACCCCCCAAAAAGATACTTTTTCATAACCAATAATAAATCATACTTCCCTACAATTCCTTGAGAGATGACCCGAGGTTTAAATACTTCGATTATAAATTTTATTAGGGGTTTGTTACTTGTGACAACCAAAACTTTTGCACGAAAGGATTTCTTGTTGGTCTAGAAGCTATACTTGCAATGAGAACTTAATTGTGAAAATTCTAGACTGCGCGAGAGTTCCGTTCGTCAAAATGGCACCATTGCCGGAGAGTTGCAATTGTGTGCTAAATTATTAATTAATGTACATATTTTTATTTTATTTACGTATTTTATTTTATTTTATTACCATGAGCTATATTTCATTGAATGACGCATTCACTGCCTGATCCGAGCTTAGCTGCATTTGATCCTGAAATTGAAAGAACTCTTTCACGTATTAGGCGATCTCGGCGTCGATTAGCCTCTGAGGGTGGTGAAGTTATTATTATCGATTCACCAGTCTCATCGGAGGGCGAATCTGAACCGCCGTCTGAGGAAGAAACAAGCTCCTTTACTACTGATTCAGTTGATTCACGTGCAGATAGAATGGCAGCACCTAGGAGGATTACTCTTCAGGAAGCTGGAGCCCCAGATTTTACACTGCAGCCGTATCAAGTGCATCATCCAACTCTGGCTGCAAATTTTGAGCTGAAGACTGCACTAATCAACTTGATGCCTAAGTTTCATGGCTTACCTGCTCAGGAACCTATCAAGAACCTCAGGGATTTTCAGATAGCCTGTTCTACTGTTAGGCGTCATGGTGCAAATGAAATTTCTATTTTGTTAACCGCTTTTCCGTTTTCTCTTGAGGAAAAGGCATGGGAGTGGTACTACTCCCAACCTGAAGCAACTGTTACCAACTGGGATACGCTCAGGAGGGAATTCTTGGAAAAATACTTCCCAGCTGAAGTCACAGATAGATTAAGGAAAGAGATCTCCTGCATTGTTCAAGGAGAATCAGAGACTCTTTATGAGTATTGGGAGCGCTTTAAGAACCTTCTGGACGCATGCCCCCATCACATGATTGATAGGTTAGTGTTGATCAGCTACTTCACTCAAGGCATGAAGCCTCGGGATAAAACTACACTGGATGGTGCTAGTAATGGTTCTCTGAAAAAGTACAAGACAGCAGATGAAGCATGGCAACTGATCAACGACTTAGCTGAGTCCACTCGGAATCACAAGCACAGGAACAGCCACTCAAAGACTGTTGTAGAGGTTTCCTCTAGTAGTGAGACCACTGCTCTTACACAGAGTATATGTGAAATGACCAACCTACTGAAGTAGATGCAGTTGAATCAACAACAAACTCAGCCTTCCCCACCACAACAAAGTCAATAGTTAGTCCCCTAAAGAGTATGCGGAATCTGTGCTGATTATAGTCATTACACTGATGAATGCCCACAGCTCCAACAAGAAGACAACACTGTGGCAGCTACTCATAATTTCTATGACCACCCGAATCAAGGATACAATCAACAAAGGCGGCAACTACAACCAAGGTGGGAACTATAACCAAGTATGGCAAGATAACTCCAACCAGGGTTGGAGAGATAATTCCAACCATGGCTGGAGGGACAACTATAACAGAGGAGGCAGAAACAACAATGGAAATCAGAGGTGGAATAACAACAACAGACAGCAGAATCAGAATCAGCCTTACAGAGCACCTCACCTTAGGCAATCCCAAGGATCCCAACACAATCAACAACAGGCCCCTCAGATGACTTATCCTACTTCCTCATCAAATGACGAGATGCTTCGTTCTCTTACACAAGGACAACAAGACATGCAGACTACACTGAACTCTACTTTAAATGGTCTGAATGCCACTTTATAAGCTCTCGTCTCCCGGATAGATTCATTACCTACTTCCACCAACCAGCCTTCAAGCTCTAGTGGAATTCCTTCTCAACCCCTACCTAACCCCAAGAGTGGCATCAATGCCATCACTTTGAGGTCCGGAACAACACTGCAAGAGAGGAATTAAGAGGAGCCAAGCCAACTAGAACACGCCCCAGTTGAAGACTTAGTTGAAGTGGAAGATGCTGAAGAGGAAGAGGAAGTACAAGACAAGGTTGAAGAAGAAGTAGCTCAGCAAGGGAATAGAGCACCAAAGGATGCAGAGGCTGCAAGTGGCACCATTCCTATCCCATTTTCACACCTTGCAAGGAAGTCCAGGAAGCAGATGGAACTTGATCCCAAAATGGTAGAAATTTTCAAAAAGGTTGAGGTAACTGTTCTCCTTTTTTATGTTATTCAGCAAGTACCTAAATATGCAAAGTTTCTGAAAGATTTATGCATACATAAAGACAAAATTAATGAATTAGAAACTATTCCTTTAGGTAGTTCTATATCTGCTTTAATGGGAGGTATACCTGAAAAATGTAGTGACCTAGGTCCATGCATGGTTAACTGTACCATTGGAGGTGTAATGTTTTCTGACTGCATGTGTGATTTAGGAGCGTGTGTTAGTATAATGCCATTGTCTATATATGATGCTTTGAGGCTCCCTCCCTTAAAAAGGTCAGCAGCTCATTTTATGTTAGCAGATAAGAGCATTATTACAGTAGTTGGAATTGCTGAAGATGTATTAGTGAGCATTAAGGGGCTCACATTTCCCATTGACTTCTATATCTTGGAAATGCCCCCTAATGACTCAGGAAGACCATCATCAATCCTGCTTGGAAGACCATTCCTGAAGACTTCAAAGTTCAAGCTAGATGCATTCTCAGGGACTTACTCCTTTAAGATAGATGGCAGAGCAGTGAGTTTCAGTTTAAATGAAGCTATGAAGCACCCTCCGGAAGATCATTCTATCTTCCAGTGTGACATCATTGATAAAACTATAGCTGAAGTTCACCAAGAAGAAGTAGAAGAGAAGCACATGGAGCAAGGTCCAAGTGTGGGGACACCCTCTGAACAAAATGAAGATACCTTGCCATTATCATTAGCCCAAGATAATCCAGAGCCTAGCCATGAGCAGAAATTGGAATTAAAGCCCCTTCCTCCTCACCTCAAGTATGCTTACCTTAAAGATAATCAGAAATTCCCGGTTATCATTGCAAGGAAACTCACTTCCCAACAAGAGGAGCAGCTACTTAGTGTTCTGAGAAGACACAAGAAAGCAATCAGGTAGAGTTTGGCAGATATAGTAGGCATCATCCCTAAGGTTTGTGAGCACAGAATATTCTTAGAAGAGGGATCAAAGCCTATCCGTCAACCCCAAAGAAGATTGAATCCAACCATCTTAGAAGTTGTCAAGAAAGAAGTGACCAGGCTACTTGAAGCAGATATTATCTACCCCATCTCAGATACTGAATGGGTCAGTCTAGTACAAGTGGTGCCCAAGAAGTCTGGAGTCACAACAGTAAAGAATGAGCATGGAGAGTTCCTGACAACTAGAGTGCAGAATTCATAGAGAGTTTGCATTGACTATAGGCGTCTCAACCAAGCTACTCGCAAGGATCATTACCCCTTGCCATTTATTGATCAGATGCTTGATCGCCAGTCAGGTAAATCCCATTACTGCTTTTTAGATGGTTATACAGGCTATTTTCAAATTCATATAGATCCTGAGGATCAGGAGAAGACTACTTTTACATGTCCCTTCGGAACGTATGCATACAAGAGAATGCCTTTCGGCTTATGTAATGCACCGGCTACTTTCCAAAGATGCATGATGAGTATCTTTTCAGATCTTATTCAGAACTGTATGAAAGTTTTTATGGATGATTTCAGCGTATATGGTGATTCCTTTAGCCTTTGCTTGGATAGTTTAGGTAGAGTATTAGACAGGTGTGTTAGCTCAAACCTTGTATTGAATTTTGAAAAATGTCACTTTATGGTAAAATAAGGGATTGTTCTAGGACATGTTATTTCTAATACTGGTATTTCTGTAGATCCAGCAAAGGTAGATGTCATTTCTAGTTTACCTTACCCCTCCTCCGTGAGGGAAGTCTGTTCGTTCCTTGGCTATGCAGGTTTCTACAGGAGATTTATTAAGGACTTTAGTAAGGTAGCATTACTTTTATCCAGACTACTGCAGAAAGATGTTGAGTTCGAGTTCAGTGCGGATTGCATGCAAGCATTTGATAAGCTGAAGATCGCCCTGACTCAAGCTCCAATTGTGAGAGGACCAAACTGGAGACAGCCTTTTGAGATTATGTGTGATGCCTCCAACCATACAGTAGGAGCAGCGCTGGCTCAGTGCGAATGTAAGGATCCTTTCGTAATTGCTTATGCGTCTAAGACCTTAGATGCTGCTCAGTCTAATTACACTACTACTGAAAAAGAGCTTCTGGCTATTGTTTTTGCTCTGGATAAATTCTGAGCCTATTTACTTTGTACTAAGGTGGTAGTGTACTCAGACCATGCAGCTCTAAAATATTTATTAGCAAAAAAAGAGTCTAAACCAAGGCTAATATGTTGGATACTGCTGCTGCAAGAATTTGATTTAGAAATTAAAGATAGGAGTGGTAACCAGAATTTAGTGGCAGACCACTTGAGTCGCCTTGAGCACAATAAGGATGACTCTACTCCTATTAATGATGCTTTTCCATTTGATAGCTTGCACGCAGTATCTGAAATAGTTTCTTGGTATGCACCTGTAGCTAATTATCTAGTTAGCCATACTTTCCCTCCCAATTTTACTAAGCATCAAAGGGACAAGCTGAAAAGCGAGTCTAAATATTATATATGGGATGACCCATACTTATGAAGGTATGGTGCTGACCAGGTAATTAGAAGGTCTGTGCCTCAATCAGAATTCTAGTCCATTTTAGAGGCTTGCCACTCTTCTGAGAGTGGAGGACATTTTGGCCCTCAAAGAACAGCTAGAAAAATCTTAGACTGTACATTCTGGTGGCCTACTCTTTTTAAAGATGCTACTGTTTTTTGTAAATCTTGTTCCCCATGCCAGAGGTTTGGTAATATATCCAAGAGGGATGAGATGCCTCAATAGATTATGCTTTTCTGTGAAATTTTTTATGTTTGGGGCATTGACTTCATGGGTCCATTTCCAAACTCTAGTGGTTACCTTTATATACTGTTAGCTGTAGATTATGTCTCTAAATGGGTGTAAGCAATTCTTACCCGTACTGATGATGCTAACACTGTTGTTTTCTTTGTTAGAAACCATATTATCTGTCGCTTTGGATCACCACGAGCAATCATGAGTAATCAAGGCACTCATTTTTGTAACAAGAGACTAACAGGATTACTGAAGAAGCATGGGATAGTTCACAAAGTAGCAATAGCTTATCATCCCCAGACTAATGGGCAAGCAGAAGTATCTAATAGAGAAATAAAGCATATTTTGGAGAAGATAGTAAAGCCTCATAGGAAAGACTAGAGTGCCAGGCTACAAGATGCGCTTTGGGCCTACAAAACAGCATACAAGACACCCATTGGGATGAGCCCCTTCCGCTTAGTGTACAGAAAGGCTTGCCACCTTCCAGTAGAGGTGGAACACAAGGCTTTCTGGGCTGTAAGGGAATGCAACATGAATTTTGAGGAAGCTGGTGCTGAAAGGAAGCTACAACTAGCAGAATTAGAGAACCTTCGCCTAGAAGCATATGACAACTCCAGGTGATACAAAGAGAAGATGAAGGCTGTCCATGACAAGCACATAAAAAGGAGAGAGTTCAGACCAGGGGAGTTAGTTCTTCTTTATAACTCCAGACTGAGGCTCATGCCAGGAAAAATGTGATCAAGATGGGAAGGTCCCTACAAAGTAGAAAAGGCAGAGCCATACGGAGTCTTTCACCTGCGTCATTCTTCTAGCTCCAGATTCTTTAAGGTCAATGGACATCGCCTAAAGCTTTATCATGGTGAGAAGATGAAAGATCACAAGGAACTAGAGGTCTTCCTCTTGGAAGACCCACCAACAGAAGCAGAATGAGCCTGAAGACAGTCCAACTTAAGGACGTAAAATCAAAGTGCTAGGTGGGAGACAACCCACCATGGTATGATCATTCTTTTTTCAGTCTTAGTTTTATTTTATTTTGTTTTATTCTTAGTTTTATTTTATTCTATTTTTCTTAGTGTTCATTCATAATATCTGCATTAGCATCTGCATTTTGCATTCTGCATACTGCATAAAAAATGCACGCGACGCGCAAGCGTCGCTGACGTGTCCGCGTCATATGTGCATTCATGAAAAAGAAGATAAAAGCAGAGAGTCACGCGGGAGCGTGGCTGGAGGCGTGCCTTAGGCACAAACACGCCCACGCAAACGCGTCCCTGACGCGTCCGCGTCACTTGAAAGAATCAGCCTCCCACGCGTGCGCGTCACCCACGCGCACGCGTGGCCCTGCAAAATCGACGTAAAGGGTGTATGGCAGAGAGTTATGATGGAGTGAGGCTGGAATCGTGCTGGAAGCACAAGCCCTATCATGCGTGCGCATCACCCACACGTACGCGTCATTTTTACAAAACAGGCCACTCACGCATGCGAGTCACTCATGCGCACGCGTCACCCTAAATTTTGGCAATGTGCGTATGAAACAGAGAGTTGTGAATACGCGAGGCTGCTCTCGCGCCAATAGCACAATTAAGGTCACGCGTACGCGTCACCCACGCGTATGCGTCACTTGAAAATATCACAACCCACGCGAACGCGTGCTCCACGCGAACGCGTCACATGCGCCAGCCAGTTTATCCAGATCAGCGTCAGATTTCCTATCTTTTCCTCCCTAATCCTAATTCTTTCTTCTTCCTTCTTATTTCTTTCTTCTTCCTTCTTTCTTCTTTATTCCTTCTCACTTTTTACCTTCTCCCTCCTTCTTCACCCTCATCATCAAGGTTTTTTTCATCTTCCCTCTTTACTTTTTTATTATTATTTTTCTTTTATTTATGTTTTCTTCTTCTTTTTCTTTTTACTTTCATTATCTATGTTTTATTTGTCTTTCTTTTTTTCCTTTTACATTATCTTAATTGGTGTTAGAAATTTATTTGGATGAGTGTTTTCTTCTATATTTTGCTTGTGGATTATTAAGGAATTGTTTGACAATTAATATTACTTCTTAAGGGTTGCTTAGATGTTGAAATTTAATACTTTCAATAACATATTTACCATGCATGCTAAGTGTTTGTGAAAAAGCCCGTATGGCATTGTGCATTTTTAAATTATTCTATTCTTCTACTCTAATGCCTGTTTTTCATAAAAACCCATTTTCATATATTATTGATTAAATATAATTGTCAATACAAACAGATTGTTAGTTTAAAACACTTGATAATCAAATTGGGCACCTAATGCTTGATCTATGCTACTCATGCCTTTGCCAGCATGCCAATAAACATCTTGCATCTACTTGCCATAACATGCACTTGCTATATTTCCATTGATGAACTTCTCACATGTAGTCGCGACCATGTGTTAATGACATCCTTCTTTACCGTGCATTGATTATCAATTGTACCATCCTCTTCCTTGCTCTAACCCTTAGTTTTAAAGTTACTTTCTTTTTCCCTTTTCAGGATGGCCACCAAGAAAGGTAAAGAGAAAGCTACTCCCAAACCACTGGCAAGGAAAGAAACAAAAAGAGCACTAGCTGCGGAGCCATCTTCAACAGCAGTAAAGCCCTCAACAAATCGAATCAAGAGGATCATCAAGGTCAATGAAAAAGAGAAAGTCATTCCAGTAAAGGACACTGCGCGGTTCACTAACCGCTACTGTGAGCAGATGTTCCCCATCCTGGCTGAGCGAAACTATAATAATGAGTACCTTCTCATCCTCCCGACCAACATTGTTGAATTTGTTGAGCCCCGAATTGAACGAAGACAATGGGAATTCCTACGGAGACAGCCACGGCAGGTCAATCTTTCATGGGTAGTTGAATTCTACTCAAACTTTCACATGCCAACCCTGCAGTCTATCTATGTCCGTCAGAAGCAAGTCCCCATAACTGAAGAAGATATTCAGCAAGCTTTAGATCTTCCCCCTGCTCCAGAAGGATTGGACGCATTCCAAGAAGCCTCATTCAAGCGCCAGACATACCAATTTGACTGGGACGCTGTTCTCAGAATTATAGCACAACCTGGCAGCAGATGGACCTATGGATACCATCGATCCCGACCTAAGGGCATATTGGCTTCAGCACTCACCTTGGAGGCTCGAGTATGGGCACAGATTATGTCCCATTACGTCTTTCCGAGCACTCACGAGTCCTCCTTCACTGCAGACATGGCTGCTCTACTCTGGTGTATCCTTACAGACCAGCCTCTCAATTTACCAAGACACATCCGGAATGCTATGGGACACGTACGAATTGCGGGCAACCTACCTTTTCCCGCCTTGGTTTCAGATCTAGTCTCAGCAGCCAGAGTTTCCTACAGAGCTGGGAACACCAAGACCATGATTCCACGGGATGATCAGATCGTCCCTAATGGGAAGTACATCAAACCAACAGCAACCACTACCAGCAGGACTGCAGAACCGGCCGAAGATATTCCTTCTCCTTCCACATCACAAGCACCTTCAACAAATCAACTGCTCCATCAGATACTTAAGAGGTTGGACCGGCTTAACCGGCAAGGAAAGCGAAGAGAGCGTCGTAACAATCGCAGATTTACATACCTCAAGGAGATGCTTGTTGATAACCACCCACCTGCAGAAGACCAAGACACCCCGAACTCCTCTTCATTTACCAGCACAGGGAGCCATGACGGTCCCGACTGTGGAGATGCTGCTACCAGCCCCTTTTTGTTCCTGACTGATGGCACCGAGGACGGTGCCAAGCTTTAAGTGTGGGGAGGTCAGTCAGTACCTGACTTTTGGAGGTAATTTCTCTTTCTTAACACCAATAAATTAGTTATTTTTCCTTTGTTAGGATAGGATAAATCGCATAGTAATAGGTATTTGCATGCATGTTCTATTTGGTTGAAAAATAATATGTTTCTTTTCAAGACTCTATTTTGAAAATTTCACTAATTTAAATCAAAATTTTTTGTGTTAAAACCTGTTTGAAGACTGTAAATTGGAACATAGTTTAAAGCTAGAACACACAACCCATAGAGACTTGAGCTTAATTACATGGTTATATTATTTAACCATAATATTTTATTCTTGTGTGTTTTCTTCTCTATAATTGTAATCTATATTTTGTTCTATCCTATATGTCCAATATTTAATGTGTTATATGCATGCATATGAATGAGGCCATTATTTTATTAGCTCACTTATCCCAAATAGCCTACCCTTTTATGTCACCCTTATTAGCCACTTTGAGCCTTTCTATCCCATTTGTTCTATATTTTACCACATCACTAGCCTTAAGCGGAAAAATAAATTAAATACCCCAATTGAATCTTTGGTTAGCTTAAGATAGAGATTGTGTGTTAACTAAGTGTGGAAAAACTGTGGAAACATGGGTTAATAAGGGAATATGTTATGTTTTTACAATTGATAAAATATTGGGAATTTGGGTAACTACTCATGTAAGACTAGAAAAATTAAAAATCCATGTGCATTGATAATGTTATGTTTATGCTCCAAAATAAAAATTCAAAAAAAAATATTCAATAAATAAGTAAATAAATAAGGGGACAAAATTACCCCAATACAATGTTAAGTTAATGAAAAGATCAATGCATATGTGATACAAATTAAAAGAAGAGTTGATGCATGAGTATGTAATGCAAAAGTGGAATTTTGGGTAGCTAGGCATGAATTTAAAAGTATATAGAGTATGTATAGGTGAAGGCTTAGGTTGATTAAGGATTCAATTTATAGCTCACTTAGCCATATATATACCCTCACCTTTACCTTAGCCCCATCACAACCTTGAAAAGACCTCATGATGTTTGCATTGGTACATTAAATACTTGTTGATTGGTTAGGTGAAGAACAAAGTTTAGAAAGCATGACTAGGGAAGAGTAGAGTGATTATCCTATACACTTGAGTGATTGGAGTGCACATATACTATCAGTGAGGGTTCAATCCTTGATTCTATGTTCCCTACTTTCATGAGCTGTCTTCTTACAAGTTTACTTGTTTTTACTGTATGATTTTAATTAGTAATATTTGATTTAAATTTGTCTTGAAGAAATTATTTAATTTTAAACCAAGTAGAAAAAAAATCATTTTAGCATATAGTTGCATTCATAGGTTGCATTGCATTGCATGACTCTTACTTTCCCTTATTTAGTCTTTTAATCTCCTTGAGCTAAGCATGAGGACATGCTAAAGTTTAAGTGTGGGGAGTTGATAAACCACTATTTTATGGTTTATCTTGTGTTTAATTGAGTGGTTTCATCAAGTCTTTACCTACTTATTCATATGATTTCCATGATTTTACAATCCCTTCCTAGTTTTGTTCTATGGTTGAAAACTTACTTCCTAGAGATCTTTAATTAGTATATTTTAATTCTCCTTTATACCATTCGATGCCGTGATCCGTGTGTTAAGTGTTTCAGGCTTTATAGGGCAGGAATGGCTTAGAGAATAGAGAGGAAGCTTGCAAAAATGGAAGGAACACAAGAAACCAAGGAGATAACCAGCGAGCACCGACGTGCACGCATGGCTCACGCGAGCGCGCGGAATAGAGAAATTTGTAGCGATGCGTGCACGTGCCTAACGCGTGCACGTGGATTGGAGTTCTGCAAGATGACGCGTGCGCGTGCCTGACGCGTACGTGTGACAAGGAAATTCGCCAAATGACGCGCACGCGTGACTGATGCGTACGCGTGACATGCGCGATCTGCAGAAATAACAAAAAACGTTGGGGGCAATTTCGGGCCAAGTTTTGACCCAGTTTCCGGCCCAGAAACACAGATTAGAGCCAGGGAATATGCAGAGACTCAACACACATTCTCATTAGCATAGTTTTAGGTTTTTAGATCTGAATAGAGAGAGAGAATTACTCTTCCTCTAGGTTTTCTTTACATTCATAGTTTATTAGTTTTATGCTTTTGCTTTTGGATATTGAAGAGTCATCACCTCCGTTGAAGATACTATTCTTGTTTGTTTTCCTTACTCTTTTATTTATTCCATATTCTTAATTCTTGTTTAAAGTTACAATTGGATTATTTTCATGGATTGTTAATGAAAATGATTACTTTTAGTTTTAATTAAATTGCAGTTATTGTCTATCATGTCTTCCTTTTATTCCCTTTTTAATTCTATGCAAGTAATTTTCCTGTCAATGGAGTAGATTCCCAACTTGACATGGGGTTGATTAAAAGGAGACACTTGAGTTGGAATGCTTAAGTGATTAGTTAAATTGGAAGTTGTTGGCTAATTCTGTATTTACTAACGCTAGACCTTTTCAAGGGAGAGGACTAGGATTTGCGAATAAGAGTTAGCTCAATCACTTGACTTTTCTTTATTTAGTAAGGGTTAACTAAGTAAAAATAATAACCTCTTTATACTACACTTGAGAGAATTCCAACAAGGATAGAACTTCCAATTAATCATTCCCCCAGTCAAGGCTTTTTAAATAGAATATACAATTTTTTTTAATTTACAATTATTTATTTTCCTGATTAATAAATTAGCACCCTTTTTCTAGCAACTCGTTGGGAGACGACCTGAGACTCATACTCCTAGTATTTTTTATTCTAAACTTTTGTGACAACCTTTCTAAATTGATGAGGCAGATATTTGCTGGTTAAGAGCTATACTCGCAACGTTGTTCTTATATTATAATCTCTTAATTGGTCTAATTTCTGCCACGCATCAATTTTTGGTACCGTTGTCGGGGAATTGCAAACGTGTGCCTTATTATTAGTTATTGTAAATATTTGCTTTTCCATTTCTTTGTTAGTGTTTCTAGTTTTAGGAGTTTATTTTCATTAATTTTTATTTTCTTTAGCTACTATGAATTCTCACCCCTCTGGTTTCAAGTTTGGTTCCAATGTTGTTGTAAGGAATGGAAGCTATAATGAGAACAGGCATCAAGGTTGGAAGAATCAAAGATGGGAGGAGCCACAAGGATTTGATCAACCCTCGTGACAACAACCCCCTCCAATGCACTATACCAACAACCATTCTGTGATGCATACCAAGACAATAGTTATGGTGGACCCTTTCGTGACAAACCACCTCCACCAAATTACTATGGTCAAGAGCCATTCCAGGGAGCGTACCAAGATGATGAACATGGTGGACCCCCTTGTAGTTACCAACAAGCCCTACCATATGCCTATGAGCCCCCTCTTCAACATAACTTTGAACCACCACACTCACAAGTCCCTTTTCCACCATTCACCTCCATATGAACCACATCCAAAACCACCACCTCAATATTCATCATCTCCATATCCTTATCAAGAAGAACCACCTCCGTATTATGAGCACTCTCTCCCAACAAATGAACCCTCCTATCCACCCCAACCTCCATTGGATAACAACACGCTCATCTCTAATATCATTGGTCTCACCTCTACACTCCAAAATCTTATATCCCGCATGAACCAACCCTCTACCTCCGATATTCAACCCTCAAGCTTTAGCACACCACCACCCTCTGTGCAAGAATGCCCATATCCATCAATCCAAGAGCAAGATGATCCCAGTTATGCTATTGACATGGAACAAGAGAGAAGGAATCATCTTCGCGAATCCATACTTCATAAGAAGCTAGAGGGGGCCCTAAAGGTAGTGGCAGGAGAGACCCTTGAAGATGAAAGAATAGTTCAAAAGAGTTGTCATAGAAAGGAAGACATCAAGGAGGAGTCTAATTTTGTACTAGAGCAAGTGGAGAAAGCCAAAATTACTAAAGAAGAGGAAGTGGTTGAAGATTTAGGAGATGCGAAACCTCTATTTGAACCTCAAGTCATAGATCCTCCTTCCAAGGTGTTTGATGTTGATGTTGAGGAGGGTATACAACCTCCAAGGCATATCATGGTTGAAGACTTTGAAGAGGTTGATCAAGAGATGGATTCGAGCATTGATGAAGCCTTACCTACAATTGAATACTCTCCCATTGGACTAGACATGGAGATTAAAGAAGAAAAAGCACAACCTCCCATGCCCTTGGTAAGTAATGAAGAAAAGATTGAATTGGAAGAAAGCTACCAAGAGGAAGAGGTTGAAATTGAAGAAGATTGTAAAGAGGTGGAGGTTGTCAAAGAGCACAAGGGAGTGGAGCTTGAAATCACCTTGCCAAAGTTGTTGGAGACCTCTCCGCCTAAGTCACCATCATCCTTCACAACATTCAAGTGGGTAAAATTCATATCCCTTAGCTTTCTCATTCCACTTGAATATGGTTTACTTGAGACAGATGGTCAACTTAGAGCTCTTTGTGGCGTTAAGAGTAAGAGGAAGATGGTTAGTGGTTGGAGTTGTCATGCAAGGTTCAATATGGTTGTATGCTCCAAGTTGAAGTGCAAGGATTGGTATAGAACCAAAGTGAATGGGTCTAGGAGGATGTTTGGATGCCTTAGTGAGAATTCAGATTGCTTACCACCTGAATGGAATCATGATGATCAACTTGAAGACGGGTGTAGAAATAAGATTTGGGATCCGGGAATATATGAGGATCAGATTTGGGAGCTCAAAGCTTGTGAAGGACTCCATCAAAGCTTGAGAAATTTACTTGGTATTGATAGAGCTTATTGGAAGTCCAAGCATTGGTGGAAGTTTCAAGACGAGTTCAAGCACAAGCCACCATGACAAGGAGCTCACCAAACGTCCAACTTAAGGACTTTAACTAAAAGTGCTAGGTGGGAGACAACCCACCATGGTATGATCGTTCCTTTTCAGTCTTAGTTTTATTTTATTTTATTCTACTTTATGTTTATTACTGTCATTCATAACATCTGCATCAGCATCTTCGTTTTGCATTCTGCATAAAAAAAAGGCACGCGACTCGCGAGCATCACTGACACGTACGCGTCATACGGGCATTCGAAACAAAGAAGAAAAGAAACAGAGAGTTGCGCGGGAGCATGGCTAGAGGCGTGCCTAAGGCACAAACATACCCACGCGAATGCGTCCCTGACGCGTCTGCGTCACTTGAAAAATCAGCCTTCCACGCGTACGCGTGACCCTGCAAAATCGGCGTAAACAAGGTTTGGGCAGAGAGTTATGATGCCTTGATGCTGGAATGATGCTAGGAGCACGAGCAATATCACGCGTGCGCGTCCCTGACGCGAACGCGTCATTTTCCCCTCCAAGCCATCCATGCGTGCGCATCCTTTACGCGCACGCGTCAATTGAATTTTTTGCAATAGTGCGTATGGGACAGAGAGTTGTGCGTGCACGAGGCTGCTCTCGCGCCACTAGCACAATTCAGGTCACGCATACGCGTCCCCCACGCGTACGCATCACTTGAAAATAACGCAATTCACGCGGACGCATGTATTACTAGATCTGCACCAGAATTCTTATCTTTTCTTTCCTAATCCTAATTCTTTCTTCTCCCTTCTTATTTATTTCTTCTTCCTTCCTTCTTCTTTATTCCTTCTTACTTTTTCCTTTCTTCTTTCCCTCTTCACCCTCTTCATCAAGGTTCTTTTCTTTTCTTCCTTCCCTTTTTACTTTTCCATTATTACTTTTATTTATGTTTTATTCTTTTTCTTTTTCTTATTACTTTCATTATCTATGTCTTCTTTGTTTTTTTTCTTTTTATATCCTTTTAATTAGTGTTAGAAATTTATTTGGGTGATTATTTTCTTCTATAATTGCTTGTGGATTATTAGAAAATTATTTGACAATTATCACTAATTATTATTTTTGGGTTATTTGCATGTTCAAATTTAATACTTTCCCTATCATATTAAACATGCATACCAAGTGTTTGTGAATAAGCCCGTATAGCATTGTGCATTTTTAATTATTCTACTCTTCTACTCTAATGCCTGCTTTTCACAAAACGCTTCCTATATTTTATTAATTAATTATAATTGTCAACACAAGCGTGATTGTTGGTTTGTTATGAGTGATAATACATTTTAGCAATTAATGCTTGATCTATGCTACTCATGCCTTTGCCGGCATGCTAATAAACATCTTGCATCTAATTGCCTTCATATTTCTTGCTATATTTCCGTTGATGTCCTAATTACATGAAGTCGCGACCATGTGTTAATGACATTCTTCTTTACCTTAGCATGATTATCACTTGTACTGCCCTCTTCCTTGCTCTATCCCTTTGAATTGTATGTTACCTTTCTTTTCTCCCTTTTCAGGCTGGCCACCACGAGGGAAAAGAAAAAGTTTCTAACTGGAGCAACAAACAAGTCTGCCACACAATCTTTGGGGAAAAAGCATCAGTTGGAGCCACCCGTCCACTTGTACATCTCTGCATGCACCGAGGACGGTGCAATCTTTAAAGTGTGGGGAGGTCGATACCGACTTCTGCGGGTTAGTACTTTCTGACTCAACACCAATGTTTAACTTTTTTTTTGTTAAATTAGTTGTTGTATTTGCATGTTTATTTGATTTTGTGCATATTTTACCACTTGGTTGAAGTAATATTTTCTTTTTCAAGAAATTTTTTATAGCATTTCACTAATTTGAATTAAACTTTTTGAAAAACTTGTTTGAAGAAAATTTAATTTGGAACATGGTTTTAGAGCTTGAACACACAAAACCAGTGAGATTTTGAGCCTACTTGATTGGTTGCATCTTATCAACCAATATTTTATTTTTTGGTGTGTGTTGTTCTCTCTAAAATTATGATCTTTGTCTTGCTTGATTCTATATTTCCATTGTTTAATGTATGCATGCACTTATGTGATTGAGGCCTTATTTCACTAAGCTTACATACCCATATGGCCTTAACCTTTCATTATCCTTTGTAAACCAATTTGAGCCTATTTTACCCCTTTTATTCTTTACTTTAGCACATCATTAACTCTAAGCAGAAAACAATAATGTCCTTAATTTGAATCCTTGGTTAGCTTAGACTAGTGAGAGTGCTTATGATTTAAGTGCGGGGAAATTAGGTTTGAAAACATTTGGTTTGAGAATTGAGTATGTTAGAACTTTCTGAAAATGTGAAAGAATATTGAGAATATGTTCATGCATTCAATACCTTAATCATATGCCTTGAGAAAAGCAAAAGAAATAAAAATTATGAAAGAAAAGAAAAGAAAAGAAAAAGAGCAAATAACAAAAAGGGGACAAAATGCTCCAAAGTAAATGTTAGTAGCAATGCATATGAGTTGTACTAAAGTTGGGATGCATGAATATGTGGAAAACATAATTAATGGGCAGTTAGATTTTGCATTTTAATTACATGGATTGTCTTAAGTTAGTTGGAAAGTTTAGGTTAATTAAGGATTCAGATTTTAGTCCACTTGACCAAATACAATCCTACCTTGACCCTAACCCCATTACAACCCTTAAAAGACCTCTTGATATGTGTATCTGTACATTAAATTATTTGTTGATTGGTAGAAGAAGAGCAAGTCTTAGAAAGCAAGATTAGTAGAGAATTGAGAGAATCGAAGCTTAAACACCTGAGCGATTAGAGTGTATACACTTTCAATGAGGGTTTGATGCTCGATTCCTTGTTCCCGGCTTTTATGAGCTTTCTTCTTACAAGTTTACTTGTAATTTATTTTATGATTTGAATTAGTGAAATCCAGTTCATGTCTGTTCTTGGAAGATTTATTTACTTTGACCAAGTAGGTAGAAACATTTTGCATGTAGTTGCATTCACATAGATAGGTTGCATTTCATACTCTCTACCATTTCTCTTCAATCTTTTAGTTCTCTTGAACTTAGCATGAGGACATGCTAATGTTTAAGTGTGGGGAGGTTGATAAACCCCATTTTTAGGGTTTATCCTGTGCTTAATCTAGTGGATTTTATCCATTATTCTCACACTTATTCATACAATTCACATGTTTTACATTTTCCTTCCTGATTTTGTTCTATGATTGAAAACATGCTTCTTTGGCCTTATATTTGCTAATATTAATCCTCTCTTATTACCATTCGTTGTCGTGATATGTGCGTTAAGTGATTTCAGGGATTACAGGGCAGGAATGGCTTAGAGGATGGAAAGGAAGCATGCAAAAGTGGAAGGAATACAAGAAACTGAAGGAATTGCTAAGTTGTCCAGCCTGACCTCTTCGCATTCAATCGATTATAACTTGAGCTACAGAGGTCCAAATGAGATGGTTCTAGTTGCGTTGGAAAGCTAACATCCGGGGCTTCGCAATGATATATAATTTGCTATAGCTGTCTCGAAGATAGATGACCCACACGCGTGGATCACGCGCATGCCTGACCTGGAGAAAATTGAATCCACGCGTACGCGTGGACGACGCGTACGCGTGACTTTGCCGCGTGCTGGACGTATCAGAAATCATTGGGGGTGATTTATGGGCTATTTTTGACCCAATTTTTGGCCCAGAAAACACAGATTAGAGGCTACAGAGTGAGGGAATCAATTCATTCATTCATACAACTCTCATAATTAACAATTTTTAGGTTTTAGATGTAGTTTTTTTAGGGAGAGAGGCTCTCTCCTCTCCCTTAGGTTTTAGGATTAGGATTTCTTCGTTTTCTCAATTCCAAGTTCAATGTTCCTTTAATTTAATTCTCTTATACTTTTATTTACTCTAGTGCTTTGGTTTCTCTATTTCACTTGCTAATTACTTATGTTGCCAAATTGGCTTATAAACTCTTCATGTTATGCAATTTGAGGTATTTCAGATTTATGATTTTAATTTAGCTTTTTACGTTCTTAGCTTGAATTGATTAATTGGTGACACTTGAGTTATTAAACTCCTTTGTTGATTGATAATTGAAATTTACTGGTTGATTTGGATCCCTCTAAAGCTAGTCTTTCCTTAGGAGTTGACTAGGACTTGAGGAATCAAATTAATTAGTCCACTTGACTTTTCTTTATTTAGTAAGGGTTAACTAAGTGGGAGTAATGAACAATTCTCATCACAATTGATAAGGATAACTACGATGGGATTTCCAATTTTCATACCTTGCTAAGAGTTTTATTAGTTATTACTTTAATTCATGTAATTCACTTTTCCCATTCATTATTTAAAAACCCCAAAAAGATACTTTTCCATAACCAATAATAAATCATACTTCCCTGCAATTCCTTGAGAGACGACCCGAGGTTTAAATACTTCAGTTATAAATTTTATTAGGGGTTTTTTACTTGTGACAACCAAAACTTTTGCACGAAAGGATTTCTTGTTGGTCTAGAAGATATACTTGCAACGAGAACTTAATTGTGAAAATTCTAGACCGCGCGAGAGTTTCGTTCGTCAAAAATGCATTGGTAAATTCGCTTAACTGCCATCAAAAGTCATAATTAAGGTTGCACAATTCATACAATATGCCTAACAAGAGATAAATTGAACACATATGATGGCCATGTCATATGAATCAAACAAAATGTTCGTTGAGGCATTTCATCAAACATGTAGTATGCAATGTGCAAGCTTATCACAATCAATGCTCAAATTCAATCATAATCAACCCATAATCAAATATCAACACTTGCAATACAAAGAGACAAAGAAAAGCACTAAATTTAATCTAAGCAACATGAAAAGAAAATCAAAACAATTACAAAAATCAACAAAAATGGAAAATAAGAACCAATGAAAAGACCTCATGATACTTGCATGCATGCATGAAATAAATGTTGATTGTTAGAAGAAAAACAAATCTTAGAAAGCATGATTAGGGGAGAATTGAGTGAATCAACCCTAACCACTTGAGCGAATAGAGTGCAAACACATCCAGTGATGGTTTGATGCTCAATTACATGTTTTCACCTATGATCATCATTCTTCATGCAAGTTTGTAAAAATATTTAATAGCTCAATTCAATTGTGGTTTGGCATGGTTGCTAATACCTTTAGCCCTTGTGCATATATGCTTCTTGGACATTGATTTATTTTGACCAAGCAATTGCATTCATGTAGATAGTTGCACATAGTTTAGGTTGCATTTAGTTAGATTTCATTGAATAAATGTTGATACCATTTGCTTTCTCTTGGTTTAAGCATGAGGACATGCTTGGTTTAAGTGTGGGGAGGTTGATAAACCCCATATTTAGAGTTTATCTTGTGTTGAATTTAGAGGGTTTTGTCAACCTTTCTCCCATTTATCCAATGAAATAGCATGATTTTGTAAATTCTCCTTTAATTATGCCTAAGAGTTAAAACATGCTTTTTAGGTCCTTAATTGTTTATTCTTGATTTACCTTTGATTCCATTAGATGCCTTGATATGTTTGTTAAGTGATTTCAGATTTAGGAGGGAAAGATTGGATCAAGGGAATGAAGGAAAAGCATGTAAAAATGGAGAACTCATGAAGAAATGAAGGAATCGCAAAAGCTGTCAAGCCGACCTCTTTGCACTTAAATGACCATAACTTGAGCTACAGAGGTCCAAATGATGCGGTTCTAGTTGCATTGGAAAGCTAACATCCAGGACTTCGAAATGATATAAGATTTGCCATAGTTGCATTCGCGCATAGGGGCGCGCACGCGCATGGTGCGCGGACACGCCGATGGTGGCACATGCTTCACTTAATGCAACCCGTGGCCAGCGATTTTAGAAGCCTTGTGGGCCCAATCCAACTCATTTCTGATGCTATTTAAGCCAAGGATTGAAGGGGAATCAACATACTTTTAGATACTTTCACACATTAGTTTAGTTTAGTTTAATTTTTGGAGGGAAAGTTAGTTTTAGAGAGAGAAGCTCTCACTTCTCTCTAGGATTAGGAGTAGGTTTTAGATCTAGATTAGAATTTCTTAGATCTAGTTTAATTTCATGCTTTGATTTACTTTTCCTTTATCAATTCTTCTTCTTCTACTTCTCCTCTCTCTAGTTTTGCATTTAATCCTTGTAATCCTTTACTTTTATGTCCATGCACTTTTGTTCTTTCCATTTCCTTTTAATGCAATTTATGTTTTCATGTTCCTTTATTGTTCATTTGATTTATTGTTGTTTGATTTCTTGCAATTGAGTAGTGTAGATTTACTTTCCTTGCACTTTTTACTATGCTTTCCTTTTTATGCCTTCCAAGTGTTTGATAAAATGCTTGGTTGGATTTTAGTATAGATTTTGTTCCTCTTGGCCTAGGTAGAGTAATTAGTGATGCTTGAGTTATCTAATTCCTTTGTTGATTGATAATTAGAAGTTTCTAATTGATTTGGATACCACTAAAGCTAGTCTTTCCCTTGGGAGTTGGCTAGGACTTGTGGAATCAAGTTGATTCATTCACATGACTTTCCTCCATTGTTAGAGGTTAACTAAGTGGTAGTAATGGATAATTTGTGATCACAATTGAGAAGGATAACTAGGATAGGACTTCTAGTTCTCATACCTTGCCAAGAGCTTTGTTAGTTGTTAGTTTATTTTCTTTGCCATTTATGTTTCTTGTCTAAAATCTTAAAACCCCAAACATACTTCATAACCAATAACAAGAACACTTTATTGCAATTCCTAGGGAGAACGACCCGAGGTTCAATACTTCGGTTTATAAATTTAGGGGTTTGTTACTTGTGACAAACAATTTTTATATGAAAGGATTATTGTTGGTTTAGAAACTATACTTGCAACGAGAATTTATTGTGAATTCTAAACCACACAAAAGTTCTCTCATCAAAATGGCGCTGTTGCCGGGGAATTGCAATGGTGTTGTGTTATTGGTTATTGTATATATGTGAATATTGTGAATACATTTGCCTTTTACTTCTTTGTTAGTTCTTGCTAGTTTTAGGATTTAATTTTCTTGCTTCGTGTTTGATTTTGTTTTTATTTTCTCTTGCTATCATGAATTCTCACTTTGGCTATGAGTTTGGTTCTAACTATGTTGTAGGAAATAAGAGCTTCAATGAGGATGTGTATCAAGGATGGGATAATCAAAAGTGGGAGGAGCCATATGCATATGATCAATCCTCTTGGCAACAACCTCCACCAATGCACTTTGAAGAAGAGCCATTCTATGATGCATACCAATCCAATGGCTATGGTGAATCTCCTTGTGACTTTCAAGAACCACCACCATATGCCTATGAGTCACATCCTCAACATGAACCTTAACCACACTCACAAGCCTATTTTTACCAAACACCTCCATATGACCTTGATCCATATCCACCATACCAACCACCTTTTGAACCACATGAGCCATACATGGAACCACCATTCCAAGATCACTACTCCCAATAACCACCTCAATATACACCACATCCTTACCAAGAAGAACCACTTTCCTATTATGAACCCCTTCTCCAAGACAATGAACCCTCTTATCCACTCCAATCCCCAATGGATGAAATCCTTAGCCTTATACTTCAAGGACAAGGAGAAATGCAAAGGGAGACACTAGAATTTGTGACTACCTTGACCAAGGTAGTAAGCATTTTAGCCTCCCAATGCTTGAGCACTCAAAGCACTCCCATGGTCACATGTGGAAAATTAATTGAAAAGCATAGCATGAAGGAGAGATTGGAAACTCCGGTGGAGAAGGAGGAAGACCACTTTGTGTTAGAGCAATTGGAGGAGCCTATGATCATTGAAGAAGATGAAGAAGTGGTTGAAGATTTAGGAGATGCGGAACCTCCATGGGAAGCTAAAATCATAGAAAATTCCTCCAAAGCGATTGAATTGGATGTTGAGGAGGAATGTGCACAACCTCCAAGGCATATTCCATATGAAGACTTGGAAGGAGTGGAGCAAGAATTGAGTTCCCTTGGTGATGAAGATCATGCATCCAACCTTCTTGGTGGTGAATCCTTTGAATTTGACGAACCTTCTCCCAATGAGATAGAAAGCAATGTGGAGGTAGATTTTTCTCTTCCTCCCATTTATGATTTGAGTGATGGAGAAGAGCTAGATGAATTTGATGAACAAAGAATTGAAATTGAAGTGTGTCAAGAGGTGAAAGTGATCAAGGAAGAATATAAGGGAGTAGAGCTTGCAAGGACATTGGAAATACCTCTCTCCAAGCCATCACTATCCATTCCTTCATTCAAGTGGGTAAATTCCTTATACTTAAGCTTTATTATTCCACTTGAATATGGTTTGCTAGAGACGGATGGTCAACTTAGACATATTTGTGGCTTTAAGAGTAAAAGGGAGATGGCTAGTGGTTGGAAACATTATTCTAGGCTCATTATGGTTGCATGTTCAAAGCTTAATAGTAAGGGTTGGTATAGAGCTAGATCGCTTGGGTCTAGGAGAATGTTTGGCCACTTAAATGAGAATTCCAAGATTGTGCCACCCAAGTGGAATAATGATAATCAACTCAAAGATGGGTGTAGAAACAAGATATGGGATCCCGGCATACATGAGGGTCAACTTTGGGAGCCCATAGTCTATGAAGAACTCCATCAAAGCTTGGGAGAATTGAACTTGAAGAAGAGAGCTCATTGGAAAAGCAAGCATTGGTGGGTGTTCAAGGATGGTTTCAAGCACAAGCCACTTTAAGAAGAGCTCCCCATAAGTCCAACTTAAGGACAATAAAGAAAAGTGCTAGGTGGGAGACACCCCACCATGGTAACTTCTTTTCATTTTCTCTTTTTGTACATATTGGTAAAATTAGTTTAATTTCATGTTTTTGTTTTGTTTGTTAAGTATAATTGGTACTTTAGTATGTTAAATAAGGTTTTATGGTGTTTTGGTAGCTGTTTGGAGGTTTGGAATGCTTGGATTGGTGCAAAAACATAAAAAAAAATTGAAAAATAGAGCACCATCCACGCGTACGCGCATTGCGCGCGTACGCGTGCATCAAGCATTTTCGCCTATCCACGAGGACGCGCCATGTACGCGTACGCGTGGATTGAGAAATTCCACCTCCCATACATTGACCCGAGAGTTGTGCCTATGTTGCGCGCGCACTGTGCCTTTCGCACAAACCAACTCACGCGTACACGCACATGACACGTACGCGTCACTCTCGAAATAAGCCATCGACGCGGACGTGTCATGTACGCGTACGCGTCGTGTCCATTACACTACCATCCGCGCGCGCGCGCCATGCGCGCGTACGCGTGGATGTCCTTCCTTCAACACATCTCTTTTTTTTTTCTCCTCTTTCCATTTCTTTCCTTCTCCTTTCTTCTTCCCTTCTCCTACCCTTCATCCAACACTCCCAAACACCATTGATGACCTTTTATTTTAGTTAGTTAATTAGTTAGTTAGTTAGTTGATTAGATAGTTAGTTTAGTTTTCATTTCTTTTTCTCTTTTTCATTGTAAGTGTTGGATTGTTATTCTTGTTTACCGTTAATTGCTGCTGCGCATTAAAAAGGATGTTATCTCAACATCATTATGTTTATAATCTTTGTTGGATTCTATTGTTGAGGTTATATTTTGCTACTTGGTTTTAAGTTTTTCATGCTTCACTTTTGTGAATACCAAGTACATGACATTGCCTTCAAGCTTTTAAATCTTTTTGAATTGCATGATTTGGCTACCATGCGATTTGAACCTTATCCTTTGATTAGGCAAACTCTTGATATTGGATGTTGTGCATTTACTTTAATGCATTGTATTTCATGATTATATGCATCCATATGCTTTTAGCTTGAATGCTTTCATACTTCTTTAATGCTTGTTTTACCTTACAAGTTTACTTAAAGCATCTCAAGCACACTAGGATAAGTGAAGTGCATGCTTCTTTTGTGACATCGCTTTTTGTACTAGTGTGTGTTCTAAATCGCGCAATTTAGAATTCACCCACTTATTTGTCATTAATGTCACACTAATTCACTCACTCATCTCTAGTGATTATTACCTCATTCCAACAATGTATGCTTCCTTGCTTTTGTATTTTCTCATCTTATGGTGTTATATTTTTATTTTTCATGAATGATGCACCGCAAGCAAAAATGGAAGTGGGAGAAAGAACACGCCGCAACCGGTTGACCTACCAGCTGAAGGTGGCAATCCGGAGAGTCGCCGTACCCCCTTGCTCATCTTTGAGTGCACCGAGGACGGTGCAAACTTTTAAGTGTGGGGAGGTCGTCCGACCGGTCGGCGATTTTGGGTGACAAGTTTCTAATTCCAACACTTTTGCATTTCATTTTAGGTTTTTAGGATTTTTACCTGCATTTTCTTATTTTTGCATATGTACACACAATAAGCTTAGTCAAAATGATGAAATTTTTCAAGATTTCTATCTATAGGGCACCAATTGATTTGAGTGAAAACTTTTCATAGGACTTGCTTGAATCATATATATATTGTGGAACATGATTTTTTGAGCTAAGAACACAAGCAAGTGAGATTTGAGCCTAATTGTGTGGTTACATTATATAACCATTTGTTTTTCCTTCTTGTGTGCATTATTCTCTTTCTATGATTGTAATCTTTGATTTATTTGATTCTTTATGTCTATTATTTTGTGTATTCATGCATTTATATGATTGAGGCCATCGTTTCATTTAGCTCACTCACCCAAATAGCCTTACCTTTTATCTTCCATTGTTAGCCAATTTGAGCCTACGATTAACCCACTTGTTCTTAATTTAGCACATTACAAGCCTTAAAGCGAAAAACAATAAATGTCCTTAATTTGGATCTTTGATTAGCTTAGGCTAGTGTGTGTGTGTGTCATTTAAGTGTGGGAAATCTTGGGACATTGGGAGAATAAAAGGGTAGTTTTGTAATTTTTTATTATAAATATTGGGAATTGGGTACATGCTCATGTATTGATTAAATGTATAGACCTTATGCATTGATGTTCTTGTATATAGTTTGAAAGAAAAAAAATGAGAAAGACAAAAGAAAAAGAAAAAATATATTGAAAAGAAAAGAAAGAAATAGAAAAAGAAAGAAAAAAGAAAAAGAAAAGAAATAAAAAGGGGACAAAATGCCCCAAAGCAAAGTGAAGCTCAATAAAAATCAATGCATATGAGTTGTAATAAAAAAGAAAATGCATGACTATGTTAAAAAAAGTGAAAAATGGGTAGTTAGGTTAGTTTTGAAGTTGTATAAGATGTCATAGGTTAGGTGGGAAGTCTAAGCTTATCAAAGATTCAAATTTCAAGCTCACTTAACCAAATAAGCATCCTACCTTGACCCTAGCCCAATTACAACCAATGAAAAGACCTCATGATACTTGCATGCATGCATGAAATAAATGTTGATTGTTAGAAGAAAAATAAATCTTAGAAAGCATGATTAGGGGAGAATTGAGTGAATCAACCCTAAACACTTGAGCAAATAGAGTGCAAACACATCCGGTGAGGGTTTGATGCTCAATTACATGTTTTCACTATGATCATCATTCTTCATGCAAGTTTGTAAAAATATTTAATAGCTCAATTCAATTGTGGTTTGGCATGGTTGCTAATACCTTTAGCCCTTGTGCATATATGCTTCTTAGACATTGATTTATTTTGACCAAGCAATTGCATTCATGTAGATAGTTGCACATAGTTTAGGTTGCATTTAGTTAGATTTCATTGAATAAATGTTGATACCATTTGCTTTCTCTTGGTTTAAGCATGAGGACATGCTTGGTTTAAGTGTGGGGAGGTTGATAAACCCCATATTTAGAGTTTATCTTGTGTTGAATTTAGAGGGTTTTGTCAACCTTTCTCCCATTTATCCAATGAAATAGCATGATTTTGTAAATTCTCCTTTAATTGTGCTTAAAGAGTGAAAACATGCTTTTTAGGTCCTTAATTGTTTAATCTTGATTTACCTTTGATTCCATTAGATGCCTTGATATGTTTGTTAAGTGATTTTAGATTTAGGAGGAAAAGATTGGATCAAGGGAATGAAGGAAAAGCATGTAAAAATGGAGAACTCATGAAGAAATGAAGGAATCGCAAAAGCTATCAACCGACCTCTTCGCACTTAAACGACCATAACTTGAGCTACAGATGTCCAAATGATGCGGTTCCAGTTGCATTGGAAAGCTAACATCTGGAACTTCAAAATGATATAAGATTTGCTATAGTTGCATTCGCGCATAGGGGCGCGCACGCGCACGGTGCGCAGACGCGCCGATGGTGGCACATGCTTCACTTAATGCAACCCGTGGCCAGCGATTTTAGAAGCCTTGTGGGCCCAATCCAACTCATTTCTGATGCTATTTAAGCCAAGGATTGAAGGGGAATCAACATACTTTTAGATACTTTCACACATTAGTTTAGTTTAGTTTAATTTTTGGAGGGAAAGTTAGTTTTAGAGAGAGAGAAGCTCTCACTTCTCTCTAGGATTAGGAGTAGGTTTTAGATCTAGATTAGAATTTCTTAGATCTAGTTTAATTTCATGCTTTGATTTACTTTTCCTTTATCAATTCTTCTTCTTCTACTTCTCCTCTCTCTAGTTTTGCATTTAATCCTTGTAATCCTTTACTTTTATGTCCATGCACTTTTGTTCTTTCCATTTCCTTTTAATGCAATTTATGTTTTCATGTTCCTTTATTGTTCATTTGATTTTTTGTTGTTTGATTTCTTGCAATTGAGTAGTGTAGATTTACTTTCCTTGAAATTTTTACTATGCTTTTCTTTTTATGCCTTCCAAGTGTTTGATAAAATGCTTGGTTGGATTTTAGTATACATTTTGTTCCTCTTGGCCTCGGTAGAGTAATTAGTGACGCTTGAGTTATCTAATTCCTTTGTTGATTGATAATTAGAAGTTGTTAATTGATTTGGATACCACTAAATCTAGTCTTTCCCTTGGGAGTTGGCTAGGACTTGTGGAATCAAGTTGATTCATTCACTTGACTTTCCTCCATGGTTAGAGGTTAACTTAGTGGTAGCAATGGATAATTTGTGGTCATAATTGAGGAGGATAACTAGGATAGGACTTCTAGTTCTCATACCTTGCTAAGAGCTTTGTTAGTTGTTAGTTTATTTTCTTTGCCATTTATGTTTCTTGTCTAAAATCTCAAAACCCCAAACATACTTCATAACCAATAACAAGAACACTTTATTGCAATTCCTAGGGAGAATGACCCGAGGTTCAATACTTCGGTTTATAAATTTAAGGATTTGTTACTTGTGACAAACAATCTTTTGTATGAAAGGATTATTGTTGGTTTAGAAACTATACTTGCAACGAAAATTTATTGTGAATTCTAAACCACACAAAAGTCCTCTCATCAGTCCGCGGAAAAAAGCCGATGAGAAAGAAAAGTTCACCGGTGGTGAAGAAAAGAAAAGAGAAAGGAAAGAAAGAAAGAAAGAAAGAAAAGAAAAGGGAAGTAAGAGAGAGAGTATGAGAGAGAGAGAGAGTAGTTATGAGAAAGAGAGCTGGTGGCGGCTTGACGACGGCGGCGGTGGCCGGCGACAGGGTTACCTGGACTGGGCAGAAATGGAAGGAGAGCAGCAGTAGTGAAGAAGAAAATGAAAATAAAACTGCTGCTCAACAGGGCAGGTTGCCCTGTTAACACCCAAAGCGAGTCACGTGCGGGCGCACAAAGGCCTGTGCTGACGCACAGAAAGCAGAAATTGGAGGGGTTGCGAGCACACACAGCATGCGATCACCGCGACCAGAGGGGGTGTAAAAGCGTGTGCGGGCGATTCTCAATCCTTGCCATGAATGCCTCTTTAGTATTTGTTGTCTTTAGTTGCTTGATTTACTTTATCGTCATTTAAATTTCTTGCCACTTAATTTCTTGCTTCTTGTCTTCTTATATGCAAACCACCCCCTTTGAACCCCATAATCGATAACATGCATATCTTATTGCAATTCCTTTGAGAGACGACCCGAGATCTAATACTCTCGGTATTTTTATTGGTTTGCACTTGTGACAAACAAATTAAACTTTGAAACAAATTAAACTTTGATTGAGGGTTATTTGTTGGTTTAGATCTATACTTCGACGAGATTATTTTTGTGTGAAAATTCTAAACCGACGATAACCCTTACATCAACTCCCACCACCTGAACCACGTGAATGCCCTTCCTTCCATCGCAAAGGTAGCGACCGTAAGTCATTCCTCCTCTGGTGCTACGCGCAGAAAGAATAATTGCTCCATGCGTTTAATCCAAACCATTGTGTCATCACTGCGGAAGATCGAAAGTTCCAGCTTCTGCCATTGCTCCGGCGCGTGGTGGTTTCTGGCCGACGAGCCTGCGGCTAGGTGCGATCCTGGTGAACCACGCTTGTTCCGATTAGGCACGCAATTTTCGAACGAATTCATTCTGGAATCGAAGCACTACAGCGTCTTCTGCATCGATTGGAACATATCCTCCATGCATGAGTCGATTGTGTCAAATCGTGTCTCCATTTTCTTCGATCTCAATTGAACCATTCTGCATAGGGATCCTCAAGCTCAGATACTAGTTTATAAAACCAGCAATAGCAGAATGATTAAGCTTTATTGCTGCACAGGGATGTCCAATTAGCACTCCTTAGAAGGTTCTATACAGTTGGAACTATCAACTCAGGGAGAGGGATTCTCTCCAATTTCTAATAGAATTTATAACAGAAAATACACATAAAACTAAACTAACTATAACCTAGCTATTTATAGGTAGTGAGTAATAGAGTCTAACAACCTATCAGCCAGCTAGAATATGCTAACAACTCCTAAAATTGTCACTTAACCGCTACTTACCTCTCCTTTTATAGTACAACCCAAACCTGTTAGTAGTAGGTATCTCTCTATCAGTGTACTCTGGTGCAATCCGTGCTAGCTACTATCCCGAGCTATGTTATGCAAACCATGAAAATCTCGAAAGAAGTCTACAACCAAATTGACAAGATTTGTAGAGATTTTCTTTGGGGTTCTAATGCGAGCGATAATAAAGTCCACCTCTTAAATTGGGATGCTGTGTGCAAACTAAAACACAGAGGAGGATTTGGTTTGAGGAAAGCTCAAGAGTCTAACACTTTACTTCTCATGAAGCTTGCTTGGGTTTGATTACAAAAGAAAACACTCTGTCAAGGTGATGAAATCAAAGTATGGCTGCGGAAAAGAAACTATTCCTAAAGTCCATCTAAAATCTAATTGTTCAAATTCCTGGAAAGGTATTGTCAAAGTTTGGAACCAATTCAAGACAAACATCATGTGGCGAATTGGAGATGGTGAATCGATTCGGTTTTGGGATGATCATTGAGTCCCAGGAATCGAAGCGTTAAGAACTTTTGCTACAAAGATTCTAGAAGAAGGCAGTTCGACTGAGAAAGTTAGTGAGTTTGCATATCAAAACGGTAACTGGAACTGGGGGATTCTTCGAAGAACTCTTCCAGAAGATATTCTTGATATTATTCGGGCTATAAAGGCTCCTGGTTACTCGAACCTAATGAGATTTTTTTATAAAGTCAGCATATGAGAAATTATATGATAATGATAAGTTGCCTGTGAACTATTTCAGTAAGGTTTGGAAATTGAAGCTTTTGCATAGACTAAAAATATTTGTATGGCTTATCATGCATAAATCTTTACTTACAAACTCTAGAAGGAAAAAAAAGGCTTACCCAGGCCGAAAAGAAACACTTATCCATATGCTATGTGACTGTCCATACGTTCATAGTGTTCGAAATAGTAGTGTTGATAGTACCCTGTGACCAAATTTCTTCAATCAGGATCTTATACACTGGTTGTAGGAAAATCTGAATCTGGGTACTTGAGAGTAGAATGGAACCTGATGGCCCATCCTTTTTGTTACCATCTATAATGCGGCATGGAGAAGTAAAAATGAATTAATCTTTAACCAAGAGAGTACAGCCAGTTCCAATCTCACTTTTTCAGCAAGAAATCTAGCAAGGAACTACGAGAATGTCCTATCCCTAACAGATTCTAGTAGAAAAATTCTCACCTCCACAATGGTTAAGTTCGTTTGTTAGGATCCACCTGAGGTGGGCAGCTTCAAGCTCAATATTGATGGCTCCTTTTTCACATCTACAAAGACTGGTATGTGCGGCGGCTTGATTCGGGACTCTCTTGTCAGATTCATTGCAAGCTTCTGGATAAATATTAGGTGCACCTCCATAACAAAAGTAGAGATATGGGGTATATATGTAGGAGTCAAATTGGCAAGTGATTCTCAACATTCAAAACCTGGTAATTGAGACAAATTCCATGTGTGCGCTGCAACTGATCCATGACCATCCTCAATGGCATGTGGCAACCTCTCTCATCCGATCAATTCGCACTCTCCTCGCAAAACAAGAACTATTTCGTGTTCACCATATTTTTAGAGAAGCGAACTTTCCAGCGGATACACTTGTTAAGCATGCTTAAGAATAAGGATAGTAACATCACCCGAACCCGCAGGTACCCACCCCCTCCCCCCTATCCACTCAGGACAGGTAATGCAGGGGATTTTACCGGGGCGAATTCTTGAGCGGGGCGGGGTGGGGCCGGATTTAGATAATACCCCACCCGGTATATGTATAATATATATAATTTTAATATATAATATGTATAATATATATAAAATAATTAGTAAAATGATTAATAATATTGTATCACATTTAAATTTTTACTTTAACTTATGTTATATATGTGATGATAGGTATATAAATTTTAAAATTTTATTTTATTTATTGAATTTTAATAATTATAGGAACAGGTAAAAGGGGGCGAATACCTGCGGATAGGAATGAGACGAATTCTATGTGAATTATTGTAGGACGACACGAAATCGAGTAGAGTAAAAACAAGCCCTTGCCATCCTACTCAGGAAGCTCCGATGGGACTCCAATGCTTTGAAGAAACCCTGCCTTTCTTTCTCAGCACCTGGAAGCAGTTAGAAGTTTGTGCTTCCCTAGACCCACCATAATGTAGTCTTTTTTAGTTTCTTGGGCCTTTGGCCCCGTTTACCATTTAAAAAAAAAAACACGTGGATACAGATTTGGATAATTTCATTAAGGAAAACGTCAAACAATCAATAATTATTTCATCAGAACTAGTGAACTATATCGACGATTAATGCCACTTAATCTTACCCAAATATTTTAATTTAATAAAAGCTACTCCCAAAAAGCGAACAGTTTCTTACACCCCAAAAATAAATCAACCAGGGAAAATGGTTTAAACTAGATATAATTATTACCATTAAACAACTGGGTTGCAAGGAGGTGGTTTCCAGCATCAAGTAAAAGTAACAAGAAACAGATGACCAGTCACTGCCATCTGCTAATGCTACATACTCCTAAATCACATCCCATTCAGCCTGAACTACTTAAATCACCCATATTCAGAATGGCTAAAGCAGAAAACTAACCTACACAATGTTTTTTCTTTTAATCTTGCACTAATAATACAGAAAAGCTAATGTTACATGTTTGTCTCGTGGATGCTTAAAGCAGCAAGCAGACAGATAAGTAAGAACATAACAAGTGCGTGGAGCCTGACCACCCCATGCCAAATCCAATACACAAACTAGCTACCAGAGTTTCATTTCCAGGGCATTCCAGAAATTCCTTGTGGGGTGTTATTGTTATTGCAAACATCTGTACTCAGGTTAAGTGGGCTCCCGGCTCCACCAGAAGATTCACTAAGAGTGCCATGCGATGGCGAGCTGCTTTGACCTGCCGGGAGAACATTAGGGGAGGAAGCTAAGGTCCCCATCTGGTTCTGGTTCTGGTTCTGATTCTGGTTCGATGACTTCATTTTCTTGTAACCACCATCTACAAGGAAGCTTGCGAAAACTATCTGCAAAACATTAAGAACACGAGGATATGCTTTTTTCCGCTTTAAAATTTCTGCATTATACAGGAACAAATCAAGAAATCCAATGTACCTGAATTGGGGAAGCAGCTACACAAACACCTGCGATTGCACCACCCATAACCCGACCATCAGGCCCAGACAAGGTCAGACTTAAAGAACCAGTTCTTTGGAACTGACCATTTTCAGAAAGAAGAAAAGAACCACAGAGTGCCAGGATCTCAAATCGTCCCTGAAAACCCAAATACCAGTTTTCACAATGCTTTGATAAATGAAAACAATAATACATGTAAAACTCTTAACAGTCTACAAGAGATTGATCAAAGACATTTGCAGTTAAAAGAAATATCGAGGGATCTAATGAATTTTTGGCACGAAGATGAATTCAATCAAATGAAAAGGACAAAATGAGAAGGACACAGTGAGAAGTTGCTCAGACGTTCAGATGTTTAATAACCTCATAAGTCACAGTTCCTCCAGGTATCGAAGGTTGGCTAAGTGTTACATTAGATATGGTTCCATTTGCTGTTAAGATACAAATATTTCTTGGACCATCCATGGAGATGGACGTAACCTTTACTCCCAGATCCTGGGAAAAAAATATAAAAAATCATGTTATCTCAAGGGGAATGAAGCAGTAATGTTTGGAGATTACTAGAATCAGAACCAAGATAGTATTACCTCTCCAGATTTCACAGTAAGAACATGCGGAGTGAAAGTAAGTTTTGCCAATCCTGCAAGTGAGAATTTCTGTGAGAAACTACCCTGAAACTCAATAGCTAAATTCCATAATGAAAATATTGTAAAACCATGCACATTTATATGAGGCTAATTTGCAGATGAACATAGCTAAAGTTTGCTCATGTTACAGGAATACAAGGCAAATAGGACATTGCTTACAAACCGGCAGAAAAAATCACACCAAAAAAAGAAAGAACATATGATACACGGGCAAAAGTGTCATTTTAGAAAAAATTAGGGAATCCAAACTCGAGAGCAGGATGGAATTGGTCCCAAAGAGTTCCTGCAGATAAATAGATTATTACAATACAAGAAGCATCTATCCACCTTCACCTTCTCCAATTTACAATTAGAAAGTTACAGAGTGACCCACAGCAACGTTGTAGCTTAAGTGCTTAAACCAATATTTTAAAACGATCAAACACCATCAAAACGTATACCGTCAGAAAATAGAGCAATATTATATACAAACCACAGCGAAGCCAAAAAAAATAATGTTAAAAATTGTTACACACCACGAAAAGCTTAAAAAAATAAAAGAAAGAAAAGACCGAGAACAACAAATTAGAACTACACCTTAGCAATAAAAAAAAAAGACTAAAAAAGCTCAAAGCTTGAAAGCAAAGACTATAAAAGAAGAGCAATTACCAAGACCCTTTAAGTGAGGATGCTTGTTGAGAGAGCCACGAGGCCTTCCCCTTTTCTTCCCGGAATTAGAATTAGGTGTGGCGGAAGCAATTCCCGGCGACATAGCTCCGCCACCGGACTGATTCTGGTTCAAGCTCGAATTCAGATTCGGATTCTGGTTCTGGCTGTGGTTAACGGTCATACCAGGAGCAGAAGAATCTGGATTCAACCCTAACCCTACGCCGCCACCATCCGGTACGTATTTCCTTGGCCTCCCTCTCTTCTTCTTCGGCTCAGAGCTACTCCCGATGTGGCCGCCCTGTGGCAGCGCCGCCACCGATTCGATGCCGCCAACCGCGCTGCCATTGATGTTGATAGGAGCAGCGGTGACTGCGGTGGAAGGGTGGTAAGTTGGAGAAGCAGAAGGTGGCGCAAGAGGGTTGTTGTTGCTGTTGCTGTAGAGAGCAGGGCCATCAGAAAAGTCCAAACGCATGTTGTTATGGCTGTGAAGCCCAACGGTGAAGCCTTCTCTGCTTCCCATCTCCGATCCCGACATGCTTTTCACTTTTCAGTTTTTCACACACACTCTCTCTCTCTCTCTCTCTCTCTCTCTCTCTCTCGCTTGCTGTTTCTCAGTGTCTGTGGATTCCACAACAATACAGGATTTATGTTAACGTTCTCATCTGCTTCTGGTTTTGGCCGTACAGAGATATAAACCCTAATCTGAATAGGAACATTCAATTTAGGGTACAATAATAATAACTATGACAAATTGACAACACTTCCCTTACCCCCTCTGCCCCCCGCCACACACAATCATCAACTTTCCTTTTTCTGCTTCCGGACACATCATAACTAAACCTCATTCAATTATTCAAATTCAAATTTCGAAAGTAACAAACGAATCCCTCCTATCAAATTGAAAACCCTTCTTTTCTTCTTTTTCCTTTTTTTTTTCTTGGTGGTTTTGAAATTTCGCATTCGCGCACCGGATTAAAAATTTTGGACCGGCTCTTACAAAATTTGATTTTGCCCCCAAAATCAGAACGCCGAAGGAAAGGGAGGGAAAAACCGTAGCCCTAATTTCACATTATCGGGCAGTGTTGCAGTAAAACTCCCCAAATCGGCCACACACTGATGATAGTCAAGTTACATATTTTACTTCCGAGAATCGTGAAAACAGAAAATTCTTTTGGAATAAAAGGATTGTTTTAATTAAATTGAGTGAGTCCGCTGATTAAAAAGTATATAATTTTAGAGCATCAATTTGGAATTTTCATATTGCGAAAATGGTGTTTTTTTTTGTTTGTTTTCTTAATTGGCTAGCAGAATCGAGTTAAATTAAAAATAAAAGAACACATGGAAAGGAGGAGAAATAAAATGAAGAACGACAAAAGGGAGAAAATAATAATAATAATAATAACAATAACAATAAATAATAAATTTCTTTTAACTTACCAAATAACTCTATGGAAAAGGAATTTGCAGAGTGTGAGATTTATAGGAGGAGAATAACGAAGGAATTGGGAACGAAAAAAAAAAAAAAAAACCAAGGTCGTCCCTTTCACGTAAGTAACTTACTTCCTTCAATTTTCTTCGATTTTATTCCTAAGTAAGTATGATCCTTTTTTCACTCCGGGGCCTTTCTACTTATTGTTACGCCCAACCCATTTTTTAGTACTATAAAAATTTCATACACAATTTAAAATTTGTTTGTACATTATTAAATCGATAAAAAATATATTTAATAATTTTTTTATTTTTAATATATTTGACAAATATATAATATTAAAAATAAAAATATTAAAAAAATAAAAAAATTTATTTTTTTAGAAAATTATAATTTATACTTTTTTAAAAAAGTTTTTTTATTTTTAAGAGAAAGATGTTTTTTACTTGATAAATAAATAAAAAATATTTTTATCTTATTTTATTTAAATATAATTGATAAATATAAAAAAATTTTATATAAAATATCCAAATACAAAACTGTTTTTACTTTTGTAGAAATCTTTTAAGATATATTATTTAAAAAATTTTTTTTGAGAATGGCACCCAAATAATTTTAACATGTCAAAAAGATCTTACTAAAATATGGCGATGAAAAATAAGTTTGATAAACTTAATCTAAATGAAATTCTGGAGATGGTGTCAGATGATTATATATTGAGGACTTAATTTTGAATTTGATCATGGAAAATCAAGCTCCTTCCATTCTTAAGCCAACCACTGAGGGATCCTTAGAAAAATATGAAGATTAGTATAGGCCATGAAAATTGTCTTTGATTGTCATGTCCCTCGAAAAAACTATCAATTTTCAAGTTATTGATAAAAGGGTTCAAAAACAATGGATAAAAAATGGGCTAATTTTTTCGGATATGATGCACGGTTTGGTGTAACGCCCGTTTATGGAGGTTAGTGGTGTTTAACAAGTGTGTGACGGCGGTCATCTGACGGAGGAAAATCGGACGGTCCGATTTCATGCAGGGGGTGAGGGTCACAAATTGGACCGTCCGATTTGTGCGCAGTGATGGTGCATGCATTGAAGTCGGACCAAACGATTTGTAGCATGCGGAAGAGTGTTGGTTTTTTTTTACCGAAGGAAATCGGACCAACCGATTTGAGGGCCTATTTCAAAAAATGTTGCTAACCAAAATCGGACCCAGCGATTTTGGGTAAAGAAAATTTTTTGGGCGGGCTTTCTGGTAATCGGACCGTCCGATTTTTTTGTTCTTAAAATTTCGAATGGCCATACATCCGATTGGATGGTCCGATTTGAGTGTGGTATATATATATATATTGATGCACCCACCGAATCTGAGCAGCTCATTTCATTCTTCTTCTTCGTTGCTACAACTCTCTAAATCTCTTCTTTGCAGATCTTTTCTTCTTTATTTGTAGATCTCTTCTTCTCTATTATCATGGATGATAGAGTAAGATTAAAAGTGTATTATGATGGCCATATTTTATTACAAACATCAGAAGGAGTGAAATTTGTGTGTGATAATTCGTTAGATATTATTATTCCATTCACACTGTCATTTGAAGAATTAAAAGGGGTCATATGTGAGAAGATGGATTTTGAAATATCTAGGAGAGTGTCGTGTATTCTGTACAGATATCCTATATCTGTCTTTGGTGGGTTCGTGCAATTTCAAACGAAATACGTGACTGACGAAGTGAGCATGCAAGAAATGTTTTCAGTGTATCTTGAAAGTCGGTCGCGAATGACGTTTATCGAATTGTACATCGAGTTCGAGCAATCTGCAGCGGACCGAGATATTGAATTGGAAGATTACAACAGTGATAGTGAAGAAGAGTTCGAAAGTAACTACGAGGTCGTTGATCCGGGTGGAAACGAAGATCAAGCTGACGAGACTATGGTGGCAGATGTAGTGGATGTGGCAAATGCACTAGCAAATCAGCAGCCGTTTGTGGAGCCGAGTTTCATGCGGTCATTGGATTTGGATGCCATGCATGCACCGGAGTATCCTCAATATGTAAATGCAGGTGCGCCATTAATTTAAATTAAGATTTGTGATAGTATGATTTGTGCATGAGTTGTGTTTAGGACAAATAATTAAGACAAGGGTAAATAGGCAAAATATAGCATGTAATTAGTAATTGTTTAACGTTTAATATAGTCAAATTGGTGATTGAATCAAACTGGCTCGGCCGGTTCGACCGGGGCAGACACTTGGACAGGGCTGGTCGGTTCTACCGGAGTGGCCGGTTCGACTGGACCGACTGGTTCGACCGGACCGACCGGTTCAACTGGACTGGTTGGTTCAACCGGACCAGCTTGGTCGACCAAAATGACCGATTTGATTGGACCGGCCATCTAGACCGGATTGGTCGGTCCTCCTAAGCAGGGCATTAGCACAGGAGTTGACGGTTCGACCGGACCGGCCGGTTGGACCGGACCGGTCAGTTCAATCGGACCAGCTTGGTCGACCAAAATGACCGGTTCGATAACCGGTTCGGTTTTGAGAAGTACGTTTTCCATTTTTCTGTGCTTATTAGTTTATTACATTATTAGTTCTAACAACTCTAAAATTTGTGATGTTATTGCAGCAGAGCTTCCCCTTATGCCGGATGGTGAATTTACTGTGGGGATGGAATTCAGTTCTAGGGAGGCAGTAATTAAGGCGATGAAAGATTATACAATCCGCAGAGGTGTAGATTATCAGGTGCATGAGTCAGAACCGACGACATTCTATGCCAAATGCACCCAGTATCATGCAGGATGTGATTGGCTGATCAGGGTGAGCAAAATGTCCAGAAAGTTCTGTTGGGAGATAAGGAGGTACAACGGTAGTCACACCTGTACTAGGGCCACCATTTCTCAAGATCATTTGAAGCTGGATTCCAACACAGTTGCAGAAGCAATAAAGCCGTTGGTAGAAGTTGACCCGTCTATTAGGGTGAAATCAGTGATTGCGGAAGTACAGTTAAAGTTTAACTACACCATCAGTTATCACAAAGCATGGTTGGCTAAACAGAAGGCAGTGGAGTCAATTTTCGGAGGGTGGGAAGCTTCGTACGAAGCCTTGCCGATATGGTTTGAGGCCATGATTCACAAGGAGCCATCCGCAGTTGTTCATTTTGAAACAATGCCTGCGTACCAGGGAGATGACTTGGTTCCTAATATTCGTGTGCTAAACCGAGTCTTCTGGAGTTATTATCCTTGTATTAGAGCCTTCAGACATTGCAAGCCAATAGTGCAGGTAGACAGAACTCATTTGTATGGAAAGTACAAGGGTTGTTTGTTGGTTGCAGTCTCACAGGATGGCAACAACAACATCGTCCCGATTGCATTTGCCATAGTTGAGGGAGAGACATCTGAGGCTTGGCACTTTTTTCTCAGTAACTTGCGACAGCATGTTGTGACACGTGATGGTGTGGGCCTTATCTCCGATCGACATGACTCCATTAGGTCTGCTATTGCTCGTAGTCACGGAGCTTGGTCTCCTCCCAGAGCATTCCACATGTTTTGCATCAGACACATAGAGTCCAACTTTCTGAGAAAATTCAAGGCTCCGTATCTACAGAAGCTTATTGTCAACATCGATATGATATTTACGATTACATTTACTCCTGGACTCAGTTATTATGATGAATGTTTCTTATGGTGGGCCCTTTTTTATGTGACAGGTTACTCGCGAACAGTTCACGAATACGAGACGCGTTATCAGCGTTTACGTGAGCGGGGTGAGGCTTATACCAACTGGTTGGATCGAATCCCGCGTGAGCAGTATGCTTTGGCATTTGATGGGGGATATCGATGGGGTCATATGACAACCAATCTAGTGGAATGCATCAACTCGGTATTGAAAGGGGCTCGCAATCTTCCAGTCACTGCACTTGTTAAGGCAACATTTTACAAGCTTAATGAATTGTTCACCCGAAAAAGAGCCGAAGCTGAGGCTTGAATTAATGCAGGACATGTGTTCTCTGAACTTGTAACCTCCAAACTACATGCAAATCAGCGGGCAGCAGGTAACATCCAAGTTAGTTGCTTTGACCGACAGAATGAGGTATTCGAAGTGCGTGAGTGTCTTAGTGGTGTGGAGTATACAGTGGACCTCCGTCAACAACGGTGTGACTGTGGTGAGTTCCAAGTGGATCGGCTTCCGTGTCGACATGTGTTTGCTTGTTGTGCAAACCAACGTCTTGATTGGCAACTGTATGTACATGATGTCTACAAGATGGACCAGATTCGACGAGTGTACAGGGCTAGGTTTAGGCCACTCGGGAATCCGACAACATGGGCTGTTTACCATGGACCTCGATTCGTAGGTAATCCATTCCTAAGACGGGTATCCAAAGGTCGGCCAAGGATGACCCGGTTCTTGAATGAGATGGACACTCGGATGTTGCGTGGTCCTAGGCGATGTAAGCAATGCGGGGCCAAGGGCCACAGCCGTAGTAGATGTCGTCAATGTGGTGGGCCAAGTAATCCGGGTGCGACCACGCAATAGAGCTCCGGCCATAGCGGTTACTCGATTTAGTGTATGACTTTGAGTATTTTATATATTGTATGACTTTCGTATGTGGCGTTATTGTATGACGTGATTAACAATTCCAATTCAAGACATAATTCCTTCTTTTTAAATATATCATCTTTAAATATATCATGTTTAAAACCAAATCTTTTTAGATATTTACTTCGATAGAAACTTTCAATTTTATAAAATTTCGGCAGCATCTCCTCTAAAACTCGGACTTTGCCACCCTATTTGGGTCCCATCCGAATATTTCTCAAACCTGTTCTCAACTATTTCCAAATCTCAAACATTCAACAAAATTGAACCAGTTCTATGAATAAGTCCAACACATTCTACATAATTAAGTCCGACATGCTACATAAATAAGTTCAAGACATGATACATAAATAAGTCTAACACATGCTATATAAATAAGTACACGACAAGATACATAAGTAAGTCCAACATCAGTTTCTCATCGCCCATTTTACATCTTTGACTAATTTCTTGCATTTCTTCGCAACCTTCTTAAAAGCGGATGGGGTATACCGACTAGCGCTCCGCCGAGGGGGTCAGCTCTAAGGTTGTATCCTTTTCGCTGTTCACCAGTGGTTGTACCTATGAAAATATTTGATAACCAAATAGTCAAATCAACTAATCAACTCAAATAATCAATAACCAACTAATTCAACAAACAACTAACTAAAAAAATAACTCAAATAATCAATAATCAAGTCAAATAATCGATGACCAACTAATCATATCAACTAATCAAACCGAATAATCAATAACCAACTACTTCATCAAACAACTAATTCAATAATCAACAATCAAGTCAAATAATCAATTTACTACAACTTGTTTTACCTGCAGTAGGCGCTGAACCATGATCCGGACCATCACCCCTATCATCATCATCCTCACCATCCGCCTCATCCTCGTCGTCGTCCTCATCGTCATCCTCATCATCATCCTCGTCTGCAACCTCATCCCCATCTGGATGGTCAACCAGAAAGTCATCATTGTCCTCATCAGCTGGCTGATAGCTCTCTAGAATGAGATTCATCGGAACATGACGATCAACGCCGCTCTGTATGATACCCCTCGTGGCATCATCACTCATACCAGAGTCAACAGAAAATCTACCTCTAGACGTACCAGAGGAAGTGTGCTGTCGAGGTCTCGTATCCAACGACAATCTACCTGGAGCTATCCCGCTCGGTTAGGCCATTTGACCGGTGGGAATGTCTCTGTAAGCTGGATATGAGTAACTTGGAGCAGGAGCCATGAACCCAAGTAGCTGGCTAAAAGAACCCTGTTCACTAGATTCTTGGTGCGGGACACTCCAGTACTGCTGATATACTGGTGGAGTCAGGTAATCCGCAGAATGCATGTCAGGAATGTATGGAGTGAACTGTTCAGGCTCTTGTTGTGCCTGTGTTTGTGAGGAGGGCGGTGGTGGTTGCGGTGGCGATGGTGGTTGCGGTGATTGTGGTTCTTGGTTCTCCTGGTTATCTTGCGGATCACCGGGCTGATTATCTTGCGGTTCCATCTGTGACAGCTGTAAGTGGTCACCAAATGCACCTCGGTACCAATGCAAGTAGATATCTGCCTGATGCTGTGAGGGCACCGTGTCATCGACAAGAACTAGACTATACCGGTTCGTCCACTGCATAACCCAGGATGAGTGGGTTCCAGACCAATCTTGATTCTTCGGACCTGTCAGAACTTCGCCGTGTGCTTCACCTAGGTCTCGCTCCTGATCAGGAATACCCTGAGTCAAGCCAAACTGCCTCCTCAGTCTATCAGATGCATGCCACTCAATACATTCAAAAGATATAAGTGGAACTGTGGCACTCCAAATAGCAGAATGCTGACGGATGTCAGGAGGAATCACTTCCGGATCGGTCCTTCCAATTGCATAAGGCTCCCAAACAAACTGCACACATTATGCAAGTAACCAACGATTACACACAAAATAATAATACGGCTTAACGAAAAGAACTACTTATTTATTACAACAAACATGTCCTTCTTGCAAAACATCTAGATCTCTCCTATAGGTCTCAAGGGTACGAAATCTGTAAGGCCGATTCTGACGCTTCCAGTTATGGAACCTGACATCAAGCGAGTCGCTAACTTACATTTATGGATACAATTTAAAATACACTATTTAAAAGCGTTTAGTAATTAAATTTACCTATTTGCAATCGAAAAGATTTGAGGATTGCTTGGAATTGGCGCAATGAATGGTAGACGGGTCCAAGCCCAGGCAAGCAACAGTGTCAGCGGACCATCAATCTCCTTACAGTCGACCCGAGTTGCTCTACACAATGATCTATACAGGTGTGCCAAGCAGGCCGATCCTCAGCTGAACTGTATGATTCCTGCAAAGTTACGGAGTAACGGTAGAAACTTCCAGTGCACCCCTGATGCAGACTTATCTCCAAACATAACGGTCCCAAACAATAACATTATGTGGCACTTCACGTACCTCTGAATCTGGATATCATCAACCAACACTAATCGAGCTTTCAATGCTCGAAACCAAACCAACTTGATGAAACTTCCCCTGCAGTCTGACTTCATAGGTGCAACACCAAACTGATCCAGGCATTCAGTCTCTAAAGCCTCATAACTGCTCAGTGTCGGTCCCGTAACTGGAAAACCATTCGTCGGCAGACCAAGAATTAAAGCCACATCCTCCAGTGTCACGGCACACTCACCAACCGGAAAGTGGAACGTGTGTGTTTCAGGGCGCCATCTCTCGACCAGAGCATTAACCAATGCTGACTGGCATTGGACAACTCCAATCTGTGAAACATGATAAAAGCCTGTGTCCCGTAAATACCCTTCCACTATTGGATTGTACCGATCCGGCGGCATATAGTGGTCACATTGCAACATTCGAGAACCCTAAACACAAACATAATATTAAATAATTAACAAATTAAATTTATTTATCAACTCAAACTTTCATTACCAAATAACAAGTAAAACGTATCCACAACCACAACCAATAAAAATATCTATTAAATAAAAAACTATTATACTATATACTAATACTAAAGTAACTATTCAATTATATTCTAACAACATACATACAACAATAAATCAATCATTAATCATTTATTAAATATTTATGTTATACTTATAACAAAAATAGTTAACTTAATAATTTTTAAATCATAATATTTATTTATTTTACTATTTTCCTACGAATGCTTAATCATCATAAATAAATATTATTACTACAAAAAATTTACTTATTACTAACAATATTACTACTTAAATGATTTTCATTATCACATGTTGATCTATATATCTATTAGTGTCATATTGTAATAAAAATAGTTAAACCATCAGTATCGGTTATTATTATTATTATTATTATTATTATTATTATTATTATTATTATTATTCCTATAAATTCGGTCATAATAACTAATATTAACTCTTTAATTTATTTATCATATGTACATACCTCCATCTTTAATAACAGTATTATTATTATTATTATCATTATTTTAATTATCTTACTAATAACAATAATCACTTTATTATACTATTATAATGTATAATGCTTTCTTCTAAATAATATTATTACAGTAATTTTCTAATTTCTGTATACTACTAATTTCTAAAATTATTTTAATCAGATTCAAATATTTAAACACTATTATTACACTAATTTCTAACATCATCTTCATAATAAATTACTAATCTCTAACATAATAATAACTATTATTTTAATTAAAATAAAATTTTTTAAAATAAAATAAAAACTTACATAATTAGGATGATCAAGATAATTAGCAATGTGGAGGTCCGGATGATTAACATCTTTTACTCTTCTTCTTCTCCTCGGCATTGTTAACAAGTGGTCCAATTTTTTTTTCCTTCACGTTTTATGTATGGAAGGCCATGGAAGAAGCTTGTGGGGTTGCAGGGGGGAGAGTTTGGTTGCTGAAAGTGAAAGAGAATGGGGAGGGGGCGCACCAATATCACCAAAGTGTTGCTAGTTTCACCTTGGGGGACACTTGCATGCGTGACACTTGGCTGGGGGCACAAATCGGACCGTCCGATTTGTGTACCCTCCCAGCCCCGAATCCGGACCGTCCGATTTCCTTGTATAAATCGGTCCGTCCGATTTCTTCATCGCAGCCGTCACATCTGCGTGAAGCACCATGGACGACCATAACGTGGTTATACACTAACGGTTCCCCAATATAGAAAATAAAAAAGTGTAAAAAAGAACTCCATAAGAGTCATGGACCTAGCTATAAACTTTTTTCTCGTTAGATTCACAGACTAAAATGATTATGCTCATGCACTTTTTTAAGAGTCATGGATGATAGTGGATCACTACCTATTGGTTAGAAATGAAGACCTTTATTTCTTCCATAGAAGATAGACGTGTAGTAGGGATGTTTATAGGTCGGGTCAGGCCGGATTTAATTAGACCCGGACTTGATCCTAAAAGGTCGTCGGGTCTATTTTGACCCAATCCAAAATAGATCGGGTTAAATCGGATCGACTTGATGCAAAATTAGTATATACAAATTTGTAAATTTTATATACAAAAGTAATAAAATTTTATTTTTAAAAATTAAATTTAACAAATGTTATATCATATTTATATCAAGATAAATTATTTTAAAGCAAAAATAATATAATATAATATAAAAAATATTAATTGAAATATAAACATATAATATGATATTACTAATTTCAATCTAAAATATATTTTTTATTATAAAAAATGATTTCGGATTGGATTGGGTGACTCGAAATGTAACCCGAACTTGACCCAAAAATTACACAGGGTAAAAATGACAAACCTGAACCCGGTAAAATACGCCTCGTGTTCGGGACGAGTTTTGGGCCGAACCAAGTCTTGAACACTACTGACGTGTAAAAGGTTGCTGTCTTGATCCGCATACCCAACTTACCAGCAAGGTTAACGAGTTAACATCTATTCACTCCAGAGGCAAATTTGCTACAATATGCGTGGAGATAGATTTGAGAAACAAAATTATTCTCTCCTTCTCAGCCTTAAAAAAAATTTGACATTGTTTATGAAGGTCTTCACTAGATTTACTTCAATTGTGGTAGATATGGTCATAAAATTGATGTATGTAACGAGAAGGTGGCAGAAGGCAGCAGCAAGACCAACTAGGAAACGGTCAATTAGGGGTGTACATGGGCCGGGCCACATCGAATTTGGCTTAACCCAGACCCGACCCGAAATATAGATCGGGCCTAATTTTTAGACCTTAACCCGATCCTAGACCTGATGAAACCTACGCACCTTCGAGCCGGGTGAAAACTGGATAAAAATCGGGTGAAAATCGGGTCTTTAGCATGTAAAAATCACCTAATCTCTAACCATTATTTCACAATTCACATAGTAAAATTCACTTAAAAAAATATAACAAGAAAACCCTTTTCTAAAATTAAGGCATGACCATAATCAATACTAATATTGTCTAATAACACCAAATATTCAAATCAATACAAATAACACAATATTATGCATTAGCCTAAAGTCTTATGCATTTTAAACATAAAACATTAACTTATAATCTTATAATGACTAATAACACAAAATATTAAGGTTTACAATATTTAAATTCCACATAAGATTCGTCATCATCCATCACTAATAACACAAAATATTAATTGTGTATGATGACCGAATCTATTTTTGAGACACTTACACAGTCCTACACCCAATGAAATCACACTAAATTAGCCCCTAAAGTGCTCGGAGCTGGGCCGAGCCATGTACACCCCTACGATCAATAGATCTTGAAAAGGAAAAGGAATCAAGAAGCAGAAAACCAGAAAACTACATCAACCAACTTAATTGCTTCACAACAAGAAAGGCAAGTAATACCAAATCATGATATAAATCAGGAGCAAATCAAGGAGAAATAGGGAAAAAAAGCCCATATGGACCATGAAAGATTGTTAAAAGAAATTAGAGAAGGAATAACATTAAAACTAATCCAGTAGAGAAAGAAAAAAAGAAAAGTACTCATGCTTCGAGATTCCAAGTACTTATGAAGGAAAATATTCAAGATAGTGAAGGAAATCTATCAGAGGCTAGCCATACAAAGTGTAGCCCAGACCAGTTCTTATGCAATTTAGAATTTAGCGATGCTTTTTCGAATGTTGGGGTGAAGCATCTGCCCAAAATGAAGTCTGACCACCTTTCTATTCATCTTAATTTCAACATCCTGTACAAAGATAGAAGAGAAAGATCGTTTAGACTCATTGCGTCTTGGATTCTTCATGGGGATTATAAAAACCTAGTGAGGAAAAGCTAGTGCAAGAAGGAACCTTATGCACAATATCCATAATTTTACCGAGAAAGCTAAAGTGTGAAACAAGGAGGTGCTCAATCATATTTTCAGAAAAAAGCAAAGAATATTGTTCAAACTTGAAGGCATAAACCTGGACTTCTCCTTCAAATAAACCCATTTTTGAAAAAGCTTTAGAAATATCTTGATGCGGAATTTAAAGTCTACAGACTAACTGGCAAGTGCACCGAGTCGTACCAAGTAATACCTCAGGTGAGTGAGGGTCGATCCCACGAGGATTGATGGACTAAGCAACAATGATTGAATGATTTACTTAGTTAGACAAGCAGAAAAGAGTGTTTGGGTCTCAATTGCATTAAACAGTAATTCAGAGAATCAGAAAAGCAAGCAGTAAACAAGTAGTGAATAATATATGGAGAAACAGTTAATGCTTCAGAGATATCTATCTTCCGGATTGACTTTTCTAACTAACTATTTTAATCATGCAAGATTCAATTCATGAAAAATTATATGTGACTAAACCCTAATTCCTTAGACCTTTTTAGTCTCCTCTAACCTTCATCAACTGCCAATTCCTTGGTCACTTGATTCCAATTAGAGGGTTAAGTTCAATTCTAGTTTATATGCCACAAAAACCCTAATTACCCAAATATAAGAGGATTATATGTCACGTATCCTGTTAAGTCCAGATAATTAGAAGTTTAGGAGAATATGTTTTCAAGATGTTGTTCAAGTAAAGAGCTTTTCCAAGTTATACAAGAACTCAATTAGATTCATAAGATAAAGAACGAAAACAATTCTCGAAATAGAAATCAGTACATGAATTAAAATAGAAAAATAATAGTATCAATCCGTACAATAGACAGAGCTCCTAAACTTAACAGTGGAGGTTTAGTTGCTCATGGTTCAAAGAGAAAAATTAGGATTTAGGTAAACTGTAAATTGCAGAATGAGGTAGAAGAGAAGAAATTAGCCCGAAGGGCTGATTCTTTTCCCTTTTATATCTAATCCTAATTAATGTAAAATATATTTTCTAAAAACTAAATAATATCTTTTCCTAATTATAAAAGAAATAACATTTAATCAAAATTTATTAATTGCTTCTCATAGCCTTGTATAGACGAATTAGGGACCACTTGTGCGTTGAAGGTTGGCGCCAAACTTAGGAAAATCCAAGTTTGGCATGCGGTTGGTGCGTGTGGCTTTCTTGGAGACTTCATGCTGGCGCCGAACTTGAAGAACTTCAAGTTCAGCGTGGAGGAGGCAGCGAGCCTTTCTTTGGAGTCCTTGTGTTGGTGCCGAACTTGAGTAAACTCAAGTTCGGCGTGGAGAAGGCAGCACGATTCCCTTGGGGCTCCTTGAGGTGGCGCCAAACTTGAGATACTCAAGTTTGGCGTGAAGTGGTCCGTACGAAATGGAAGAAAAGGGTATACTATTATATATCGCTGGAAAGCTCTAGAAGTTAGCTTTCCAATGCCGCTAGAATCACATCAATTGGACCTCTGTAGCTTAAGTTTTTTCTGTTTGAGTGCAAGTAGATCGGGGTTGACAACATCATTCACTTTCTTCCTTTTCTGCTACAAAACTCCGTCAAATCCATCTGAATGGTACCTGAAATAAACAAAAATTGCAAACAACTAAAAGTAGCATTCATTGTGGCTAAAGGTAATTAAATCTGGATTAAACTCAACAATTTGAATGCAAATTCACTAAAAAAAGATAGAGAAGATGCTCATGCATCAGACCTATGGAGAGAGTATGAAGTGGTGGTAATTGAGGAAGAAAGCTACTGACAATAGATGTCTAGATATAATGTAATTAACTTTAGAGGATAAAACTCAAAGTATTTTCACCAAAAAGATAATGAAAGGAAAAGGAGAAATCATGTGACCTGCCTGAAAAATACCAATGATGAGTGGATTGATAATGTGGAAGAGCTCAAGGAGTTAGGAGTATTTTTTCAAATCTTTTTATGCACCTAACAATTATTCACCTGTTTTACCCATTTTCTCTATTATAAGCAAATTTCTCAGGTTAGCCGAGGCTGATGTGACACATTTAAGTAGAGATATCACTTATGAAGAAGTGAAACATGCTGTCGTTAGCATGGGGAGGTAGCAAGCACCAAGAAGTGATGACCTTCCAACAAAATTTTTTCAACATTCATGGACTGGGTGGCTAATTCTTTAGTCAATTAAGTTCAAAAAAATTTTTGGAGGTCGGAAGATATAGCGGGGCTAAATCAGACTTTAATTTCTATTATCCAAAAGATCCCCGCCCCAAAAAATTTCACGCAATTCAGACCTATTAATTTGTGTAACGTTTGTTATAAAATTGTTACAAAGATTATTGTCGAAAGGTTTAAACCTATTATGAATTATATTGTCTCTAACACTCAAGCTAGCTTTGTACCAGGTAGAGTGAGTGCAGATAACATCTTGGTGGCTCAAAAGGTTATCCATACCATGAGAACTAGAAGCAACGACAAGAGTCTTATGACTATAAAGATAGATTTGAAAAAGGCCTATGACTGCTTAAACTGGAGATTTGTCATGGGGATGTTGAATGATATTAGCATACCAGAAAGCATTGTGAATGTTATTCATAATTGTATATCTTCCCCTTCAATGAATCTGTTATGGAATGGATCTTTGTCTGAACCTTTCGAGCTAGCAAGAGGAATTAGACAGTGATGTCCTTTATCCACTTACCTTTTCAATTTGTGCATTAAAAAGTTGTCTCATTTAATTAATTCTCTTATGAAGTAGAAAAAATGAAAACCTATTAAACTAGCTAGAAGCGAGTCTCAATTGTGTCATTTCTGTTTTGCAGACAATCTTGTCCTCTTTGAACAAGCGGATAGAGACTAGGCTCAAGCCATTAAGGAAATATTGAAGGTGTTTTGTGAAGCTTCATGAAAAAAGTTAGTATTACCAGGTTCTGTGTATTTTTCTCTAAGAATGTTAATCATACGATTAGAAAAGAGCTTTGGAAGAACCTTGGTATCCTCTAACCAACAACCTTGCAAGTACCTCGGAGTGTCTCTCATTCACGAAAAATGCAAGAGATGTAAGAACTGGAAGTTAATAGCCCTTTAAAATAAAATAAAATAATAATTTAATAGCCAGGAATAAGCTCAAAAATTTAGAAGTGTTAATTAGAAAATTCAAAGGTGAGATTTAGATTTAGTGAATTTTTTCGAGTGGGAAAATGTAATTTTCTGCGGAAAATTTGCGTAAAAATGCGTACCGACAAATTAGCTGGCAATACTGGCTTACGTCTGTCGGGTACTACGTAAGAGTAATATAAACTATATAAAACTTAGAAAAATATTTAAAGTTGGGCCAAATAGACCAAAAATACTAAGCGGTTGGACGTGGCCCAATTTGGGCCCAAGCCCAACATATAAATACCCTTAAATGAAGCTAATTCATCTCATAACACACTCAAACACAAGAGCATGCAGCTGAGTTGAAGAAGAAGAGAACACTATTCACATTCTTCTTCTTTAGCTCATAACTGGAGTGAAACATGGTTATCATCAGTCTAGAATTTCTTCTCAATAAAAAGAAATTGCTTCGTTGCAAGTATAGTTCCAAACCGACAAACAACATTCAATCAAAGTTTAATTTGTTTGTCACAAGTGCAAACCAATAAAAATACCGGAGTATTAGATCTCGGATCGTCTATCAAAGGAATTGCAGTGAGGTATGCATGTTACCGGTTATGAGGTTCAAGGGGGTTTGCATATAAGAGGACTATAATCTAAATGACATGAAAGTAAAGAAAACAACTCAAGATAACAAATACTAAGGAGAGGCATTCATGGCAAGGATTGAGAATCAAGGTTTTCTATCCTAGTCATTAATCAGAACACAATAATTACCAAGAGTTAAGCCTATTACATTATCTCCCTATTGAGAGAAAGTCTAATATGCCTAGTTAATCCCAATCCATAAGTAGCATCAATGGAAACAAGATTAACTAACAACCCTAGATCTCCAATCTAAATTGGATACTAATGACTCAAGAGCACCTAATTTCTCTTTCCAAGCCAAAAATGCACAAAAATCTACTCTAAACCTAAGCCAAGCATTTTATCAAACACTTGAAAGACATGAAAATAAAGCATGATAAAATTGCAAGAAATATAACATCTAAAGGAAATGAAAATCAACAAGAGTTCAATAACATAAAAGTAGCCCAAATGAGAAATTAACAAGAAGAAATAAGAGAATTAAACTACTAGAGCATGAAAATGTAAAGATAACTACACTAAAACATGATTAAAACCTGAAATTAAAGAGATAATTAAACTAAGAACCCTAATTTCTAGAGAGAAGATGGAGCTTCTCTCTCTAGAACTAACCTAAAGCATATTTCTAACCTAATCTAATTTCTCCCCCCTTGTTTTCTCTTGAATTCTGCTTGAAATAGCTTTAGAAATGAGTTGGATTGGGTTTTGGAGGCCCAGAATTCGCCCCCAGCGTATTGCATTGAATGAGCTCACATACTGCTTGTCACGCATACGCGTGGGTCACGCGGATGCGTCACTTGACGAACTCTGGTCACGCGTACGCCTTGTATGCCAGATTTCTAACACTTCATTTCTTCATGATTTCTCCACTTTTGCATGCTTTTTCTTCATTCTTTTAATCCAATCTTTGCCTTCTAAACCTGAAATAACTTAACAAACACATCAAGGCATCAAATGAAATTAAAAGTGAATTAAATTTAGCAAATTAGGGGCCTAAAAAGCATGTTTTCACTCTTATTCACAAATTAGGAGAAATTCACAAAACCATGCTATTTCATTGAATAAATGTGAAATAAGTTGATAAAATCCACTAAATTCAACACAAGATAAACTGCAAAATCGGGGTTTATCATTGAGCTACGATACTCCGATTTGCGTGTCGTTTATGGCCACACGAAGCTCTTGCCGAGTCAGTCATTTCTAGCTAAGCATTGCTAGTAAGAACTCACATTCTATACTCCTTTCTTTAGTCCTAACAGATTTTGAAATTTAGGTTTAGGTATTGAGTAGATTTTATGTTTTTGGTTAATTAGGTGATTCTAGCATTGGGCTATTATTGGTTTGTGCCCCAATCATTGTTGGGTAAGGTAAGAAAACTCTTTGTCCTTGTGAATTGCTAATTGTCTGAATCCTAGGATTGATTTTGGTATATTGCATGATGTTAGATTGAAATTTGTGATTATTGGAGTTAGTTTTGGCAATTTGGAGCTTTTGGATTGAGTTTGGAGACTTGTTTGGACTTGAAAGCTTGTTTGGAATCATTTTGTGCGTGTTGAGAATTGGCCAAGGTATGGTTTCAGTTTCTTTTAGGTGATATGTAATGTTTCGTGAAACTTAGGCTAGTTGACCTTATGATAAGTTTGAATTGTTGATGATTTATGATGATTAATGATGTTGTTGATGAATAATGATGAATGTTGATGATTATTAATGTTGATGATGAGTTTTGATGAAAATGGATGTCAATGAGGATTGGTGATGCTTATGATGAGTTGAGTTTGTGCAAATTGTTGAGATTGTAATCTTGGTTTAGAAATTGTTGGTTTTGTTGAACTATAAGTGGAAGAGATAGAAAATTGAGTGAAATAGGTGTAGAAATACTTGAAGTGTATTTGAGTAGTAAATTGTAGTGTGTAGTAGTGATTTGATGATGATTTTGAGTATGTTTGAAGTTGGTTTGAATTGAAGTTTTGGAAAACTAGAAAACTTTGTCAATTTTTTGTAAAATCTTGTTTTTGATGAACTTTGATGAGGCATAACTTGGCATCTAGACCATTATTTTTTATGAAACTTAATTTAAATGAAGGTTGGGTATGAGAGCTTTAAGATGTTTGAAGAACGGACGAAAGATGCTTTAAAATGAAAAAGTTATGTGCGTTTAAAATTTGACACAAAAATATAAATTTTGCAGCTTTTAATTTTTTTATAAGGTTTTCAATGCATGCGTATGTGGACAGTGCACACGACGCAGGGCTGGGCTGCTGCCAAGCTGGTGCAGAATTTCTAGATCCACAAACTAAACCAGCAAGCGCACCGGGTCGTACTAAGTAATACCTCAGGTGAGTGAGGGTCGATCCCACGGGGATTGATGGGCTGAGCAACAATGGTTGAATGAATAACTTAGTCAGGCAAGCAGAAAGTGATGTTTTGGGGTTCAAAAGCATTAAATTGTAATTCAGAAAGTAGGAAAGCAAACAGTAGAATAGGTGTGAAATATATATGAGAAAACAGTTAAGGTATCGAAGATGTTTATTCTTCCGTGTTAAGTTTTTTTACCAACTAATTTAATCATGCAAGATTCATTTCATGGCAAACTATCAGTGACTAAACCCTAATGTCTTAGTGATTTAGTCTCCTCTAACCTAGTTAACTACCAATGTCTTGGTCACTTAATTTTGATTAGAGGGTTAGGTTCAATTCTAGTTTATAGCCACAAAATCCTAATTACCCAGATATAAAAAGATTATATGTCACATATCCCGTTAAGTCCAAGTAATTAGCAATTTAGGAAGAATTTACTTTCAAGCTGTTGTTCAAGTGAGATAATTCTTCCAAGAATAACAAGAATGCATATAAAATAAGGGTTATTCTTCTGATCTACCTAGATTCATAAGATGAAGAACTAAAGTAATCCTTGAAACTAAATCAATACATTAATTAAAATAGAACAATAATAGTCTTAATCCATAGAAATAAACAGAGCTCCTAACTTTAACCGAGGAGGTTTAGTGGCTCATGACTCGGAGAGAAAGCTAGGGTTCAAAAAATGTGAAAGTCCAGAAGAGAGAAAATCCCCCCGAAGGGCTAAATCTTTTTCCTTTTATATCTAACCTAATTTGATTTGAAAATAAAATAGAATAATCACTACTAAAGCCTAAAAGATTGTGTTTGGGAATAAAAATAACTAAAACTAAATAAAATAAGATAAATATGCCCAAATATAACTAATGAAGTCCTTTCCTTAAAGTTGGATCCGCGCTAGGCATTTAGCACCCTTGGAGGCAGTAACTTTCTAGTTGTTGCTGTCTTCCTGGCGCTAAATGCTAGGCTCGGCGTTTAGCACCCCACCAGGCAGTGATTTTAGAAAAAAGTATAAACTATTATATATTGTTGAAAAGCTCTGGAAGTTGTTTTCCAATGCTGCTGAAACTGCATCCATTGGACCTCTGTAAACCTAGGTTACTAGTCTAGTATAAAAACTACTTTTAGAGATTCAGTTGAGGACTTATGACATTTTTTACACTTCATATTGTATTTCTGACGGCATGAATCTCTAAATCCCATGGTTGGGGGTGAGGAGCTCTGTTGTGTTTCAATGAATTAATGCAATTACTACTATTTTCCATTCAATCACGCTTGATTCTATTCTAAGATACTCATCCGTACTTTAATCCATAGAAGATGATGATCCGTGACACTCATCATTATTCTCAAATCTATGAACACATGCCTAACAACCATTCCGTTCTATTTGAGCTCAACGTAGTCATTGGGCGACAGCTTGAATGCGTATCTCTTTGGTTTCTGATCCACGGACTGAGTCTGGAGGTTAGAACCTTCGTGGTATAGGCTAGAACCAATTGGTAGCATTCCTGGGATCCGCAAAAGTCTAAACCTTGTCTGTGGTATTCTGAGTAGGATCTGGAAAGGGATGACTGTAAAGAGCTTCAAACCTGCGAATGTGGGCGCACAAGTGACAGTGTGCAAAAGGACAATGGTCCTATTCCGACGCTAGTGGGAACTGACAGATGATTAGCCGTGCAGTGACAGCACATATGGATTTGTTTTCATCTGAGAGGATCACATAGCCTGCCATGGAAAGAGCCGTGCGTGTTTGGAGAAGAAGACAGTAGGAAAGCAGAAATTCAGATGACAGAGCATCTCCGGAACCTCAACCTGTTTCTCACTACTGAATTACAAGTACTGTTTATTTCATGTTATTTATTTTCATAAATATAACCACTATTATCATTAATCTCCTGACTGAAATTTACAAAATAACCATAGCTTGCTTCAAGCCGACAATCTCTGTGGGATCGACCCTTACTCACGTAAGGTATTACTTGGACGACCCAGTGCATTTGCTGGTTAGTTGTGTGGAGTTGTAAAAAGTGTAATCACAATTTCGTGCACCAAATTTTTGGCGCCGTTGCCAGGGATTGTTCGAGTTTGGACAACTAACGGTTTATTTTGTTGCTTAGATTAGGAAAAAAATTGTCTTTTTGGTTTAGAGTCACTAACATTGAGTCTTCTATTATTGTTTTTGGTTAAAATTTTAAAATCTTTATTTTATTTTTCTAAACAATTTTCAAAATCTAAAAAAAAAACCAATAACTTCATAATTTAATATTCTGTTTGAGTTTAGTTTCATATTTTAAGTTTGGTGTCATTTGCATGATTTCATTTTTCTTTCAATTTTCGAATTATATGTTCTTAGTTCTTTATTGATCTTCAAATTGTTCGTGACAATTTTCCTTATTTGATCTTTAAAATTTCTTGTTTGGTGATTGTTGCTGTTTATCTTATACATTTTCGAATTATTAGTGTCCAAAATATAAAAATTTTTAAGTTTGGTGTCCTTTGTGTTTCTATTTTCTTAAAAATTTTTAAAATTTGTTCTTAGTGTTCATCTTGACATTCAAAGTTTCCTTGTTTGTTTCCTTTGTTTTGATCTAAAAAAATTCTAAGTTTGGTGTCCTTTTATTGTTTTTCTCTTTCCTCATTAAATTCAAAAATATCTTTTCTATTTATTTAATTAAATTTTCAAAAATCTCATTTGAAAAAATTCAGATTTTTATTTTAAAATTTTTATTTTATCTTATCTTAGTTTTAAAATTTCATAATTCAAAATCTTTTTCAAAAATCATATCCAAAGTTTTTTTCAAATCTTCTTAATTAATTAATTATTTTAGTTTTCGAATTTCCTTTTATTTTTCTTCTAGTTTTCGAAATTTATATTTCATTCTCCAATTATTTTATTTTATCTTATATTTTTATTTTTTTATATTATTCGGTTTGTTTTTAATTAAATAAAATAAAAATAAAAATATATTTTATTTGCAATTCACATCAATTCCCTTTTCTCCATCATAGATCTAAGTGGAAATGAACAGTCAAGAAGGACTCTGGGGTCATATGCTAACCCCATTACTACTGCATACGGGAGTAGTATCTGTATACCCCCATCAGAGCAAGCAGTTTTGAGCTAAATCCTCAGCTCATTATCATGGTGCAGCAAAATTGCCAGTATTCCGGTCTTCCACAGGAAGAACCTACTGAGTTTCTGGCACAGTTTTTACAAATTGCTGATATAGTACGTGATAAAGAAGTGGATCACGATGTCTACAAATTATTACTGTTTCCTTTTGCTGTAAAATTTCTAGCTAAGAGGTGGTTAAATAACCAACCCACAGCAAGCATAAGAACATGGAAACAGCTATCAGACAAATTCCTGAATCAATATTACCCTCCAAAAAGGATGACATAGTTAAGGCTGGACATCCAAGGCTTTAAACAAGAGGATGATGAATCTCTTTATAATGCCTGGCAGAGGTACAAAGGGATGCTAAGGAAATGTCCCTCTGAAATATTTTCAGAGTGGGTGCAGTTAGACATCTTTTACTATGGGATTACAAAAAAAGCTCAAATATCTCTAGATCACTCAGCTGGTGGATCTATACATATGAGAAAGACAATTGAAGAGGCTCAAGAGCTCATTGATACAGTTGCTAAAAATCAGCATCTATACTTAAGCAGTGAGTCTTCCCTGAAAGAAGAGGCTAAAGCAGTATCCACTGAACTTAGTCCTCAAGAACAAGTTGCTGAACTCAGTCAGCAATTGCTTATTATAACAAAACAGTTCGCAGAATTTAAAGAGATGCTCCAAGACACTAAAAATACTAATCAAAATATGGAAGCACAATTGGATCAGACAAGACAGCAGCTATCTAAACAGATAACAGAAGAATGCCAAGCTGTTCAATTAAGGAGTGGAAAAATACTGAATGCATCAATCCAAGGTAGTAGGAAGCCAAGAAAGGAACAGCTAATAAAGGATAACCAAACCACTACCCAAAATCCCTCTGAGAATAGTAAGAGCCCAGAGAAGAATGGTTCTGGCGTTCAAACGCCAGAAAAGGGTGAAAAGGTGGCGTTAAACGCCCAAGGGATGGCCAGTTCTGGCGTCCAAACGCCAGAAAAGGGTGGCAATCTGGCGTTAAACGCCCATGCAGCCCCCAACTCTGGCGTTCAAATGCCACAAAGGAGTTAGACACTTCAAGTGCTGATAACAACCCCCTTAAGCAAGCTTCTCTAACCACTTCTGTAGGAAATAAACCTGCAGCAACCAAGGTTGAAGAATATAAAGCTAAGATGCCTTATCCTCAGAAACTCTGTCAAGCGAAATAGGATAAACAATTTGTCCACTTTGCAGACTATCTCAGGACTCTTGAAATAAATATTCCGTTTGCAGAGGCACTTGAGAAAATACCCTCGTATGCTAAGTTCATGAAAGAGATCTTAAGCCATAAGAAGGATTGGAGAGAAACTGAAAAATTTTTCCTCACTGAAGAATGCAGTGCAGTCATTCTGAAAAGCTTACCAGAGAAGCTTAAAGATCCCAGAAGCTTTATGATACCATGCACATTAGAGGATGCTTGTACCAAGACAGCTCTATGTGACATTGGGACAAGTATCAACTTAATACCTGCATCCACTATTAAAAAGCTTGGTTTAACTGATGAAGTTAAACCAACCTGGATATGCCTCCAACTTGCTGATGGCTCCATTAAAATTCCATCAGGCATAATTGAGGACATGATTGTCAAGGATGGGCCATTTGCCTTTCCTACTGACTTTGTAGTGCTGGAAATAGAGGAGCACAAGACTGCAACTCTCATTCTAGGAAGACCTTTCCTAGCAACTGGATGAATCCTCATTGATGTCTAAAGAGGAGAGATAACTCTGAGAGTCAATGAGGATGAGTTTAAGTTGAATGCTGTCAAAGCCATGCAGCATCCAGACACACCAAAAAGCTGCCTGAATGCAGATGTTATTGATTCCTTGGTAGAAGAGGTCAATATGACTGAGAGTCTCGAATTAGAGCTAGAGGACATTTTTAAGGATGTGCAGCCTGATCTGGAGGAACCAGAGAGAATAGAAGAACCTCTGAAAATTCCTCAGGAAGAGGATAAGCCTCCTAAACCCGAGCTCAAACCACTACCACCATCCTTGAAATATGTATTTCTGGGAGAAGGTGACACTTTTCCAGTGATCATAAGCTTTGCTTTAAATCCACAGGAAGAGAAAGCACTAATTCAGGTGCTAAGGACACACAAGACAGCTCTTGGGTGGTCCATAAGTGATCTTAAGGGTATTAGCCCAGCAAGATGCATGCACAAGATCCTATTGGAGGATAATGCTAAGCCAGTGGTTCAACTACAGAGGCGGCTAAATCCAGCCATGAAGGAAGTGGTGCAGAAAGAGGTCACTAAGTTACTGGAGGCTGGAATTATTTATCCTAGTTCTGATAGCCCCTGGGTGAGCCCTGTCTAAGTTGTCCCCAAGAAGGGAGGTCACTAAGTTACTGGTGGTCCTAGCTCTTTTTTTTTTTTTTACTTTTAACTATTAAATAATATATATAAAGGCATAAAAAATATCTTCTATTTTTTACTTTTAACTATTATAATTTTTAAAAGTATAAACAAATTATAATTTTTATATTCACAAACATTAAAGTCTTTGTAATTATAAATATTGTTTCCAGAGCAAAATAAACATAATCCAAAACATAATTATAAATATTGTCTCTAAAACAAAATAAACATAATCCAAAACACTCAATTTTCATCTTTATTCTCTTGTAGGTTAGGTTGGGAGAAGTTGGGTTTTGGCAAAAAAATTGTAAAAATACCCCTTGCCAAAAAAATACTAAACCTGGTGGAAAAGCCCGCCCCGCCCCGCTAAAGCCCGCAGTTTAAACGGTGTGGGTTCGGCAGACTTTTGCTATTTGACGGTCTGATGAGCGGATAATTTATACGCTTTTTGGCATTGTTTTTAGTATGTTTTTAGTAGAATCTGGTTACTTTTAGGGATGTTTTCATTAGTTTTTATGTTAAATTCACATTTCTGGACTTTACTATGAGTCTGTGTGTTTTTCTATGATTTCAGGTATTTTCTGGCTAAAATTGAGGGACTTGAGCAAAAATCAGATTCAGAGGTTGAAGAAGGACTGCTGATGCTGTTAGATTCTGACCTCCTTGCACTCAAAATAGATTTTCTGGAGCTACAGAACTCGAAATGGTGTGCTTCTAATTTCATTGGAAAGTAGACATCTAGGGCTTTCCAGCAATATATAGTAGTCCATACTTTGCCCAAGTTTAGATGACGCAAACTGGCGTTCAACGCCAGCTCTCTGCCCAATTCTGGCGTCCAGCGCCAGAAACAAGTTGCAAAGTGGAGTTCAATGCCCAAACTGGCACAAAAGCTGGCGTTCAACTCCAAGAAGGACCTCTCCACGTGTAGACTTCAAGCTCAGCCCAAGCACACACCAAGTGGGCCCCGGAAGTGGATTTATGCATCAATTACTTACTCCTGTAAACCCTAGTGACTAGTTTATTATAAATAGAACTTTTTATCATGGTATTCAGAGTCTTGGTTACTCCGATTCCCCTCTGGGGCCGAGACCAATGAACTCCATTATCACTTATGTATTTTCAACGGTAGAGTTTCTACACTCCATAGATTAAGGTGTGGAGCTCTGCTGTTCCTCAAAGATTAATGCAAAGTACTACTGTTTTCTATTCAATTCATCTTGTTTCGCTTCTAAGATATTCATTCGCACTTCAACCTGAATGTGATGAACATGACAATCATCATCATTCCTTATGAATGCGTGCCTGACAACCACTTCCGTTCTACATTAGATTGAACGAATATCTCTTAGATTACTAATACAGGGGACCGAGTCCGAGATATTGGGATCTTCGTGGTGCAAGCTAGAATGATGGCGGCATTCAAGAGAATGCGGAAAGTCTAAACCTTGTCTGTGGTATTCCGAGTAGGATTCAATGATTGAATGACTGTGACGAGCTTCAAACTCGCAATTGCTGGGCGTAGTGACAGACGCAAAAGGATAGTAAATCCTATTCCAGCATGATCGAGAACCGACAGATGAATAGCCGTGCCGTGACAGGGTGCGTTGACCATTTTCACTGAGAGGATAGGATGTAACCATTGACAAAGATGATGCCTCCAGACGATTAGTCGTGCCGTGACAGGGCATTTGGATCATTTTCCCGAGAGAAGACCGAAAGTAGCCATTGACAATGGTGATGCATTACATAAAGCCAGCCATGGAAAGGAGTAAGACTAATTGGATGAAGACAGCAGGAAAGCAGAGGTTCAGAGGAACGAAAGCATCTCTATGCGCTTATCTGAAATTCTCACCAATGATTTACATAAGTATTTCTATCCCTCTTTTATTATTTAATTTCAAAAACCCCATTACCATTTGATATCCGCCTGACTGAGATTTACAAGGTGACCATAGCTTGCTTCATACCAACAATCTCTGTGGGATTCGACCCTTACTCACGTAAGGTATTACTTGGACGACCCAGTGCACTTGCTGGTTAGTTGTGCGAAGTTGTGAACCATGGTATTGGCATCATGTTTTTGGCGCCATTACCAGGGAAAGAAAGAGCGATGAATTTTACATAATCAAAGTGTAATCACAATTTTTGCGCACCAAGTTTTTGGCGCCGTTGCCGGGGATTGTTCGAGTTTGGACAACTGACGGTTCATCTTGTTGCTCAGATTAGGTAACCTTCTTTTTGTTTTCTTTTCAAAAAGTTTTCAAAAATCTTTCAAAAATTTCTCCTTTGTTTTCGAAAAAAAAAATAATAAAAATAAAAATATTTTCAAAAATATATTTTTCTTCAGAATTTTTAAGAATGAATTCTAGTGTTTCATGAAGCATGTGAAGCCTGACTGGCTGTAAAGCCATGTCTAAATTCATTTAGACTGAGGCTTCCAATTTGTTATCAAGAGCAAGCTAGTTGGTGCTAATCCACCTACTACTGTTCATGATCTACCTGCTACATGCTAAAGCTTGGCTGGCTATTAAGCCATGCCTGACCCCTTGATTGGAGCTTTAGACTAAAGAGCATAAGATTTCTGGAATTCATATTAAAAATTTTGGAATCCTTATTTTTCTTTTTCAAAATGATTTTCGAAAAAAAATTAAAAGAAAATACAAAAAAAAAATTCATAAAATCATAAAAATCAAAAATATTTTTGTGTTCTTGTTTGAGTCTTGAGTCATGTTATAAATTTGGTGTCAATTGCATGTGCATCTTGCATTTTTCGAAAATTCATGCATTCATAGTGTTCTTCATGATCTTCAAGTTGTTCTTGGTAAGTCTTCTTGTTTGATCTTTGCATTTGCATGTTTTGTGTCTTTTCTTGTTTTTCATATGCATTCTTGAATTCCTTATGTCTAAGCATTAAAGAATTCTAAGTTTGGTGTCTTGCATGTTTTCTTTGCATTAAAAATTTTTCAAAAATATGTTCTTGGTGTTCATCTTGACATTCAAAGTGTTCTTGGTGTTCATCTTGACATTCATAGCATTCTTGCATGCATTCATTGTTTTGATCTAAAAATTTCCATGCATTGCATCTTTTTCATGTTTTCCTCTCTCATTATAAAAATTCAAAAATAAAAAAAAATATCTTTCCTTTTTTCTCTTATCAAATTCGAAAATTTGAGTTGACTTTTTCAAAATTTTTTTAAATCAAGTTGTTTCCTACGAGTCAAATCAAATTTTCAATTTGAAAATCTTATCTTTTTCAAAATCTTTTTCAAAAATCAAATCTTTTTCAAATTTCTTAGTTATTTTCGAAAATTCCAAAAATATTTTTCAAAAATCTTTTTCTTAATTTTATATCATAATTTTCGAAAATAACATTATCAATTAATGTTTTGATTCAAAAATTTCAAGTTTGTTACTTACTTGTTAAGAAAGATTCAAACTCTAAGTTCTAGAATCATTTCTTGTGATTTCTTGTGAATCAAGTCATTAATTGTGATTTTAAAAATCAAATCTTTTTCAAAACTAATTTCAAAATATCTTTTCTAACTTCTTATCTTCTCATCTTTTCAAAATTGATTTTCAAATTTGTTTCAACTAACTAACTAACTTTTTGTTTGTTTCTTACCTTTTTCAAAACTACCTAACTAACTCTCTCTCTCTAATTTTCGAAAATATCTTCCCCCTTTTTCAAAATTTCTTTTTAGTTAACTAATTATTTTAAATTTTTATTTTAATTTTCGAAAATTACTAACCTTTTTCAAAAACTATTTTCGAAAATCACTAACTCTTTTTTTTCAAAAATAATTTTCGAAAATTTTCTTCTCTTTCATCTCCTTCTATTTGTTTATTCATCTACTAACATCTCTTCCTCACATCACTCACCAAATTCAAACCCCCTCTTCTATCTGTGTTCGAATTTTTTCTTCTTCTCTTCTTCTACTAACAATAAGGAACCTCTTTATTGTGACATAGAGGATTCCTCTTCTTTTCTTTTTCTCTTCTCTTTCTTATGAGCAGGGACAAAGAAAAAGGCATTCTTGTTGAAGCTGATCCAGAACCTGAAAGGACTCTGAAGAGGAAACTAAGAGAAGCTAAATTACAACAATCCAGAGAAAACCTTATTGAAAATTTTGAACAAGTAAAGGAGATGGCAGCCGAACCCAACAACAATAATGCAAGGAGAATGCTTGGTGACTTTACTGCACCTAATTCCAATTTACATGGAAGAAGCATCTCTATTCCTGCCATTGGAGTAAACAACTTTGAGCTGAAACCTCAACTAGTTTCTCTGATGCAGCAGAACTGCAAGTTTCATGGACTTCCATCTGAAGATCCTTTTCAGTTCTTAACTGAATTCTTGCAGATCTGTGATACTGTTAAGACTAATGGAGTAGATCCTGAAGTCTACAGGCTCATGCTTTTCCCTTTTGCTGTAAGAGACAAAGCTAGAGTGTGGTTGGACTCTCAACCCAGAGATAGCCTAAACTCTTGGGATAAGCTGGTCACGGCTTTCTTAGCCAAGTTCTTTCCTCCTCAAAAGCTGAGCAAGCTTAGAGTGGATGTTCAAACCTTCAGACAGAAAGAAGGTGAATCCCTCTATGAAGCTTGGGAAAGATACAAACAGCTGACCAAAAGGTGTCCTTCGGACATGCTTTCAGAATGGACCATCATGGATATATTCTATGATGGTTTATCTGAGCTATCTAAGATGTCATTGGATACTTCTGCAGGTGGATCCATTCACCTGAAGAAAACGCCTGTAGAAGCTCAAGAACTCATTGACATGGTTGCTAATAACCAGTTCATGTACACTTCTGAGAGGAATCCTGTGAATAATGGGACGCTGATGAGTGGATATTTTATACGCTTTTTAGGGATAATTTCATATAGTTTAGAGTATGTTTTAGTTAGTTTTTAGTCTATTCCTAGTAGTTTTTAGAAAAAATTCATATTTCTGGACTTTACTATGAGTTGTGTGTTTTTCTGTAATTTCAAGTATTTTTCTGGCTGAAATTGAAGGAGCTGAGCAAAATTCTGATTCAGGCTGAAAAAGGACTGCTGATGTTGTTGGATTCTGACCTCCCTGCACTCAAAGTGGATTTTCTGGAGCTACAGAACTCGAAATGGCATGCTTCCAATTGCGTTGGAAAGTAGACATCCAGGGCTTTCCAGCAATATATAATAGTCCATACTTTGCACAAGGATAGACGACGTAAACTGGCGTTCAACGCCAGTTCTCTGCCCAATTCTGGCGTCCAGCGCCAGAAAAGGATCAAAAACTGGAGTTGAACGCCCAAACTGGCATAAAAATTGGCGTTCAACTCCACAAATGGCCTCCGCACGTGAATTGCTTAAAGTCTCAGCCCCAGCACACACCAAGTGGGCCCCAGCACACCAAGTGGGCCCCAGAAGTGGATCTCTGCATCATCCATCATAGTCCACTCATATTTTGTAACCCTAGGCTACTAGTTTAGTATTTAAACAACTTTTAGAGACTTATTTTGTATCTCATGACATTTTCAGATCTAAACTTTGTATTCTCTGACGGCATGAGTCTCTAAATCCCATTGTTGGGGGTGAGGAGCTCTGCTGTGTCTCGATGAATTAATGCAAGTATTTCTGTTTTCCATTCAAACACGCTTGTTCCTATCTAAGATGTTCATTCGCGCTTAACTGTGATGGAGGTGATGAGCTGTGACACTCATCACCCTCCTCAAATCATGAACGTGTGCCTGACAACCACCTCCATTCTATATACGATTGAATGAGTATCTCTTAGATTCCTTAATCAGAATCTCCGTGGTATAAGCTAGAACTGATGGCAGCATTCATGAGAATCCGGAAAGTCTAAACCTTGTCTGTGGTATTCCGAGTAGGATTTAAGGATTGAATGACTGTGACGAGCTTCAAACTCTTGAAGGCTGGGCGTTAGTGACAGACGCAAAAGGATAGTAAATCCTATTCCAACCGGATCGAGAACCAACCGGTGATTAGCCGTGCTGTGACAGAGCGCATGAGCGTAGTTTTCACTGGAAGGATGGAAGGTAGCCATTGACAACGGTGATCCACCAACACACAGCTTGCCATAGGGGGACGAGCGTGCGTGAACAAGAAGACAGAGGAAAGCAGAGATTCAGAAGACAAAGCATCTCCAAAACTCCAACATATTCTCCATTACTGCACAACAAGTAACTTTTAATTTATGCTCTACTGGTTACTCACAATTCAATTGATAAACCTAATTGACTTCCTGACTAAGATTTACAAGATAACCATAGATTGCTTCAAACCAACAATCTCCATGGGATTCGACCCTTACTCACGTAAGGTATTACTTGGACGACCCAGTGCACTTGCTGGTCATGTGTGCGAAATTGTAAGAGAGTAACAATTTTGTGCACCAAGTTTTTGGCGCCGTTGCCGGGGATTGTTCGTGTTTGAACAACTGACGGATTATTCTGTTGCTTAGATTAGGAAAAATCTTTCTTTTTTGGTTTAGAGTCTTTCATTATTTATCCCTTGTTAAAACACTTTAAATTTATAGCTCAGTTAATTAGAACGTGGTGTTTATGTTCATAATAATTGGCTATCATATTTTTTAAAACCTTTTTCAAAAATATTTTTTCTATTAAATCTTGTGCCAAACTTTAAGTTTGGTGTTTTCTTGTTGATTTCCCCTTGGTTTTCGAAAATTTTGGTTTGGCTTTCTAAAAATTTTAAGTTTGGTGTTCTTCCTTCATGTTCTTGTGTTCTTGTGAGTCTTCAAAGTGTTCTTGAGTTCCTTGTGTCTTGATCTTAAAATTTTTAAGTTTGGTGTTCCTTGGTGTTTTCCCTCCAAAATTTTCAAAAACAAGGAGCATTAGATCTAAAAATTTTAAATCTTGTACCATCTTATTGTTTTTCTCTCTCCTCACTAAATTCAAAAATATCTTTTCAAAATATCTCTTCTAACTTCCTAACTTCTTATCTTTTCAAAATTTGTTTCAACTAACCAACTAACTTTTTGTTTGTTTCTTAACTTTTTCAAAACTACCTAACTAACTCTCTCTCTCTAGTTTTCGAAAATATCTTCCCTCTTTTTCAAAAATTTTTTTTTTAATTAATTAATTTTTATTTTCTTTTACGAAAAAAAAAAGAAAAATTTTTTTTTTTTTAAAATCAAATTCTTTTTAGTTATTTTATTTTATTTAAGTATTTACTTCTTATAAAATAAAATAAATAAAAAGATAAATCAGTCCAAGTTATATCCATATATCCATCATGGACATAAGTGGAGATGGACAGTCCAGGAGGACTTTGGGGTCATATTCTAACCCCTCTACTGCTTCATATGGGAGTAGCATATGCATACCCTCCATTGGAGTTAGTAGCTTTGAGTTGAATCCTCAGCTCATTATCATGGTGCAGCAAAGTTGCCAGTATTCCGGTCTTCCACAGGAAGAACCTACAGAGTTTCTGGCACAATTTTTACAAATTGCTGACACAGTACATGATAAGGAAATAGATCAGGATGTCTACAGACTATTACTGTTTCCATTTGCTGTAAAAGATCAAGCTAAGAGGTGGTTAAATAACCAACCTAAGGCCAGCATAAGAACATGGAAACAGCTGACAGAAAAATTCCTGAATCAGTATTTTCCTCCAAAAAGGATGACACAGCTAAGGCTGGACATCCAAGGCTTTAAACAAGGAGATAATGAATCTCTTTATGATGCCTGGGAGAGATACAGAGAGATGCTACGAAAATGCCCCTCTGAAATGTTTTCAGAGTGGGTTCAGTTAGACATCTTCTACTATGGGCTTGCAGAAGGAGCTCAGATGTCTTTAGATTACTCAGCTGGTGGATCTATCCATATGAGAAAGACAATTGAAGAGGCTCAAGAGCTCATTGATACAGTTGCCAGGAATCAGCATCTGTATCTAAGCAGCAACCCTTCCATGAATGAAGAGGTTAAAACAGTAACTGCTGAATTCAGTACTGTAAAACAAGCTGCTGAATTCAATCAGCAATTAGATTTTCTAACAAAACAGCTAGCTGAATTCAAAGATAGGCTACAGGAGACAAGGATAGCTAATATACATATGGACGAACAGTTTAAGCAAACAAAGCAGCAGCTATCAAGGCAAATAGCAGAAGAATGCCAAGCAGTTCAATTAAGAAGTGGGAAAACACTAAATACCCCACCTCAAGGCATCAAAAATTCAAGAAATGAGCGACCCACCAAAGATTCACCTGAGGACAGTAAGAGCCCAGGGAAAAATGATTCTGGCACTAAAACGCCAGAAAATGGGTGGAAGGCTGGCGCTGAACGCCCAGACCATGCCCAAAACTGGCGTTCAGCGCCAGAAACAAGGCAGGACTGGCGTTCAACGCCAGAAATGGGCAAGAATCTGGCGTTGAACGCCCAAATGGGGGCATACTCCAGCGTTGAACGCCCAAAATGGGCACATTTCTGGCGTTCAGGCGCCAGGAACAGACAGTGAGTTGGCGTCTAACGTCACTCCAGCTTCTGACTCTGGTACTCAATTGCCAGTGAGGGATCAGACACACACAAGTGCTGATAACAACCCCTCTAAAAAGGCTTCTTTAACCACTAAGGTTGAGGAATATAAAGCCAAGATACCTTATCCTCAAAAACTCCGGAAAGAGGAGCAGGATAAGCAATTTGCTCGCTTTGCAGATTATCTAAGGACTCTTGAAATAAAGATTCCTTTTGCAGAGGCACTTGAGCAAATACCTTCTTATGCCAAGTTCATGAAAGAGATCTTGAGTCATAAAAAGGAGTGGAGAGAAACAGAAAGAGTTCTCCTCACTGAAGAATGTAGTGCAGTCATTCTGAAAAGCTTTCCTGAAAAGCTTAAAGACCCTGGGAGTTTTCTGATACCATGTATATTGGAAGGTGATTGCACCAAGACAGCCTTATGCGATCTTGGGGCAAGCATCAACCTAATACCTGCATCCACTATCAGGAAGCTTGGCTTAACTGAAGAAGTTAAACCAACCTGGATATGTCTCCAACTTGCTGATGGTTCCACTAAATACCCATCAGGCGTGATTGAGGACATGATTGTCAGAGTTGGGCCATTCGCCTTTCCCACTGACTTTGTTGTGCTGGAAATGGAGGAGCACAAGAGTGCCACTCTCATTCTAGGAAGACCCTTCCTAGCGACTGGACGATCCCTCATTGACGTCCAACAGGGGGAAATAACCCTGAGAGTCAACGATGACGAGTTCAAGTTGAACGCTGTCAAAGCCATGCAGCATCCAGACACATCAACAGACTGCATGAAAGTTGACCTTATTGACTCTTTGGTAGAAGAGATCAACATGGCTGAGAGTCTCGAATCAGAGTTGGAAGACATCTTTAAAGATGTTCAGCCTGATTTGGAGGATTCAGGAGACATGAAAGAGCCTCTGAACTTTCTTCTAAAAGAGGAAAAACCTCCTAAACCAGAGCTCAAGCCACTGCCACCATCCTTGAAATATGCATTTCTAGGAGAAGGTGACACCTTTCCAGTGATCATAAGCTCTGCTTTAAATTCACAGGAAGAGGAAGCACTTATTCAAGTGCTAAGGACACACAAGACAGCTCTTGGGTGGTCCATAGGTGACCTTAAGGGCATAAGCCCAGCTAGATGCATGCACAAAATCCTATTGGAGGATAATGCCAAACCAGTGGTTCAACCACAGAGGCGGCTAAATCCAGCCATGAAGGAAGTGGTGCAGAAAGAGGTCACCAAATTACTAGAGGCTGGGATTATTTATCCCATTTCTGATAGCCCCTGGGTGAGCCCTGTTCAAGTCGTCCCAAAAAAGGGAGGCATGACAGTGATTCATAATGAAAAAAATGAACTGGTTCCTACAAGAACAGTTACAGGGTGGCGCATGTGTATTGACTACAGAAGGCTCAATACAGCCACCAGAAAGGATCATTTTCCTTTACCATTCATAGACCAGATGCTAGAGAGACTAGCAGGTCATGATTATTACTGCTTTTTGGATGGCTACTCAGGCTATAACCAGATTGCAGTAGATCCCCAGGATCAAGAGAAAACAGCATTCACATGTCCATCCGGAGTGTTTGCTTATAGAAGGATGCCCTTTGGGCTATGCAATGCACCTGCAACCTTCCAGAGATGCATGCTCTCTATTTTCTCTGATATGGTGGAAAAATTTCTGGAAGTCTTCATGGATGACTTCTCAGTATATGGAGACTCATTCAGCTCCTGTCTTGATCACCTAAAACTTGTTCTGAAAAGATGCCAAGAAACCAACCTAGTTTTAAACTGGGAAAAGTGTCACTTCATGGTGACTGAAGGAATTGTTCTTGGGCATAAAATCTCAAACAAGGGAATAGAGGTGGATCAAGCAAAAATAGAGGTAATTGAAAAATTACCACCACCTGCCAATGTTAAGGCAATCAGAAGCTTTCTGGGGCATGCAGGATTCTATAGGAGGTTTATAAAGGATTTTTCAAAAATCGCAAAACCTCTAAGCAACCTGCTAGCTGCTGACACGCCATTTGTGTTTGACACAGAGTGCCTGCAGGCGTTTGAAACGCTGAAAGCTAAGCTGGTCACAGCACCAGTCATTTCTGCACCAGACTGAACATTACCATTTGAGCTAATGTGTGATGCCAGTGATCATGCCATTGGTGCAGTATTGGGACAGAGGCATGACAAGCTTCTGCATGTCATTTATTATGCCAGTCGCGTTTTAAATGATGCCCAGAAAAATTACACAACCACAGAAAAGGAATTACTTGCAGTGGTTTACGCCATTGACAAGTTCAGATCCTACTTAGTAGGATCAAAGGTGATTGTGTACACTGACCATGCTGCTCTTAAATATCTACTCACAAAGCAGGATTCAAAACCCAGGCTCATCAGATGGGTATTGCTTCTGCAAGAGTTTGATATAGAAATAAGAGACAGAAAAGGGACAGAGAACCAAGTAGCTGATCATCTGTCCCGGATAGAGCCAGTGGAAGGGACGTCCCTCCCCTTCCTTGAGATCTCTGAGACGTTCCCTGATGAGCATCTATTTGCCATTCAGGAAGCACCATGGTTTGCCGATATTGCAAACTATAAAGCTGCAAGGTTCATACCCAAGGAGTACAATAGAATACAAAAAAAGAAACTAATTACTGATGCAAAGTACTACTTGTGGGATGAGCCCTATCTCTTTAAGAGATGTGCAGACGGAATTATCCGTAGGTGTGTCCCCAGAGAGGAAGCACAGAGAATCCTATGGCATTGCCATGGATCTCAATATGGAGGCCATTTCGGAGGTGAGCGAACAGCCACCAAGGTCCTCCAATGTGGCTTCTATTGGCCCACACTCTATAAAGATTCCCGAGAGTTTGTACGTAATTGTGACAGTTGCCAAAGAGCTGGTAATCTGCCTCATGGTTACGCCATGCCTCAACAAGGAATCTTGGAAATAGAGTTGTTTGATGTATGGGGAATTGACTTCATGGGACCTTTCCCACCATCATACTCAAACACTTATATTCTGGTGGCAGTTGACTATGTATCAAAATGGGTTGAGGCTATTGCCACACCCACCAATGATACTAAAACAGTGCTGAAGTTCCTCCAGAAACATATCTTTAGCATATTTGGTGTCCCTAGAGTGTTAATCAGTGATGGGGGCACTCACTTCTACAATAAACAGCTTTACTCTGCCATGGTTCGGTATGGAATTCGCCACAAAGTGGCCACTCCATATCATCCACAAACCAACGGGCAAGCTGAAGTCTCTAACAGAGAATTAAAGAGAATCCTGGAACGGACAGTAAATACCCGTAGAAAGGATTGGGCAAGGAGCTTGGATGATGCTCTGTGGGCTTACAGAACAGCATTCAAGACCCCTATAGGGACCTCTCCATACCAACTCGTGTATGGTAAGGCATGCCACTTGCCCGTGGAACTGGAACATAAGGCCTACTGGGCAACCAGATTCCTAAACTTAGATGCCAAATTAGCAGGAAAAAAACGATTGCTCCAGCTAAATGAGCTAGAGGAATTCAGATTCACAGCTTTCGAAAATGCCAAGCTTTATAAAGAAAAATAAAAAAAATGGCATGACAGAAAGCTGTCATCTAGAATCTTTGAACCAGGACAGAAGGTCCTGTTGTTTAACTCTAGACTCAGGCTATTCCCCGGGAAACTGAAATCCCGGTAGAGGGGACCATACGTGATTACAAGTGTGTCACCATATGGTTACGTGGAGCTTCAAGATATTGATTCTGATAAGAAGTTCATTGTCAATGGACAAAGAATCAAGCATTATCTTGAAGGCAACATTGAGCAAGAATGCTCAAGGCTGAAGCTAGATTAAAAGCTCAGCAAGGTCCAGCTAAAGACAATAAAGAAGCGCTTTCTGGGAGGCAACCCAACCATGGGGCATTAATCCTCTAAGCATTTTCCCTATTTTTCTTTTTTATTTGTTTATATAAAGTTTACTGACACTAAGGTAAAGGATCAATTGCATAAGTTTACAGGGTTACAGAAGGAATTTGCACACAAAACAGAGAATGGAAGCTCAATGGCAAGAAAACGCCAGTAATGGCAGCAATTGGGCGTTCAACGCCAGAAATGGCCACCCACTGGGCGTTGAACGCCAGGAATGGCAGCAAGTGGGCGCTGAACGCCCAGGAGATCAGCATTTGGGCGCTGAACGCCCAAAACAAGCAGTGTTTGGGCGTTCAAACGCCAGGAAGCCAGGGAGGAGCCAAATCCATTTATCCCACACGTATTTCCATTCTAATTTATAATTTTATGATTCAATACATGATTTTATTTACATAAACATGTCAAGAACCCTGATTTCTAAAAATCCTACTTTCAAAATATCAAATGTATCTTAATTCATAAGCACACACCCTCTTTGCAAATTCAATCCAACTCTTTTCAAATCTTTTCCAAAAAACAAATCTATCTTTTTCACTCTAAAAATCTTATCAATATCTTTTTCAAATCCTCATATTATCTTTTTCAAAATCCAAATTTATCTTTTTCAAAAATCTATCCTATCTTTTCAAAATCAAACTATATATTCTATCTTATCTTTTTCAACTCAATCTTTTTATCTTATCTTTTACAATTTTTCGAAAACCCACCCCCCCACCCCTTTAAAATTGGGTTCGGCCTCCCCCCTCCTCCATCAACAAGTGCACCTCGATCTCCTTCTATCCCTCTCCTTTCCTTTCTTTTGCTTGAGGACAAGCAAACCTCTAAGTTTGGTGTGTTTTTCCGAGATCACTGAGATCATGGCTCCCAAAGGAAAACAACCCACTCCAAGAGGCAAGAAAGAGAGCGTTCCAAAACCACTTTGGAATCAAGGGAAGTTCTTATCTAAAGAACATTCAGACCATTATCTTAAAGTAATGGGTCTGAGATCAGTGATCCCGGAAGTTAGATTCGATCTGAAAGAAGATGAATATCCGGAGATCCAGGAGCAAATTCGAATCAGGAACTGGGAAGTCCTAGCTAATCCTGAAACGAAAGTAGGAAGGAACATGGTCCAGGAGTTCTATGCTAATATGTGGCAGACTGACAAGCAAAGACTATCTGGAATTGCCTGCTACGAATTTCGGACCATGGTCAGGGGAAAGATTGTTCATACCACCCCTGACAAGATCAGAGAGATATTAAAGCTACCTCAGCTAAAGGATGATCCAGACTCCTTCAACAGAAGGATGATGAGAGCAGACATTGGCCTGGATAAGATTCTAGAGGACATATGTATCCCTGGAGCCAGGTGGACCACCAACACAAAGGACGTTCCAAATCAACTCAAGAGAGAGGATCTGAAACCAGTTGCCAGAGGATGGCTGGACATCATTGGGCGTTCTCTGTTGCCCACTAGCAACCGTTCTGAAGTCACAGTTAAAAGAGCAGTAATGATTCATTGCATCATGATGGAAAAGGAAGTGGAGGTTCATCAGCTGATTTCAACTGAGCTCTATAAGATTGCTAACAAAAATTCAAAAGAGGCCAGGTTGGCTTATCCAAGCGTGATTTCTCTGCTCTGCAAGGACGCTGGAGTCAAGATGGGAATAACTGAATATATCCTAATTGAAAAGTCAATCACCAAAGCATCAATGGAGAGACAACAAACAACAGAAGGAACACAGTCAAATGCTGACCCATATGCTTAAAGAACAAGAGGAGCAGGGACGTGACTTAAGGGAACTGAAGCGCCAAAAGTCTTCTGTAATACCAAGCCTCCCAAGGATCAGAGGAACCCCCATACCCCCAGAATAAAGGTTGTTAATTTCCAATTTCTGCCTTAACTCTGTGACAGTGTCCTTATAAAAAGTCTACCTTAGAAGTCATATAATAGTAATTAGTATCTATTTGATTTTATTTCCAATTAAGCTATAGTTTATTTTTCTCATCATCATTAAACATGAATAAAATAGTAGATCTTTTGAATGAGAAGCAATAAAATTTCGAGTTTAATAAAAGAAATTCTAATTGGTTAAATGTGGTGGCAATACTTTCTGTCTTCTGAATGAATGCTTGAACAGTGCATATGTCTTTTGAATTTGTTGTTTAAGACTGTTAAATATGTTGGCTCTTGAAAGAATGATGAACATGAGACATGTTATTGATAATCTGAAAATCATAAAAATGATTCTTGAAGCAAGAAAAAGCAGCAAAGAACAAAGCTTGCAGAAAAAAAAAAAGCAAGCAGAAAAAGCCAATAACCCTTAAAACCAAAAGGCAAGGGCAATTAAAAAGGATCCCAAGGCTTTGAGCATCAGTGGATAGGAGGGCCTAAAGGACTGAAATCCTGGTCTAAGCGGCTAAACCAAGCTGTCCCTAACCATGTGCTTGTGGCGTGCAGGTGTCAAGTGAAAACTTGAGACTGAGCGGTTAAAGTCAAGGTCCAAAGCAAAAAGAAGAGTGTGCTTAAGAACTCTGGACACCTCTAATTGGGGACTTTAGCAAAGCTGAGTCACAATCTGAAAAGGTTCACCCAGTTATGTGTCTGTGGCATTTATGTATCCGGTAGTAATACTGGAAAACAAAGTGCTTAGGGCCACGGCCAAGACTCATAAAGAAGCTGTGTTCAAGAATCATCACACTGAACTAAGAGAATCAATAACACTATCTGGATTCTGAGTTCCTATAGATGCCAATCACTCTGAGCTTCAATGGATAAAGTGAGATGCCAAAACTGTTCAGAAGCAAAAAGCTACTAGTCCCGCTCATCTAATTAGAATCTGAGCTCCAATCAAAAACTCTGAGATATTATTGCTTCTCAACCTATTAGTCTTCTATTTTATTTGTCTAGTTGCTTGAGGACAAGCAACAGTTTAAGTTTGGTGTTGTGATGAGCGGATATTTTATACGCTTTTTAGGGATAATTTCATATAGTTTAGAGTATGTTTTAGTTAGTTTTTAGTCTATTCCTAGTAGTTTTTAGGAAAAATTCATATTTCTGGACTTTACTATGAGTTGTGTGTTTTTCTGTAATTTCAGGTATTTTTCTGGCTGAAATTGAAGGAGCTGAGCAAAATTCTGATTCAGGCTGAAAAAGGACTGCTGATGCTGTTGGATTCTGACCTCCCTGCACGCAAAGTGAATTTTCGGGAGCTACAGAACTCAAAATGGCATGCTTCCAATTGCGTTGGAAAGTAGACATCCAGGGCTTTCCAGCAATATATAATAGTCCATACTTTGCACAAGGATAGACAACATAAACTGGCGTTCAACGCCAGTTCTCTGCCCAATTCTGGCGTCCAACGCCAGAAAAGGATAAAAAACTGGAGTTGAACGCCCAAACTGGCATAAAAACTGGCGTTCAACTCCACAAATGGCCTCCGCACGTGAATTGCTTAAAGTCTCAGCCCCAGCACACACCAAGTGGGCCCCAGCACACCAAGTGGGCCCCAGAAGTGGATCTCTGCATCATCCATCATAGTCCACTCATATTTTGTAACCCTAGGCTACTAGTTTAGTATTTAAACAACTTTTAGAGACTTATTTTGTATCTCATTACATTTTCAGATCTAAACTTTGTATTCTCTGACGGCATGAGTCTCTAAACCCCATTGTTGGGGGTGAGGAGCTCTGCTGTGTCTCGATGAATTAATGCAAGTATTTCTGTTTTCCATTCAAACACGCTTGTTTCTATCTAAGATGTTCATTCGCGCATAACTGTGATGGAGGTGATGAGCTGTGACACTCATCACCCTCCTCAAATCATGAACGTGTGCCTGACAACCACCTCCGTTCTATATACGATTGAATGAGTATCTCTTAGATTCCTTAATCAGAATCTCCGTGGTATAAGCTAGAACTGATGGCAGCATTCATGAGAATCCGGAAAGTCTAAACCTTGTCTGTGGTATTCCGAGTAGGATTCAAGGATTGAATGACTGTGACGAGCTTCAAACTCTTGAAGGCTGGGCGTTAGTGACAGACGCAAAAGGATAGTAAATCCTATTCCAACCGGATCGAGAACCAACCGGTGATTAGCCGTGCTGTGACAGAGCGCGTGAGCGTAGTTTTCACTGGAAGGATGGAAGGTAGCCATTGACAACGGTGATCCACCAACACACAGCTTGCCATAGGGGGACGTGCGTGCGTGAACAAGAAGACAGAGGAAAGCAGAGATTCAGAAGACAAAGCATCTCCAAAACTCCAACATATTCTCCATTACTGCACAACAAGTAACTTTTAATTTATGCTCTACTAGTTACTTACAATTCAATTGATAAACATAATTGACTTCCTGACTAAGATTTACAAGATAACCATAGATTGCTTCAAACCAACAATCTCCGTGGGATTCGACCCTTACTCACGTAAGGTATTACTTGGACGACCCAGTGCACTTGCTGGTCATGTGTGCGAAATTGTAAGAGAGTAACAATTTTGTGCACCAGACGCCTATGAAGAAGGGAGTTCTTGAAATTGATACTCTGAATGCCATATTGGCTCAGAATAAAATATTGACTCAGCAAGTCAATATGATTTCTCAGAGTCTGAATGGAATGCAAGCTGCATCCAACAGTACTCAAGAGGCATCTTCTGAAGAAGAAGCTTATGATCCTGAGAACCCTGCAATAGCAGAGGTAAATTACATGGGTGAACCTTATGGAAACACCTATAATCCATCATGGAGAAATCACCCAAATCTCTCATGGAAGGATCAAAAGCCTCAACAAAGCTTTAATAATGGTGGAAGAAACAGGTTTAGCAATAGCAAGCCTTTTCCATCATCCACTCAGCAACAGATAGAGAATTCTGAGCAGAATCCATCTAGCTTAGCAAATTTAGTCTCTGATCTATCTAAGGCCACTGTGAGTTTCATGAATGAAACAAGGTCTTCCATTAGAAATTTAGAAGCACAAGTGCGCCAGCTGAGTAAAAGGATCACTGAAATCCCTTCTAGTACTCTCCCAAGCAATACAGAAGAGAATCCAAAAGAAGAGTGCAAGGCCATTGACATAACCAAAATGGCCAAACCCAAAGAGGGAGAGGAGGACGTGAATCCCAAGGAGAAAGACCTCCTGGGACGTCCAATGATCAATAAGGAGTTTCCCTCTGAGGAACCAAAGGAATCTGAGACTCAACTAGAGACCATAGAGATTCCATTGAACCTCCTTATGCCCTTCATGAGCTCTGATGAGTATTCCTCTTCTGAAGAGAATGAGGATGTTACTGAAGAGCAAACTGCCAAGTTTCTTGGTGCAATCATGAAGCTGAATGCCAAATTATTTGGTATTGAAACTTGGGAAGATGAACCTCCCTTCTTCACCAATGAACTACGTGATCTGGATCAACTGACATTGCCTCAAAAGAGACAGGATCCTGGAAAGTTCATAATACCTTGTACCATAGGCACCATGATCTTTAAGGCTCTGTGTGACCTTGGTTCAGGGATAAACCTCATGCCCCTCTCTGTAATAGAGAAACTGGGAATCTATGGGGTGCAAGCTGCTAAAATCTCATTAGAGATGGCAGATAATTCAAGAAAACAGGCTTATGGACAAGTAGAGGACGTGTTAGTAAAGGTTGAAGGCCTTTACATCCCTGCTGATTTCATAGTCTTAGATATTGGAAAGGAAGAGGATGAATCCATCATCCTAGGAAGACCTTTCCTAGCCACAGCAAGAGCTGTGATTGATGTGGACAGAGGAGAATTGATCCTTCAATTAAATGAGGACAACCTTGTGTTTACAACTCAAGGATCTCTCTCTGCATCCATGGAGAGGAAGCATAAAAAGCTTCTCTCAAAACAGAGTCAACCAGAGCCCCCACAGTCAAACTCTAAGTTTGGTGTTGGGAGGCCACAACCAAACTCTAAGTTTGGTGTTGAACTTCCATATCCAAACTCTAAGTTTGGTGTTGGAGAGTCTCAACAATGCTCTGAACATCTGTGAGGTTCCATGAGGGCCTACTGTCAAGCTATTGACATTAAAGAAGCGCTTGTTGGGAGGCAACCCAATTTTTATTATCTAACTATATTTTTCTTAGTTATATGTCTTTGTAGGTTCATGATCATGTGGAGTCACAAAATAAATATAAAAATTGAAAACGGAATAAAAAACAGCAGAAGAAAAATCACACCATGGAAGAAGCACCTGCCTGGCGTTCAACGCCAGAACAGAGTATGGTTCTGGCGCTGAACGCCCAAAATGGGCAGTATCTGGGCGCTGAACGCCCAGAACAAGCATGGTTCTGGCGTTCAACGCCAGAAATGGGCAACAAATGGGCGTTGAACGCCCAAAATAGGCACCAACCTGGCGCTGAACGCCCAGAGTTGTGTGCAAGGGCATTTTACATGCCTAATTTGGTGCAAGGTTGTAAATCCTTAAACACCTCAGGATCTGTGGACCCCACAGAATCATCTCAGGATCTGTGGATCCCACAGGATCATCTCAGGATCTGTGGACCTCGTAGGATCCCTACCCACCTCACCCTCTCTTTCTCCATTCATGACCATCCCTTCTGTTTTCTATTCACCACTCACATCCATACACACATCCCTCCATCTCCTCCATATCTTCTTCTTCTTCTTCTATTCTTTCTTCTTTTGCTCGAGGGCGAGCAACATTCTAAGTTTGGTGTGGTAAAAGCATAAGCTTTTTATTTTTCCATTACCATTAATGGCACCTAAGACCGGAGAAACCTCTGGAAAAGGGAAAGGGAAGACAAAGGCTTCCACCTCCGAGTCATGGGAGATGGAAAGATTCATCTCAAAGGGTCTATAGCTCAGTGGTAGAACATTTGACTGCAAATCAAGAGATCCCTGAGATACCTCAGGGGATACAGTTTCCTCCACAAAACTTTTGGGAGTAAATCAACACCTCCCTGGGAGAATTAAGTTCCAACATGGGACAATTAAGGGTGGAACATCAAGAGCACTCCATCATCCTTCATGAAATTAGAGAAGATCAAAAAGCAATAAGGGAGGAGCAACAAAGACAAGGAAGAGACATAGAAGAGCTCAAGGACATCATTGGTTCCTCAAGAAGGAAACGCCACCATCACTAAGGTGGATTCATTCCTTGTTCTTATTTCTTCTGTTTTTCGTTTTCTATGTTATGTGCTTATCTATGTTTGTGTCTTCATTACATGATCATTAGTAGTTAGTAACTTTGTCTTAAAGTTATGAATGTCCTATGAATCCATCACCTCTCTTAAATGAAAAATGTTTTAATTCAAAAGAACAAGAAGTACATGAAATTCGAATTTATCCTTGAACTTAATTTAATTATATTGATGTGGTGACAATGCTTCTTGTTTTCTGAATGTATGCTTGAACAGTGCATATGTCTTTTGAAGTTGTTGTTTAAGAATATTAAATATGTTGGCTCTTGAAAGAATGATGACAAGGAGACATGTTATTTGATAATCTGAAAAATCATAAAAATGATTCTTGAAGCAAGAAAGAGCAGCAAAGAACAAAGCTTGCAGAAAAAAAAATAGGCGAAAAAAAAAATAGAAAGAGAAAAAGCAAGCAGAAAAAGTCAAAAGCTCTTAAAACCAAGAGGCAAGAGCAAAAAGCCAATAACCCTTAAAACCAAAAGGCAAGGGAAATAAAAAGGATCCCAAGGCTTTGAGCATCAGTGGATAGGAGGGCCTAAAGGAATAAAATCCTGGTCTAAGTGGCTAAACCAAGCTGTCCCTAACCATGTGCTTGTGGCGTGTAGGTGTCAAGTGAAAACTTGAGACTGAGCGGTTAAAGTCAAGGTCCAAAGCAAAAGAAGAGTGTGCTTAAGAACCCTGGACACCTCTAATTGGGGACTTTAGCAAAGCTGAGTCACAATCTGAAAAGGTTCACCCAATTATGTGTCTGTGGCATTTATGTATCCGGTGGTAATACTGGAAAACAAAGTGCTTAGGGCCACGGCCAAGACTCATAAAAGAAGCTGTGTTCAAGAATCATCATACTGAACTAGGAAAATCAATAACACTATCTGAACTCTGAGTTCCTATAGATGCCAATCATTCTGAACCTCAATGGATAAAGTGAGATGCCAAAACTATTCAAGAGGCAAAAAGCTATAAGTCCCGCTCATTTGATTGGAGCTATGTTTCATTGATAGTTTGGAATTTATAGTATATTTTCTTCTTTTTATCCTATTTGATTTTCAGTTGCTTGGGTACAACCAACAATTTAAGTTTGGTGTTGTGATGAGCGGATAATTTATACGCTTTTTGGCATTGTTTTTAGTATATTTTTAGTAGAATCTGGTTACTTTTAGGGATATTTTCATTAGTTTTTATGTTAAATTCACATTTCTAGACTTTACTATGAGTTTGTGTGTTTTTCTGTGATTTCAGGTATTTTCTGGCTGAAATTGAGCGACTTGAGCAAAAATCAGATTCAGAGGTTGAAGAAGGACTGCTGATGCTGTTAGATTCTGACCTCCCTGAACTCAAAATGGATTTTCTGGAGATACAAAACTCGAAATAGCGTGATTTCAATTGCATTGGAAAGTAGACATCCAGGGCTTTCCAGCAATATATAGTAGTCCATACTTTGCCCAAGTTTAGATGACGCAAACTGGCGTTCAACACCAGCTCTCTGCCTAATTCTGGCGTCCAGCGCCAGAAACAAGTTGCAAAGTGGAGTTCAACACCCAAACTGGCACAAAAGCTGGCGTTCAACTCCAAGAAGGACCTCTCCACGTGTAGACTTCAATCTCAGCCCAAGCACACACCAAGTAGGCCCCGGAAGTGGATTTATGCATCAATTACTTACTCCTGTAAACCCTAGTGACTAGTTTATTATAAATAGAACTTTTTATCATGGTATTCAGAGTCTTGGTTACTCCGGTTCCCCTCTGGGGCCAAGACCAATGAACTCCATTATCACTTATGTATTTTCAATGGTAGAGTTTCTACACTCCATAGATTAAGGTGTGGAGTTCTGCTGTTCCTCAAAGATTAATGCAAAGTACTACTGTTTTCTATTCAATTCATCTTGTTTCGCTTCTAAGATATTCATTCGCACTTCAACCTGAATGTGATGAACGTGACAATCATCATCATTCCCTATGAACGCGTGCCTGACAACCACTTCCGTTCTACATTAGATTGAACGAATATCTCTTAGATTACTAATACAGGGGACCGAGTCCGAGATATTGGGATCTTCGTGGTGCAAGCTAGAATGATGGCGGCATTCAAGAGAATCCAGAAAGTCTAAACCTTGTCTGTGGTATTCCGAGTAGGATTCAATGATTGAATGACTGTGACGAGCTTCAAACTCGCGATTGCTGGGCGTAGTGACAGACGCAAAAGGATAGTAAATCCTATTCCAGCATGATCGAGAACCGACAGATGAATAGCCGTGCCGTGACAGGGTGCGTTGACCATTTTCATTGAGAGGATAGGATGTAACCATTGACAAAGGTGATGCCTCCAGACGATTAGCCGTGCCGTGACAAGGCATTTGGATCATTTTCCCGAGAGAAGACCGAAAGTAGCCATTGACAATGGTGATGCATTACATAAAGCCAGCCATGGAAAGGAGTAAGACTGATTGGATGAAGACAGCAGGAAAGCAGAGGTTCAGAGGAACGAAAGCATCTCTATGCGCTTATCTGAAATTCTCACCAATGATTTACATAAGTATTTCTATCCCTCTTTTATTATTTAATTTCGAAAACCCCATTACCATTTGATATCCGCCTGACTGAGATTTACAAGGTGACCATAGCTTGCTTCATACCAACAATCTCCGTGGGATTCGACCCTTACTCACGTAAGGTATTACTTGGACGACCCAGTGCACTTGCTGGTTAGTTGTGCGAAGTTGTGAACCATGGTATTGGCATCATGTTTTTGGCGCCATTACCAGGGAAAGAAAGAGCGATGAATTTTACATAATCAAAGTGTAATCACAATTTCTGCACACCACGGTCCCACTTTTCCAGCCCAACCCGCCTTTTTTGGCGGGTTATGCAGCCCGGCCCAGCGGGTTTAGGCCCGTTTGCCACCCCTACTTGCCGATCTATTTGTGCGAATTCTGCGGAGCTAGTTTCGTGCACCAAGTTTTTGGCGCTGTTGTCGGGGATCGTTCGGATTTGACAAACAACCGGATTATCTTGTTGCTTAGATTAGGTACTTTGTACTATTTTGTTTGAGTCTTTTGTTTTCTTTTCAAAATTTTTCCAAAACTTTTTCTTTTCTTTATTGATCTTTATCTTTTGTTTGAGTCTTTTGTTCTTGTTCTTGTTAAAGTTTCAAACTTTCTTGCTTTCTTTTCAATTTTTTTTTTCAAAAATAGTGTCTTTTGTTTGAGTCTAGTGTCAATTCTTAAGTTTGGTGTCCCTTGTGTGTTTATCTTTTCTTTAAAATTTTCGAATTGTTCTTATTTTTTTTTCTTATTTTGATCTAAAAAGTTTTAAGTTTGGTGTCTTTTGGTGTTTGTTTTCTTAATTTTCGAAAATTAGTGTCTTTTGATATAAAAATTTTAAGTTTGGTATCTTTTAGTCATTTTTCTCTTTCTTCATTAATTCAAAAAAATAAAAAATTATCTTTTCTATCTTCAATTCAAAATATTTTTAAAAATTTCAAATTTTAATTTCAAAATCATTATCTTATCTTATCTTAATTTCAAATTTCAAATTTCAAATTTCAAATTTCAAATTTCAAATCTTATCTTTTTAAAGTCTTTTCAAATCTTTTCTTTTAAGTTGATTCTTTCTTATCTTATCTTTCTTTTAAAAATTTAAAATTCAAAAATTTTTCAAATCTTTATCTTATCTTTTGATGAAATTTCAAATTATTATCTTATCTTATCTTAAATTTTAAATTTCAAAATCAAATCTTTTCAAAAATAAAATCTTTTTCAATTCTCTACCTTATCTTGCTTCAAATTCAAAATTCAAAATTTAAAATTCAATTTTCAAAATCTTTATCTTATCTTGTTTCAAATTCATTTTTCAAAATTCAAATTTTAAAATTCAAATTTCAAAATTAAATCTTTTTCAAATCTTATCTTATTTTCAAATCTATCTTAATTAGTTACTTGTTTTCTCTTTATTCTTTTTCAAAACTTCCTAACTAATTCCTCTCTCTTCTATTTTCGAAAACTTCTCACCTCTTTCTCTCTCTTCTTTTTCGAAAATCATCCATTTAATTTTGAAATCTTTTTAATTAATTATCTTTTAATCTAGTTTTTTTTTTGAATTTAATTAATAAATAAAATAAAAATAAAAATATTTTAATTCTTGTTTCCCTTTTTACTTCTTAACATCCAATCTCTCCTACCTTTCTTCACCATGAATCTAAATGGGAATGAACAGTTCAGAAGAACTTTGGGGACCTACATGGCCTCCACTCATGACTTCTATGGGAGAAGTATCAGTATACCTCCCATTGGAGCAAGTAATTTTGAGCTAAATCCCCAGCTCATTATTCTGGTGCAGCAAAACTGCAAGTACTTTGGACTTCGACAAGAAGAACCTACTGAGTTTCTGGCAAATTTTTTATAAATTACTAACACAGTACATACTAAGGGAGTAGATCAGGATGTTTATAGACTGTTACTCTTTCCCTTTGCTGTAAGAGATCAAGCAAAGAGGTGGTTAAATAACCAACCCAAATCTAGCTTGAAAACATGGAAATAGCTAGTAGACAAGTTTCTAAATCAATACTTTCTCCCAAGAAAACTGACCCAGTTAAGGCTGGACATCCAAGGCTTCAAGCAAGAGAATATTGAATCTCTTCATGATGCTTGGGGGAGGTATATAAGAATTCTATGGAAATATCCCACTGAAATATTTTTAGAATGGGTGCAATTAGACATCTTTTATTATGGCCTTACAGACATGGCTAAGATGTCTCTAGACCACTCTGCTAGTGGTTCTATACATATGAGGAAAACAATTGAAGAAGCTCACGAACTTATTGAGACAGTTGCTATGAATCAGCATTTGTACTCGGTTGATGAGACTTCCATAAAAGGAGAGGTAATGAGTTGGTCCCTTATAATTATCAATATTTAGTTTGTTGACAAGGATGGTGATCTCAATTTCCCATGTCTTAGCCAAGAGTTCTTTCCTTCATTTTATTAGCTCTTGTGTTTACTCTCTTGCTTTTATTTTTTTCCCCTTTTATCAATCAAACCCCCTTGTCCCTTCATAGCTAATAATCATTCACTTCATTGCAATTCCTTGTGAGACGACCCGGAGTTTGAATACTTCGGTTAATTCTTATTGGGGTTTGTACTTGTGACAACCAATATTTTTGTATGTGAGGATTCTTTGTTGGTTTGGAACTATACTTGCAACGAGATTTCATTTATGAAATTTCATATCAACTAAAGATTTCGCATCAAAATGGTGCCGTTGCCGGGGAGTTGCAATGGTACTATATTATTTGCTATTGTATATATTATGAATAGCTTGATTTTTGGTTTGTTTGTTAGCTTTTATTTTTATTTTCTCTTATCACCATGGATTCTCATCACTTTGGCTATGAGTTTGGTTCAAACTATGTTGTAGGAGATGGAAGCTTTGATGATAGCATGCATCAAGGATTTGGAGATCAAAGTTTGACAAGAGTGCTTGGGGATATGACTACTCTCCTCACGGAGATGCGCAAAGACCAAAAGGCATTTCATTCCATCCAAGCCATTCAAGCGCCACCCTGACATAACTACTCTTCAGATTCTTATGGGTATACTCCTAATCCTAATTCATACCAATCTAATGTATGTGATGACCCCTATTGTGATTGTCAACCACAACCACCACATACATATGAACCCCCTCCTCAACATAGCCTTCAACGACCATACTCACAAGCCTCATACCACCATCTACCTCCATATAACCCTAACTTATACCCACCATACCAACCATCATATGAACCATCTCTAGGACCACCATCATTCCAACACCAATTCTCCCACGAACCACATATTTCTCATACACCACCTCAAGACTCTCACCAACATGAACCACCTTCCAACAACATCTTTTCCTCAAATGATGAACCTTCTTTTCCACCACCGCCCTCCGATGAAGCTTCTATGCTAGAACTAAGAGATCTTGAATCTCATATCCTAAGGCAACAAGAATGGACGGAAAAGGAGTTTAAGGAGATAGAAGCCAAGATGGCTATCATGGTAGAAGCCAAGAGTCACATAACCTCCCACCTAAGCTCATGCATCCCAAGTACTCCCATTGTTGAATGTAGAGAAACAACCAAGGAGCTTAGTGAGGGAGTAGATTTGAAGCTCCAAGGTGAAGAAGAGGAGTTAGAGCAAGAAGTGCAACAAAAGGAGGAGGTAGAGAACATTGAACAAAAGAAAGTAGTGGTTGAGTACTTAGGATATGTTGAGTACATAGAGGAATCTCAAGTTGAAGAGCCTTCTTCCATGTAGTTTGGAAGGGAAGTTAAGGAAGAGAGTGATATTAAGGAATTGGATAGAGAGTTGAGGGATATTGATCAAGAAGTGGATTCCATCATTAGTGATTTTTTGTCCACAGTGATCAATCCCCTTGATGATCTTGTTGAGCCTTCTTCCATTGGATTAGAAAGCAATGTTGAGGAGGATGTGCAACCTCCAAGGCATATTGTGAGTGAAGAATTGGAAGAAGTGTTCCAAGCAACAAGCCCTCCTATATATGATGATTCTGTATCAACATATGATCCTTTTGAGCTTGATAAGTCCTTCCCCGTTATGCTTGGAATTGATGTTGAGATAGACATCACTAAACCTCCTATTTACGATTTGAGTGATGGGGAAGAGGTAGAACAAGTTGGTGAGCAAGGAATTGAAATTGAAGAAGCTTGCAAAGAGGTGGAAGTTGCAAAGGACGACCACAAGGGAATGGACCTTGCATTGGCCAAGTGTGGGGAGGTCCCTCTCCCTAAACCACCATCATCCAACACAACATTCAAGTGGGTGAAATTCCTCCCCCTAAGCTTCACTTTCTCACTTGAATATGGGTTGCTTGAAAATGATGGTCAACTTAGAGCCCTTTGTGGAGTTAAGAGTAGGGGAGAGTTGTGTAATGGTTGGAGACATTCCTCTAAGTTCATTATGGTTGGAAGCTCAAAATTGAGGAGCATGGATTGGTGTAATGCTCAATTGGATGGGTCTAGGAGAGTGCTTTGGTACTCACATGAGAATTTGGATCACTTGCCACCCAAATAGAATTGTCTTGATCAACTAGAAGATGGGTGTGAGAATAAGATATGGGATCCCGGATCACAACATGAAGACCAATTTTGGGAGCTCATACCTTGGGAAGAACTTCCCCCAAGCTTGGTAAAGATGGTTGGAAATTATGACAATCAATTGAAGAGCAAGCATTCTTGGAGGTTCAAGGATAAACACAAGCATAAACTGCCTTGACAAGGAGCCTCCTAATGTCCAACTTAAGGACTTAAACTAAAAGTTCTCAGTGGGAGACACCCCACCATGGTATACTCTTTCCATTATCTTGTAGATATAATGAATGAATGAATTGAGTTCCATTGTAGATAGCTTCTTTACTCTTTAGTATATTTTGTCTTGTTTACTAGGTTGTTTATACATTGTATGGTATGCCTTAAATAAGGATAGTTCTTTGAGTTTGAGTTTTTGCTTGGATTGCAAGTTTCCTCAAATTGTTTAAAAAATCCTCGAAATTCAAAATGTGGTTAATTTTGCATTTTGGATGGTTTTTGAGTCATAAATAAGGATAAGAATTTTTAAGCTGTTCTTAGTGTTTCTAAAAAAAAAGGGGGGGGGGGGGAGGGCAGGGACGTGTGCGCATGCTGTGCGCGCACGCGTCGATATGTTGAATGCAACCCCAATACATGGGTTTGATGCTGCCTGAATATATGTAATCCATGCTTATATCATGCTTGTTGCATTCTTAGATTCATATGTGATTTTTGCTGCCAATTGCCATCTGGGAACGTCTAATTTACTGCCAGAATGCTGTCCAAATTTCTAGAAAATTGTTTTGTTCCTAAATTGCAACCTAAGGATTGAACTTGACACTTTTTAAAATTGAGTTTTACATGACTTCAACAAGTTCACTTCATAGGTTGCCTGGGTTAGCATTTCTGTGCTTATTTATGTTTTCCGTGATATGCATTGACATAGTTAGTTCAAGGAATTGTTTGACGGATCTCTGAGTCACCCAATCCCTTGCCTGACTTATCTATGTGAACCTTCATGTGCTTTCAATGCCAAGATTAAGTCAAATGCCTTTTGACTCAACTAAATTTACCATTTGACTTTAACTTGCAAATTCTTGAACATGGTTCATGTACTTGCAATATTTGGTGCATTCACTAAGGTAACCCCTTTTTAATTTAAAATGGATTTCAACCTACTTTCGGTTACATCTAGTGCGTACTTTGCTCTTTCAACACCAATTATTACAAACTTCGTGACTATGACATTGTTGATGACTTGTTTCATTTATACGCTTTTGTGCAAAATTTCATATTCATCATCAATGACCGCATCTCCTTCATGAATGTGAGTGTGCTTATCTTCCATACTTTGTGCATTCCTTTTAATTGAGCCAACAACCGTCATACCACTAACCTTTGAACCGGTTTTCTAACTTCTAACTTGATTAACCACCTAACTTCTCTTTTTGTTTTCAAATTAACCCATTAACCAATCTTTTGGGTATGACGTTGTTTAGGCTTAATAAACAAGGCATTGTGCAAATATGGCTTGAATTCTTGGTTTGTGACCTTGTTTGATTTCTGAATTTTGTTTCTTACATTCAAAGAATCCTTATCTGTTAACTCACTTCATGATTGCTTATCGATCCTCTTGTCTTCCGAATATGTCATTCTTTGCTTTGTTTTTCTTTACGTGCCTTAATTATTTATATCCTGTATATCTCTTTTTCAGGATGGCCGACAACACATGGTCGCGACTACATGTGATAAGTTCATCAATGGAAATATAGCAAGTGCATGTTATGGCAAGTAGATGCAAGATGTTTATTGGCATGCTGGCAAAGGCATGAGTAGCATAGATCAAGCATTAAATGCCCAATTTGATTATCAAGTGTTTCAAACTAACAATCTATTTGTATTGACAATTATATTCAATGAATAATATATAAAAAGGGGTTTTGTGAAAAACAGGCATTAGAGTAGAAGAATAGAATAATTTAAAAATGCACAATGCCATACGGGCTTTTTCACAAACACTTAGCATGCATGGTAAATATGTTATTGGAAGTATTAAATTTGAACATGTAAGCAACCCAAAAATAATTATTGATAATTGTTAAATAACTTTTTAATAATCCACAAGCAATTAGGGAAAAAAATAATCACCTAAGTAAATTTCTAACACCAATCAAAATAATGTAAAAAGAAAAAAGAAATAAAAAGGAAACATAGAGTATGAAAGTAAAAAGAAAAAGAAGAAGAAAACATGAATAAAAATAATAATGAAAAAGTAAAGAGGAAAGAAGAAAAAGAAAAGAACCTTGATGATGATGATAAAGAAGGAGGGAGAAGGTAAAAAGTAAGAAGGAATAAAGAAGAAAGAAGGAAGAATAAAGAAATAAGAAGGGAGAAGGAAAAATTAAGATTGGGAAAGAAAAGATAAGAATTGTGGCGCAAGTATAGTTAAACTGTGCGTCGCAGGCGACGTGTGTGCGTAGAGCATGCATTCACGTGGTTTGCGATATTTTCAAGTGACGCGTACGCGTGACCTGATTTGGGCTATTGGTGCGAGAGCAGCCTCGCGTACGCACAACTCTCTGTTTCATACACACTATTGCCAAAAATTCAACCGACGCGTGCGCGTGGGTGACGCGCACGCGTGGATGGCCTGGAGGGGGAAATGACGCGTTCGTGTCAGGGACATGCACACGTGATAGGTCTTGTGCTTCCATCATAATTCCAGCCCCACACCATCACAACTTTCTGGCCATACACCTCTTTACGTCAATTTTGCAGGGTCACGCGTGCGCGTGGGTGACGCGCACGCGTGGAAGGCTGATTTCGCAAGTGACGCAGACGTGTCAGGGATGCGTTCGCGTGGGCGTGTTTGTGCCTAAGGCACGCCTCTAGCCATGCTCTCGCGTGACTCTCTACTTCTTTCTTCTTTTTCATGAATGCTCATATGACGCGTACGCGTCAGCGACGCTCGCGTGTCGCGTGCATATTTTTTAATTATGTAGAATGCAGAATTCAAAATGCAGATGCTGATGCGGACATTATGAATGAACACTAATAAAAATAGGATAAAATAAAACTAAGAACAAAAAGGAAAGAATATACGATGGTGGGTTGTCTCCCACCTAGCACTTTTAGTTAAAGTCCTTAAGTTGGACATTTGGTGAGTCCTTTGTTATGGTGGCTTGTGCTTGAACTCATCCAGAAATCTCCACCAATATTTGCAATTCCAATAGCCTCTGGGATCCCATACTAGTTGCATAAAGTCTTCAAGCAAGTTAAAGCAAGCGACAAGGCCCCAAGAGTGTTGATTGCTAGAATGAATTCTGGGGTCCCAAACCTTGCCTTTGCACCCGTCTTCTTGTTGATCATCATGATTCCATCCGGGTGGTAAGCAATCTGAATTCTCACTAAGGCATCCAAACAGCTTCCTAGACCCATACAATTTAGTATTCTTCCAACCATGATAATTCAGCCGTGAACTTCCTACCACAATGAATCTAGGATTGTGTCGCCAACCACTAACCATCTCCCTCTTACTCTTATAGCCACAAAGAGCTCTAAGTTGCCCATTCGTCTCAAGAAAAGCATATTCAAGTGGGCTAATTAAGCTTAGAGATGAGAGATTTACCTACTTGAATGAAGGAATGGATGGTGATGGCTTTGGGGGAGAGGTCTCCAACAACTTTGGTAAGGTGAATTCCAGCTCCATTCCCTTGAGCTCTTCCCTGACAACTTCCACCTCTTTTCAAGCTTCTTCAGTTTCAACCTCTTCCTCTTGGTAGCTTTCTTCCAATCCAATATCTTCTTCATTACTCACCAAAGGCATGGGAGGTTATGCTTCTTCTTCTTTAATCTCCATCTCTTGATCAACCTCTTCAAAGTCTTTAGCCATGATATGCCTTGGAGGTTGTACACTGATAAACCACTATTTTATGGTTTATCTTGTGTTTAATTGAATGGTTTCATCAAGTCTTCACCCACTTATTCATACTAATTACATGATTTTATAATTCCTTCCTAGTATTATTTTATGATTGAAAACTTGCTTCCTAAAGATCTTTAATTAGTATATTTTAATTCTCCTTTATACCATTCGATACCGTGACCCGTGTGTTAAGTGTTTCAGGCTTCATAGGGCAGGAATGGCTGAGAAAATGGAGAGAAAGCTTGCAAAACTGGAAGGAACACAAGAAACTAAGGAGATGACCAGCGAACACTGACGCGAGTGCATGGCTCACGCGAACGCGTGGAACGGAGAAAATCACAGCGACGCGAGTGCGTGCCTGACGTGAACACGTGGATTGGAGTCTGCACGAATGACGCAAACGCGTAGACGACGTATACGCGTGACAAGGAAAATCGCCGAATGACACGAACGCATGGACGACGCGTACGCGTGACCTGCGCGATCTGCAGAATTAACAGAAAATGCTAGGGGCAATTTCGGGCCGCGTTTTAACCCAGTTTTCGCCCTAAAAACACAGAATAAGGCCAGGGAACATGCAGAGACTCAACACACACAACACAGATGCATAGACAGAGATACACAGTCATTCACATTAGTATTATTTAGTTTTAGATCTGAATCTAAAGAGAGAATTACTTTTCCTCTAATTTCTCTTTACATTCCTAGTTATTGCTTTTACTTTTGGAAAGTAAAGAATCATTACCTCCGTTGAAGATATTATTCTAGTTTGTATACTTTGTCCCTTACTCTTCCATATCCTTATTTATTTTATTTAGAGTTCTAATTGGATTATTTTTATGAATTATTAGTGAAGAGGATTACTTTATTTTTAATTAATTTTCAGTCTCTATTTTATTTTAATTAATTTATTATGTCTTCTTATATTTTTCTAAGTATTATATTCACGTCAATGGAGTAGATTTCCAAACTTGGCATGGGGGTTGATTAAGAAGAGACACTTGAGTTGGAAGGCTTAAGTGTTGGTTAAGTTGGAAGTTGTTGGCTAGTTCTGTATTTACTAACGCTAGACCTTCCCAAGGGAGAGGACTAGGATTTGCGAATAAGGATTAGCTCAATCACTTGACTTTTTTTTATTTATTAAGGGTTAACTAAGTGAAAATAACAACCCTTTTAATACTACACTTAAGAGATCCCAACAAGGAAAGAACTTTCAATTAATCATTTTCCCAGTCAAGGCCTTTTTATATTAATAATAATTCTTAGTTTTATTGCTTTCATTTATAATTATTGCTCATTATCCAAACTTAAACTCTTTCAAAAATTCCTGATTAATGTGTTAGCATCCTTTCCTGCAACTCGTTGGGAGACGACCTGGGACTCATACTTCCAGTATTTTTATTTCTAAATTTTGTGACAACTTTTCTAAATTGACGAGGCGGATCTTAGCTAGTTAAGAATTATACTCTCAACGTATTCTCTATATTAATTTCTTAATTAGACGACTTCTGCCTGCACGTCATACACCTTCTTCAACATCAAATTCAAATGTCTTGGAAGGAGGTTCTGCATCTCCCAAGTCTTCAACCACTTTTTCCTCTTCAATAATTACTGCTTTGTCTAGTTGTTTTAGTATAAAATCGTACTCATCCTTGATGATTTCCCTTCCATGACAACACCTTTCAACTATTCCTTCATCTTCAAGTACAAAATCTAGCTCCTCCTTGTTGACTTCCACCTCTTGACAACTTCCTTCAAGGGCCTCTCCTACCTCTACCTTTAGGGCCTCCTCTAGCTTCTTATGAAGTATGAATTCGCGAAGACGATCCCTTCTCTCTTGTTCCATGTCAATAGCATGACTGGGATCATCTTGCTCTTGGATTGATGGATGTGGGTGCTCTTGGAGCCCTAGATTTTACATTGTAGCCATATCAAGTACATCATCCAATTCTGGCTGCAAATTTTGAGTTGAAGACTGCATTAATCAACTTGATGCCCAAGTTTCATGGCTTACCTGCTCAGGAGCCTATCAAGCACCTAAGGGATTTTCAGACAGCCTGTTCTACAGTTAGGCGTAATGGTGCAGATGAAACTTCTATTCTGTTCACCGCCTTCCCGTTTTCTCTTGTGGGAAATGATAAACCCATATGTTATGATATATTTTGTGCTCAAATTAAGTGATTTATTCAATCCTTCACTCACTTATTCATGAAAATTGCATGGTTTTACTTTCCCTTCCTTATTATGTGATGTATGTAAAAGTAATTATTTTAATTACCCTTTAATTCCATTCGATGCCGTGATTCGTGTGTTGAGTAGTTTCAGATCTTCTAAGGCAGGAATGACTTAAAGGATGGAAAGGAAACATACAAAAATGGAAGGAAAGCACAAAACAGAGTTTTTGGAGAAACTGGCAGTGACGCGATCGCATGGACGACGCGGCCGCATGCCAGCACGAAATGGCAGTGACGGGACCACGTGATTGACACGATCGCACGCCTTAAGCGAAACGCATATGACGCGGACGCATGACTGAAGCGACCGCGTGACCCACGTGGACGCGTGACAGAGGCCACGCACCAGAAATTACAGAAAATGCTCCTAGCGATTTCTGAAGCCCTTTTTGGCCCAAATCCAAGTCTAGAAGGCACATATCAGAGGTTATGAAGTGGGGGAATACATCCATTCAAAGAGAGAGTCTCCAATTAGTTACTATTCATGATTTAGATGTAGTTTTGAGGGAGAGGTTCTCTCCTCTCTCTTTTAGGATTTAGAATTAGGATTTCTTTTGCTTTCAGGATTATCTCTTTTTATCAGGTTCAATATTCCTTTTTAATTACTTATTTTCTCAATTTAATTTATGAATTCTTCTATGTTACAGATTATTCTTTGAATTAATGTTATTTGAGATATTTCAGTTTATGATTGCTTTCTTTTATTTATGTTACTGTTGCTTCCAATCTGAAGACATTTTTATTCAAGTAGATTTACTTTTTTCCTTTTGGTCTTGGTTAAGAAATCAGTAACTCAGGAGTTATCAAACTCAACATGATTGATAATTGTTATCTTTGCTAATTGAATTGAACTTCAATAATTCCAACCTTTTCTTAGGGATTAACTAGGATTTGAAGATCAAACTAATTAGTCACTTGACCTTTCTTTGCTTTAAGTAAAGGCTAACTAAGTGGAATTAAGATTCAATCTTCATCATCATTGATAAGGATAACTAGGATAGGACTTCCAATTTCTCATACCTTGCCAAAAGTTTATTTTACAGTTATTTATTTATTTTACTTTCCATTTAAATTACTTGTTCCTCATCTTCAAAACCCCAATTTATAATCTTCATAACCAATAATAAGAATATACTTCCCTACAGTTCCTTGAGAAGACGACCCGAGGTTTAAATACTTCGGTTATCAATTTTTAAGGGGTTTGTTACTTGTGACAACCAAAACATTTGTAAGAAAGGTTGATTGCTTGGTTTAGTAACTCTACTTGCAACGAGAGTTTACTATAACTTCTAAACCATCAATCTTCAGTTCTTCAAAATGGCACCATTGCCGGGAGCTGCAATCGTGTGCCTTATTATTGGTTATTGTAAATATTTCTCTTTTACTTGTTTATTTGTTCTTATTTTCTTCTTTTAATTTTTATTAGCTACTATGAATTATCACCCCCTCGCTTTGAGTTTGGTTTTAATATTGTTGAAAGGAGTAAAAGTTATAACAGGAACATGCATCAAGGTCAGAGCAATCAAAGATGGATGGAGCCAAGAGGATCTGATCAACCCTTTAGGCAACAACACCCTCCAAGATATCATGGACAAAGACCATTCTACAATGCATACCAAGCCAATAGACATGGTGGACAACCTTGTAGTTACCAACAAGCCCCACCCTGTGCTTATAGGCCATCCTCTCAATGTAACCTCGAACCACCACACTCACAAGCTTCTTTTCACCATTCACCACCATATGATCCTCATTTACCCCAATTCCAATCCAATTACTCCCAAACACCACCACTTGCCCATGTACCACGTCCAAATCCATCACCCCGAGAATCAGAGGTTTGCCTCAAGGAAACAGTAGATCAACTTCAAACAACCCTTCATCAACTGGAGCAAGCAGTAAGTCAATTATCTTCTAGACGTTCGAACATTCAAGGACCTCCCACAGCCCCATGTGGACAATCTAATGAAGAGCGTAGTATGAAAGAGATACTAGAAACTCCAGTGGACAGAACAGGGCATGACTTTGTACTGGAACAAGTAGAGGAAGCTGTCATTGTAAAAGAAGAAGAGTTGGTTGAAGACTTAGGAGAAGCTGAATGTAACAACCCTGATTTTCGAGTATGCGAGATCTTTTCTAAAGGCACGGATTTCTCCGGAAGATCAGTAAAGAGAACACCTCTTCTATATCAACAAGTATCTCAATACTCATTGTCATTATATTATCTTTAAGATAGAACCTTTTCCGAGTCAAGCTCGATAACGCGGTCGCGAAGAACCTTGTTTTTGAACCGTATCGGTTGGCAGTTTTGATTCTGATTTTCGTAAATAGTCTCAGTTTGATGAACCGGACTCGACTCATGAGAGAAGAGAGATAATAGTATAATATTATCATTATATTATTATTATAAGATGCTTGAATGATATTATAAGGTTACCTGGTCTGTTTTAGTTAAAAATAGGAAATCGGTTTAACCGGGTTCACAGTTTACTGGTGCAGCTTAGCACCAGCACTCTCTGATGACTTTAGCAATGCTAAGGCCTCATCATACATGTTCTATTCTCATAATAAATATGTTACTAGTGTCATTTATGCTAGTAGCTCAGAAAATAATTTTTAGAGATGTTTTTACGAGTGTTCCGATACACCTAGTTTTAGTAGTTGTACACCAGAGATATTTTAATATTATTTTAATCCACCTCCAAGCCAACCAATCACAACTCACCTTACACCCCCAAGACACTCCAAGGCTGGTCATTTACTCCCTTTGGCCGAAATTGAAAGGAGAGAAATGAGAGAAAACTTTATGAACACTTAATCTTCAAAGCTTGATTTCTTCTGAACCAAAACTCAAATCAAAACTCCGATTTCACCAAAATGATCCTCTCCTCTTCCTCTACATAACCATGTGACTTATCAAGGCTGGAAATAAGGTGAGATGGCTGTTCCTTTCCCCTTTTAATTCGGTTTTTAAGAAAAACCATGCAAAACATGTGTTTTCTTGATGTTCTTCCTTAGGAATCATGCTTAACTTGACTTGAGGGCCAAGAAACATGAATTTCTAGCAAGTATAAGGTGAGATATCCCTTCCTAACATACTGAGTGAGATTTGGTTAGTTGAAGGTTTTTGGATTTAAAGTTGTTCTTGATGTGATTTAGGAGGAAAAAAGTGCTAAAGGACCACCTGAAAGTCTAACTGAATTAGGAGCAGCAAAACTAGATAGGGTGTCACAAAATTAATCTTAATTATTTGTGTTTGAGTTGGGTGAATGTTGTATAAATTGGCTGTGCTAAAAATTGGTTGCTTATATGATTGATTCTTGGTGAAAATTTGGTGAAATTTTGATGAAATTTGATGAAATTCAAGCTTTAAAGTTCATTTCTTGGGCAGCTGGAAAAAAGAAACCCTAAGCTTAAATTGAGGTTCAATTTGTGTTGAAATCATGTAGAAAAGATGGGGTTTTAGTGGCTGCTAATTTATTATGAATTATAGTAAAAATCGGTTGCTGAAAAGACTGAAAAACGGGTAAAAACAGAGAAAGAATTTGAAGAATTTATGAAGAACATGAAGAACACTTTGAGTGTAATGAAGAACAATGAAGAACACCTTTTTGATTCATAAAAGGGCAAGGAAGTAATTAATTTGGTGTTTGGGGGGTTATTTGGTAATTTCTGAAAGTTAGGGTGGTAAAAGTAGAAATATTAAAAGTTACGGGTGGTAAAAAGTGAATTTTAAAGGTTAAAAGTAAAAGTAAGTTAATTTTCGAAAATTTAATGATAAAATAATAAAAAAATAATAAAATATTAAATAATAATATTTAATTAAAAATAATATTTTAATAAAAATAATAAAATAATGCGGAAATGGCAGTTTTCTGTAAAAGCTTTAGAAAGACAACTTTAAGTGCAGAATCTCATAATTACCTTCATAAAATACTTAGGGAGTGGTAATAACATGATAGTGAGGCAAAGATAAAGAAAAGATAAAAAGATAAAGAAAAGATAAAAATCGAAGAAAAAGTCTGTAAAGTTTTAATGACAGAAAAATAGACAGAGATTAGTGAACGAACTAGGGCAACGTAGTTAGTCCTTGAGTTGCGACTAGGGTTAGATATTATATGAAAAGTTAAACTGTTTCAGTATAGACTTAATGAACCTATACTTGGGACAGGCTAACTATTCATACCGAAATTTACATAAGCTTTAAATACATACGTTAAGCAGAGAAATCAGAGCAGAGTAAAGAAAACACAGAGAACAGAGTAACCAGAGGAAAGTAAAGAGATACAAAGAAAAGAGTAATTAGAGTAGAGTAAAGAGATACAGAGAAAAGAGTAACCAGAGCAGAGTAAAGAGATACCGAGAATAGAGTAACTAGAGTAGAGTAAAGTGATCAAGAGAAAAGAGTAATCAGATCAGAGTAGAAAGACAAAGAGAAAAAAGTAATCTGATAAAGAGAAATGGTTTGAGTTAAGATGTTGTAAAAGTAAAAGCTGTAAAGTTTGTACAGTATGAATGAAGAGTGAAAGAAAGAGGTACTGCATAAGAATGTGAAAGTGATGATGAATAATGAGAATGTTAATGAATGATGATAATGAGAATGATTATGTAAGAATCTGCTGCAGAGAGGCAGTCAGATAGATGGTGGTACGACTACTGAGAACGCTTTCCTGGGATACCTTGCTATAATGCTTTGCTGTAAGACAGAGGTTGCTTACAGAGGTATCGAGATCAGTGTGCTCCTGTAAGACAGAGGTTGCTTACAGTGAGTGTGTTGTTGCTCCTATAAGACAGAGGTTGCTTACAGTGAGTGTGTTGTTGCTCCTGTAAGACAGAGGTTGCTTACAGTGAGTGTGTTGTTGCTCCTGTAAGACAGAGGTTGCTTACAGTGAGTGTGTTGTTGCTCCTGTAAGACAGAGGTTGCTTACTGTGAGTCTGTTGTGCTCCTGTAAGACAGAGGTTGCTTACAGTGAGTGTGTTGGGCGTATATCGGCTAATAAGTGCCGCCCTGCAAAACAAAGGTTGCTTGCAGTGGATATTGCCAACAGGAAAGCCTTATCCAGACAGAGGTTGCTGGGTAACGTCGGGAGCGAGTATGTAACCGACAGATGAGCTCATTACCTGCACTAGGGCTAGACATGCATCATTCTTGTCTGCACATCATTCTCTGTTACATTCCTTTCTGAGTGTGGTCTATTTCTTTATGTTTGTCTGCTTGCATGCTATTTCTGTGTTTTATTTTCTTGTATTCTTTTGTTTGTGTTCTGCTTTCTGTTGTCTCTACTTTCTCTTTCTATCTTTATTTTCTATTTACTGCTTCGCTATATTATGTTATTTGCCTGCTAATCGACCCCAAATTAATGAACTTAACTAATAACCCCGACCCTACTAAGAACTCCCCATTTCTTACCCCTTCTCTCTCCCTTCCCCCTTCAGATGGAAGCTTGGGTACACTTCCGTAGTTCGCTGATGACCGTTCACAAAGAGGATTCCGCTCTAGGTAGTCTTCTGAGTCTAAAGTGAACTTCGTTTCTGTTTATATGTATATACTGTGAGACCAGCCAACGTCTACACCCCGTTCGTATGCGCACTTTAGCCTAAATCCTGTGTACGAGACTCGTGTTGTGTGGCTACTTGATGAGGTACCAGAGAGACGTTATATGGCAATGTCTGATCGTGCAAAGGAGTAGTAGATGATGTTCCACCTTCTAATGACGTTCCACCTAACTTGAGTTCGGAAGACTTAGAACGTACTTTCCCTCGCCTTAGTAGTTTAGAGGGACTAGGTGAGTATAGAGTCTAGGCTAGCCTGGGTGCCAACTTAGGGACTTCTTGAACAGGTCAGGGTCTGGGATATATATATATATATATATTATTTAGCTATATCTAGGGGTGTTCTAACTAAAGATTTTTACTCTAATAAAGGCTGAATCACCGAATGCTGTCAACTACTTGTGTTGTATTTATGTGTGGTTGTCTATAACTGTTTTACCTGTTATTATTTGTGAATTGATTATAAATGATTCTGGTTATTAATCCAAACGTTTTCAGGAAAAAAAAGTACCTCGCTAACTAACTACGTTTTTAACAACGAATCAGGCTCATATAATAAATAATAGATAATAATTAGGATGACAAATTGGTAGCACTCAGTTTTTGGTATATCCTAGGCGTACTAAAAATTGGGTCGTTACACTGAACTTCCATGGGAATCCAGAATTGTGGAAAATTCTGTCAAGGATGTTACAATTGATGCTAAGGAGGATAGTGCACAACTCCCAAAGCAAGTCTTTTATGAAGAACTAGACGGAATAATCCAAGAAGCAAGTTTCCTTGATGATGATAATCTCAAGTCAAGTTCTCCTAGAAGTGAACTTGCATCCGCAAGTAAATTCTCTGAGATCAAAGAATCTTCCCCAAGTGAATACGAAGATGATGCAGAGGTAGATTTCTTTCAACCTCCCATTTATGACTTAAGTGACGAGGAAGACATAGAAGGCTTTGATCAGGACGTGGATGCATTTGAAGAAGTCTGCAAGGAAGTGAAGAAATTCACCAAAAAGCACAAGGGAGTAGAACTTACAGAACCACTGGAAACACCTATCCTAAGGCTATTACCACCCAATACAAGCTTCAAGTGGGTACAATCCTTAACCTTTAGCTTTATTTTTCCACTTGAATATGGGTTGCTTGAAACAGATGGCCAGCTTAGAGTTCTCTGCGGCTTTAAGAGTAAGAGGAAAATGGCTCGTACTCGGAGCTGGTGCACAAGGTTCAACAAGGTTCCACGCTTCAACTCGAAGTGCACGGACTGGCATCATGATCAATCGAATGGATCTCGAAAAACGTTTGGTCACCATGGTGAGAATCTACTTTCTAAACCACACGGATGGAAAAATATAGATCAAGACGGAGGCGGATTTAAAAGCAAGGTTTGGGATCCTGGAATCTATTTTGACATTCGCCACCCCGGGAACCTGAGAATCTGTTTGAAGCTGCTTAGAAGCTTTACATGCCTAGTTTGGGACCCCGGAGGCCATTGGCATTCCAAACATTGGTGGAGATTTCTGGATGAATTTAAACATAAGCTGCCATAACAGGAAGCTCATCCAATGTCCAACTTAAGGACTTTAACTAAAAGTGCTAGGTGGGAGACAATCCACCATGGTATGGTTGTTTCTTTTTCAGTTCTATTTTGTGTTATTTATTTTTGTATTTCCTTTTCAATTGAACCTGAATATTATTCACTCGCATTGCATACTGCATAATTGCATACCTGCATAAAAAAAAAAGAAAGAAAGGGCGTGCGACGCGACCGCATCAATCATATGATCGCGTCAGTTGCAAAAAATACTTCCCACGCGTCCGCGTCACTCATGCGGCTGCGTGATCTGGAAATCGGCGTAAGGATCCAACGCCCAGAAAGTTGGGCTGGAATCATGCGGCTGTTGCGCGTTTCGCACAAAACGACCCATGCGGTCGCGTCCCTGACGCGATCGTGTCACTTGCACAACACCCATCCCACGCGAAAGCTTGAGCGACGCGATCGCGTCGCGAGGATTGCACAACACCCCAAAGGAGACAGAGAGTTGCGTTGAAACGACGCGGGAATTGTGCGTTTAGCACAATTTCCAGCGACGCGGTCGCATCCCTCACGCGATCGCGTCATTCATCCTTTTACCCATTCCATGCGATCGCACCACCCACGCGATCGCGTTAACCCCCATTCCACCCCAGCCACGCGACCGTGTGCCCCACGCGACCGCGTGCCCCACGCGATCGCGTGGATTCAAATTCGATAACACCTAGCCACACGAAACCCTACCCATTCGCGCCCCCCTAACCCCCTTCTCCTTCCTCTATTCTCTACAACTAACCACCACCAACTTCCAGCCACCACCACCGACCACCGCCCCACCGTCGACCACCCAGACCCCACCGCAACGCCACCCCCTTCTTCCTTCCCTCTCTTTCTTCTTCTTCTTTGCTCTTCTTCCCTCCACCACCGCTGCCCCCTCCGCGACCACCACCCCCACCGCGCTGCCGTCACCACCGCGACTCCACCCACCACCCCCACCGCGCCGCCACCACCGCCGCGCCAACCACCCTCAACAGCCGTATCAGCCGCCACCACCACCATCCCCCAGCCATCTCTCTGCCCCACTTTCATTCATACGCCTACCAGGTTCCGCCGAACGCCACCCTTCTTTCAATTCATAGTTAATCCCATATTTTTCTGTTTATGTTCATAATTAGGCTAGTTAGATATGCATGTTGTAGTGGATTCTAGGTGGTTAGGTAGCCTAGGATGTGGTTAGTGGATTTAGGCCTAATTAATTGTGCTGTTCATGCTACTTGCTTTATAATTTTTGCAATTCTGCTGTTGCTGTGATGTTAGTATTGTTCATATGCTGTTCTTACTGTTCATGCTGCTATTGCAAATGTTCTTTCTTGTTCATACCTAATTGCAGTTTATTTTATTTTATATGAACTATTCTGTTGCTGTTTATTTTCTGGGAACATCCAATTTTAGCCAGAATGCTGCCCAATTTTATGTAAACTGTTTTGTTTCCATTCATGTCTTGGTTTTGGCACTTTGAACTCTGCTTTACTCTACTTTTACCAAACTAATTCATGCATACCAGGGCTAGCTATCTTATTCTTTTTGATTTCCTGGTTCATAATCTGCATTTTTGATGTTTAGATTCCAAATTTTGCTATTTCTATATCTATCTGAATCATCATCAACCCGATTTCCTTGTTTGGATATGAGTTAACTGTAGCCTCTAATTATGAATGCTTGTTACTTAGAAAATGATCATCATGCCACTTACTCTGACTTTCTTTTTACTAACTCACTAATTTCAACTTCCTTACCTCTTTTTCATTCCTAACCTACTTACCTTTCAAAACATCTCTTCTGTTTTTTCTTTTCTTTCACTATTCTCTTTAACCTTCTAACCAAGGCATGATGATAATTTTTCCTAATTAACATGAATTCTATGGATCTTACATTTTGGATTGTAAATTTTTCTTCTCAGTTTTCTAATTCCTACACAATCCTTAATGCACATTTACTTAACTCATTTTCATCATTCTACTGCTCCTTTGCCATTATGTGCTTCTTTTGTTATTTACCTACTTGTTTTCCTGTTTTTATTATATCCTTGATTTCTATTTTTCAGGATGTCTGACACCCAAAGAAAAGAAAAAGGAAAGGCAACAACTGGCAAACAAAAATGAGGAGAATCCTCTATGTCCATCCTGGACATCATGCATGATGACTCCTGGCGGGAGAAACACTTTATCCCGCAGGAGAAGACTGACCAGCTACTCCCTGCTACTGATCCCATCAAGTTGGCAAACAAATACTGCGAGTTAAAGTATCCGGTGTTTGCAACCTCCAGGAACCTGTACCTGGAGCAGACTCTGAAAATTCCGGAAGAACTCCAGCAATACACCTCTGATCAGATCAAACAAAGAGGCTGGTTCTTCCTGGAGAGAAACCTGAATGAGGTCAATGCATCTTGGGTAAGAGAGTTTTACTGTAATTACTTCAAAACTTCCCTAGATGCAGTGAACCTAAGAGGGAAGCAGATACTGGTCACTGAAGAGGCCATTGAGGATATTCTGAACCTTCTGCCTAAATCTGATCAGCCATATGGTTATCAAAAGGCTGAGGAGGACATGCGCTTCATGAAATTTGACTGGGATGCTGTCAAGGAAAGGATAGCCCTAGACCCAACTGTTCCATGGGTCATGGGTCAGAACACCACCATGCCTAAGGGAATCAAGCGAATTTACTTAAATGATGAGGCTCGGCTATGGCATCAGATCCTGAGCAACTTTGTTATGCTGAGTACCCATGAGACGGAGCTACCTGCCGCTATGATCACCCTCCTATGGTGTGTGATGAAGGGTAAGGACCTGTACCTGCCACGCTTCATCCGGTACTACATGGCCAGGGTCTACGTCCGAGGCACTCTCACCTTTCCATATCTGATTACACAGCTAGGCCGTCGGGCTTGATGGTGTTTTTGTGGAAAAATGAATTTCTAAAACACCTAAAACTCACCGGCAAGTATACCGGGTCGCATCAAGTAGTAAAACTCACGTGAGTGAGGTCGATCCCACGAGGATTGATGGATCAAGCAACTTTAGTGGGTGATTAGTTTAGTCAAGCTAACATTGATGTGAATTGGGTGAAATTGTAGCCAACAGAAAATAAATGACAATGAATTTAAAGTTGCAGAGTGTAAATTGGTGAGTAACTTAAAGAGCAAGAAATGTAAATTGCAAGAATCTTAAATTGCAAGAAAAGTAAAATTGAATTAAATGTAAAGGGGAGTGGGTGCTGGAAATTAAAAGAAAGCAGTAGATCAAGTAACTGAAAAGTTAAATTGCAAGAAGAATAAAAGGAATTAGGATTTGGGATGCACAATTAAACAAGGAAATATGCAGAGCAATAAATCCGAGGAAGTAGTAAAATGCAATAGATCTCAACAGAGAAGGAAAATTGCTTAAAGAAGCAAAACAGAAATATAACTCAATTGCAAAATCTAAATGAGAGGTTGAAGATCTCAGGGGTTGGAAGAGACTAGAAAACAAGTCTAGATCTCAAATCCTTCCTTGATCCAACAAGAACAATTGCAAATTGAAAATGGAAAAGTAAATTGCAGAAGAAAAGAGAGCTGGAAGCAGTGGACCGAATTGAAATTTAAATTCTAGAATTATGCAGAAAGCAAACAAAAGATCTCAAGGTAACCAACAGAGAAATTAAAATGAAAATTCCAGATCTCAGGACCCAAGAGACTAGATAACCAAGTCTAGGTCTCAACGCCTTCCTAGATCCAAATTCAGAATTCAATTGCAAGAAAAGTAAAGATCAAGCAGTAGAAGAAAGGAATTCAAATATTGATTTCTCAAAAAGTGCAGTAAATAAAACAGAGAGATCTCAGGGTGAGATTGAAACAGAATTCCTTCAATTCTCCAACACCCAAAATTCAAACAAAGAGTAAATATAATTGAAAATAAGAAAACTAAGAGGAAGAGAATTCAATTCTCCTTCCCCAAGACTCAAAATCTCAAATTAACTCCTCACCAAAAGCTCTCCCAAAATCACTTAGTAAAAACTAAAAATGGAAAAGCTCTCCAAAAACTTAAATTCTAAGCTATTTATACACTCTCTTCAAATGATCTTCAAGCCTTGAATTGGGCCTTTGCTCTTGATGGAATTGGGCTGACAAAAGCCTCTGTTGATTGCTCTTGGAGTTGGAGAGAAACCCATTTGTGAACCGAGCCATGAACCAGAAAAGCTTGAGTAAAAGTTTGAGGTCAAAATTTTACTCAAACTTTTTATATCAGCTAGCCTTCCTTGCTGTCATCCACGTTTGAGCCAAAGTTTGAGGTCAAACTTTGAGCCAAACGTGGATCCCTCTTGTATGCCTCTTGGGGTTCTACTTTGTCCTCTTGTCAACGTTGCCAATTTCATGCCAACTATGGACTATTATATATGGTTGGAAAGCTCTGAATGTCAGCTTTCTAACCCAAGTAGAATCACCTCAATTGGACATCTACAACTCAAGTTATGCTCTTTTGAAGAGGACAAGATCGCTGGCTTTGGTGTGCAGCGTTTGAGGCGACGTTTGCCTCAAACGTGGTCGAAAACGCCAGATTTTGGAGGCTCAAACACATTGTTCACGCCAGATTTTTGGAGGCTCAAACATATTATTATACATTGTTGGAAAGCCCTGAATGTCTACTTTTCAATGCCGTTGGAAGCGCATCATTTGGAGCTCCACAGCTCGAGTTATACTCCGTCGAAGGTGCAGAGGTCAGTTGGCCTCACTGCAGGTTGCCACCATGTTCGTTTATGCATATTTCGGGGAAGTTTTCTCCCTCAATTTTAGTGTCCACCATGCAGTACCATATATACTTGGAAAGCTCTCGATTCCTACTTTCCATTGCTTTTTGAATCACCTCATTTGGAGCTTTGTAGCTCAAGTTATTCATGTTGGAAGTATACCCCTTCAGGCTGTTGGTGTGTGGCGCCAATGTTTGCCAAAAAGCTTGAGGCAAACGTTGGCGCAAGCTTTTTCCTCCAGGGTATTTGTTTTGTGGTGCCAACGTTTGCCAAAAAGCTTGAGGCAAACGTTGGCGCAAGCTTTTGCTCCATCCAGGGTGTTTTCAACTCTTCCAAAAGTTTGAGCTAAAGCTTGAGGCAAGCTTTGGCTCAAGCTTTTTATTCTCTCTTGCTCCTAGCCATTCCTTCTTTCTTCAACCTTCTTCAAAACTCTTTTCACCTATCATCAATCAATCAAAACAATCAAAGCTATGCTCCAAATCATGAGATTGTGTTTCTTTCATAATATATGACAATTATAGCACAAAATCTCATGAAAATGCATTAATTTATCTATGGTTGATTGAATCATGGAAACATGAAGTTCTACCCAATTGGCTTACTTATGGTTCAAGAAAGTGCATAAAACCTATTGAAAACAAAGGAAAAAGCATAGAAAAACATGACATGATGACATGTCATCACAACACCAAACTTAAACCTTGCTTGTCCCCAAGCAAGAAAAGAATCATGCAATAAAGATTGACAATCCAAGGTAAGAAGAATAGCAACTCAATGTTCATGGTAAGCTAGTTTTCTAAGCATGCTACAATCACAAAAGAAATGTAAATGATTGATGCTTCTATGTAGCTCATTTTATGAAATCTTTTCCTTATATTTCTTCCTTGAAACAAGCTTTTTGCTTTTCTCATTAGCTTCTCCTTTTGGGTGCTTTGCCCCATGAGTTAATAACAAAGCTACGATTCTAAATGCTTTGTTTTCAAGTATTACCACTTGATACATAAGCACCACAAGCATTTGAATTAGAGGACTTCATTAAGCTCATTTGTTTCTTTTCTTTACTCTCTAATCATTGATGCTCAGAACCTTGAGCTTTGAGGGAGTGCTTTTGCACTTGAGCCTAGCCTTGACTTCTAAGTGTTTTGTTTTCAAGCATTTGGCTTGATACATAAACACCACAAGTACTTAACAATATAATTGTCATTGGTACTCAGAGCCTTCAGCTTTCTCATTCTTTCCCTTTTTTTTTTCTTGCTTTATTTTGCATTTGCTTCTTCAAGGTTTTCATGATTTTAAAAGATTTCACAAAACGTGCTAGATGAAAACTTCAATTAAATAAAATCTAATGCAATTAAGCAACAATCAAACATACTAGCTTTCCAATACTTTTATGCACATGCTAAATTCTTCTTTAATCCCTTGTTTGTTTATGATCATGATACTTTACTGCTTTAAGCTTTACAAAACTCAAGTTGGTAATCATAATGCATGGCAACATGTTACAATTTAGAAATCAAACTATGCCTTTTCATACAAACATGCATACAGAGAAGATAAAGACAATCATGTAGTTTATAGTGCTTGAAACAAATGAGAGGAAAATGAACTTTACAACCTTGTAGTTCATCTTCTCTATTGTTGTTATTTTCCTCCCATTCTCCTCCTTCCCTTGCCAAACTTAGAATGCTTGCTCATCTTCAAGCAACAATTAGAACAATGGCTATGGGGCTAAGATGGATCATGAGTGTCTTATACAATGAAATGTTAGTAACACATGTGTTTTAAGCAAGAAAAATGACAGATAACAATCAAGGCACAAGAGACAGAGACATTGTGATTGCAAACTTAAGAAGGTGAGCATAATACTTTGCATAAAGAATAAGTGGCACACCAAACTTAGTGTGACACTTTTACTTGGAATTGATGCAAGTATCTTGTAAGGATTAGAAGCAAATTTTTGTTGCATAGCAACACCAAACTTAGAATGCAACCATATGTCAATTTATTGAAATTTAAACAAAGCAAAGAAAGAAAACAAAGCAGAGAAAAAATGGTTACCTACGGTTGGGTTACCTCCCAACAAGTGCTCTTTTAGTGTCATTAGCTTGACATGTTGTTCTTCACTTTCTTCCTCTTCTTCCAGTTTGTTAAGAGGAATGACTTCAAGAGAGGAGAAGATTCAGCTATTGCCCCCTGTCTTGGTTTCCTCTCAGCAAGCTTTCTTTTGTACATGGCTTGATTGAGCTTGGTTGCTATTGGTCCAGGGGTTGGATTGCTTGTGGTTGACCTCCTCTTGAATGTTGTCCTTGGTAGCTTGGTCACAATCCTCTTCTTGGTGCTTTTGTTAATTGCCTTCACTTCCTTGAATCCAAGTCTTGGTGGTTGTGTGATTGTTGGAGTCTTCTTTTCATCAAGAGTCTCTTGTATTGGTGGTTCCATGAGCCCTTCCTTCATGTGATTTTCTGCTTCACTTGAGTGTGAATTCTCTGGAATGACTTCCTCACTTTCATGCTCCTCCACTCCTTTCTTTGCACCCAACATTTGACTTAATAGTTCTTTTATGGAGGAGGTTTGTTGTTCTTCCCAAGATTTCTTCATCTCTTCTTCATATTTTTCGATCACAGATTCAAGGGAAGTTTGTGAGGGTTGTGAATGTTCCTTTGTTACCTCAAGTGCAGTTTCATTTTCAACCACCTCATTCTTCATTGGAAGTTCACTTAATACAGTAGCCTCCTCATCTTGCTCTTCCACTTTATCCTTCACATCCATCAATTGGTCTTCATCCTTACTGTTTGATGGTTTTAAGTTCCCCCTTGTTTGTTCTAAGGGCCCATTCATCTTCGTGAAGACGATTTCTTTCCAGGATGGGGATTTTGTGTATCTTTCCATGAGTTTTCTGTGTATTTCAATGGCTTGAAGGTAATCCTCATCTGTTGGATCAAGAGATGAAGGTTAAGAATAATTTTGGTGACATGAATGTATTATGGTGAAGTTGTGTTGAGGGGTGTGGAATGAGTTGTGTGATTGATGGGATGACTTCTTTGGATTTTGGAGGAAACTTTGTGTTGAGGCATAATCAAGTGATGAAGATCTTTCAAATGAGAAATTAGGATGTGAAGGTGGATGCTCTTTCATTCCTTGGTGATACTCCCAGCCACCATTAGAATAATAACTTGAATCATTTTGTGGTGGTGGGAAGTATCCCATATGATTCTCTTGCTTATCTTGTGTTTCTGAAGCAAATCTCCATGGATTGGAGTACTCAGAATTTGTATTTTCTTGGTGATATTCCCAGCCATCATTAGAGATTGGTGATGGTGGGTAATATCCCATAAAATTTGTTTGATCATAAGATGAGTTGAACTCCATTTGAATTTTGTAAAACACAACACCAAGGAAAATTGAAATTCATATCTCAGAGATGAATTTCTTAGTGAGGCAATAACTCAAACACCTTGGTTTCAACTTAGAACAGAGAACAAAAATAAAAAAATGCTTGATCTAGACTTCTCACCCACTTAATCATTGTTGATCTAAATCAATCCCCGTCAACGGCGCCAAATACTTGATGGTGTTTTTGTGGAAAAACGAATTTCCAAAACACCTAAAACTCACCGGCAAGTATACCGGGTCGCATCAAGCAGTAAAACTCACGTGAGTGAGGTCGATCCCACGAGGATTGATGGATCAAGCAACTTTAGTGGGTGATTAGTTTAGTCAAGCTAACATTGATGTGAATTGGGTGAAATTGTAGCCAACAGAAAATAAATGACAATGAATTTAAAGTTGCAGAGTGTAAATTGGTGAGTAACTTAAAGAGCAAGAAATGTAAATTGCAAGAATCTTAAATTGCAAGAAAAGTAAAATTGCATTAAATGTAAAGGGGAGTGAGTGCTGAAAATTAAAAGAAAGCAGTAGATCAAGTAACTGAAAAGTTAAATTGCAAGAAGAATAAAAGGAATTAGGATTTGGGATGCACAATTAAACAAGGAAATATGCAGAGCAATAAATCCGAGGAAGTAGTAAAATGCAATAGATCTCAACAGAGAAGGAAAATTGCTTAAAGAAGCAAAACATAAATATAACTCAATTGCAAAATCTAAATGAGAGGTTGAAGATCTCAGGGGTTGGAAGAGACTAGAAAATAAGTCTAGATCTCAAATCCTTCCTTGATCCAACAAGAACAATTGCAAATTGAAAATGGAAAAGTAAATTGCAGAAGAAAAGAGAGCTGGAAGCAGTAGACAGAATTGAAATTTAAATTCTAGAATTATGCAGAAAGCAAACAAAAGATCTCAAGGTAACCAACAGAGAAATTAAAATGAAAATTCCAGATCTCAGGACCCAAGAGACTAGATAACCAAGTCTAGATCTCAACGCCTTCCTAGATCCAAATTCAGAATTCAATTGCAAGAAAAGTAAAGATCAAGCAGTAGAAGAAAGGAATTCAAATATTGATTTCTCAAAAAGTGCAGTAAATAAAACAGAGAGATCTCAGGGTGAGATTGAAACAGAATTCCTTCAATTCTCCAACACCCAAGATTCAAACAAAGAGTAAATGAAATTGAAAATAAGAAAACTAAGAGGAAGAGAATTCAATTCTCCTTCCCCAAGACTCAAAATCTCAAATTAACTCCTCACCAAAAGCTCTCCCAAAATCACTTAGTAAAAACTAAAAATGGAAAAGCTCTCCAAAAACTTAAATTCTAAGCTATTTATACACTCTCTTCAAATGATCTTCAAGCCTTGAATTGGGCCTTTGCTCTTGATGGAATTGGGCTGACAAAAGCCTCTGTTGATTGCTCTTGGAGTTGGAGAGAAACCCATTTGTGAATCGGGCCATGAACCAGAAAAGCTTGAGTAAAAGTTTGAGGTCAAAATTTTACTCAAACTTTTTATATCAGCTAGCCTTCCTTGCTGTCATCCACGTTTGAGCCAAAGTTTGAGGTCAAACTTTGAGCCAAACGTGGATCCCTCTTGTATGCCTCTTGGGGTGCTACTTTGTCCTCTTGTCAACGTTGCCAATTTCATGCCAACTATGGACTATTATATATGGTTGGAAAGCTCTGAATGTCAGCTTTCTAACCCAATTGGAATCACCTCAATTGGACATCTACAACTCAAGTTATGCTCTTTTGAAGAGGACAAGATCGCTGGCTTTGGTGTGCAGCGTTTGAGGCGACGTTTGCCTCAAACGTGGTCGAAAACGTCAGATTTTGGAGGCTCAAACACATTGTCCACCCCATATTATTATACATTGTTGGAAAGCCCTGAATGTCTACTTTCCAATGCCGTTTGAAGCGCATCATTTGGAGCTCCACAGCTCGAGTTATACTCCGTCGAAGGTGCAGAGGTCAGTTGGCCTCACTGCAGGTTGCCACCATGTTCGTTTATGCACATTTCGGGGCAGTTTTCTCCCTCAATTTTAGTGTCCACCATGCAGTACCATATATGCTTGGAAAGCTCTCGATTCTTAATTTCCATTACTTTTTGAATCACCTCATTTGGAGCTCTGTAGATCAAGTTATTCATGTTGGAAGTATACCCCTTCAGGCTATTGGTGTGTGGCGCCAACGTTTGCCAAAAAGCTTGAGGCAAACGTTGGCGCAAGCTTTTGCTCCATCCAGGGTGTTTTCAACTCTTCCAAAAGTTTGAGCTAAAGCTTGAGGCAAGCTTTGGCTCAAGCTTTTTGTTCCCTCTTGCTCCTAGCCATTCCTTCTTTCTTCAACCTTCTTCAAAACTCTTTTCACCTATCATCAATCAATCAAAACAATCAAATCTATGCTCCAAATCATGAGATTATGTTTCTTTCATAATATATGACAATTATAGCACAAAATCTCATGAAAATGCATTAATTTATCTATGGTTGATTGAATCACGGAAACATGAAGTTCTACCCAATTGGCTTACTTATGGTTCAAGAAAGTGCATAAAACCTATTGAAAACAAAGGAAAAAGCATAGAAAAACATGACATGATGACATGTCATCATGGCTGACGTGCCTTGGGAGGATGCTGATGAGAAGCCACCTGCTACAGAATACAAGAAGATTATCCCTCACAGCAGGAACTTTCTGGTTTTGGGCTACAGACCTCCATTTCTCATAGCTCCTGGTGAGACAGCCACACCGTCTGCTAGCCCCTCTTCCTCTACAGCTACCCCAGCTACCCCTGCTACCACCACTGCACCTCCACCTGCCTCAGAGCCAATTTATCACCTAGTACACCGCCTGTTTCAGCAGCTAGACCAGATGGAGCACCGCAACCGATGCCGATATGAGAGATCTGAGCGTCGCAGCAAGCGACGCTATGAGCACCTGAAGCTGATGATCCGTTCTGGCAGCGACATCCCCTCCAAGCCTGACACACCATCAGAGCCATCTGAGGAAGAGGCGGATGATCATGAGGCGGAGACCCATCCACAGAGAGAGGCTGCGCAGGCAGGCACGGAGCAGGCTACATCACAGCAGGAGGCCTGATGAGCGGATAATTTATACACTTTTTGGCACTGTTTTTAGTATGTTTTTAGTAGAATCTAGTTACTTTTAGGGATGTTTTCATTAGTTTTTATGTTAAATTCACATTTCTGGACTTTACTATGAGTTTGTGTGTTTTTTTGTGATTTCAGGTATTTTCTGGCTGAAATTGAGGGACTTGAGCAAAAATCAGATTCAGAGGTTGAAGAAGGATTGCTGATTCTGTTGGATTCTGACCTCCCTGCACTCAAAGTAGATTTTCTGGAGCTAAAGAACTCAAAATGGCGCGCTTCTAATTGCGTTGGAAAGTAGACATTCAGGGATTTCCAGCAATATATAATAGTCCATACTTTGGCTGAGTTTAGACGACGTAAAAGGGCGTTGAACGCCAATTCTACGCTGCTGTCTGGAGTTAAACGCCAAAAACAAGTCACAAACCAGAGTTGAACGCCAGAAATACGTTACAACCTGGCGTTCAACTCCAGAAAGAGCCTCTGCACGTGTAACATTCAAGCTCAGCCCAAGCACACACCAAGTGGGCCCCGAAAGTGGATTTATGCATCAATTACTTACTTCTGTAAACCCTAGTAACTAGTTTAGTATAAATAGGACTTTTTACTATTGTGTTAGACATCTTTTGATCATTTTTAGATCTCTAGACCTCCATGGGAGGCTGGCCACTCGGCCATGCTTACCCTCTATTCACTTATGTATTTTCATACGGTAGAGTTTCTGCACTCCATAGATTAAGGTGTGGAGCTCTGCTGTTCCTCAAAGATTAATGCAAAGTACTACTGTTTTTCTATTCAATTCAACTTATTCCGCTTCTAAGATATTCATTCACACTTCAACCTGAATGTGATGAATGTGACAATCATCATCATTCCCTATGAACACGTGCCTGACAACCACTTCCGTTCTACCTTCGATTGAATGAGTATCTCTTAGATCTCTTAATCAGAATCTTCGTGGTGTAAGCTAGATTGATGGCGGCATTCATGAGAGTCCGAAAAGTCTAAACCTTGTCTGTGGTATTCCGAGTAGGACTCTAGGATTGAATGACTGTGACGAACTTCAAACTCGCGAGTGATGGGCGTAGTGACAGACGCAAAAGGAGGGTGAATCCTATTCCAGTATGATCGAGAACTTCAGATGATTAGCCGTGCTGTGACAGAGCATTTGGACTATTTTCACAAGAGGATAGGATGCAACCATTGGCAAGGGTGATGCCTCCAGACGATTAGCCATGCAGTGACAGCGCATCGGACCATTTTCCAGAGAGGATTAAAAGTAGCCATTGACAACGGTGATGTCCTTACATAAAGCCAGCCATGGAAAGGAGTAAGATTGACTGGATGAAGACAGCAGGAAAGCAGAGGTTCAAAGGAATGAATGCATCTCTATACGCTTATCTGAATTTCTAACCAATGAATTACATAAGTATTTCTATCTTTATTTTCTATTTATTAGTTATTTTCGAAAACTCCATGACTATTTTATATCCGCCTGACTGAGGTTTACAAGGTGACCATAGCTTGCTTCATACCAACAATCTCCGTGGGATCGACCCTTACTCACGTAAGGTTTATTACTTGGACGACCCAATGCACTTGCTGGTTAGTTGTATCGAAGTTGTGAATGAAAAATGAGTTATTAAGACGTGCGTACAGAGTTTCTGGCGCCGTTGCCTAAGATCACAATTTCGTGCACCAAGTTTTTGGCGCCGTTGTCGGGGATTGTTCGAGTTTGGACAACTGACGGTTCATCTTGTTGCTCAGATTAGGTAATTTTCTTTTTGTTTTTTTTTCAAAAATTTTTCAAAAATCTTTCAAAAATTTCTCCTTTGTTTTCGAAAAAATTTTAAAATAAAAATGTTTTCAAAAATATATTTTTCTTCAGAATTTTTAAGAATGAATTCTAGTGTTTCATGAAGCATGTTGAAGCCTGGCTGGATGTAGAGCCATGTCTAAATTCTTTTGGACTGAGGTTTTGGCTTAAAATGGAATGAGTTACTCTCATGTTACATACTAAAGCTTGGCTGGCTATTAAGCCATGCCTGACCCTTTGATTGGAGCTTTAGACTAAAGAACATAAGATTCCTGGAATTCATATTAAAAATTTTGGAATCATTATTTTTCTTTTTCAAAATGATTTTCGAAAAAATTAAAAGAAAATACAAAAAAAATCATAAAATCATAAAAATCAAAAAAATATTTCATGTTTCTTGTTTGAGTCTTGAGTCAAGTTGAAAGTTTGGTGTCAATTGCATTTTTTCTAAAAATTCCTTGCATTTTTCGAAAAATTCATGCATTCATAGTGTTCTTCATGATCTTCAAGTTGTTCTTGGTAAGTCTTCTTGTTTGATCTTGATGTTTTCATGTTTTGTGTCTTTTCTTGTTTTTCATATGCATTCTTGAAATCTTAATATCTAAGCATTAAAGATTTCTAAGTTTGGTGTCTTGCATGTTTTCTTTGCATTAAAAATTTTTCAAAAATATGTTCTTGATGTTCATCATGATCTTCAAAGTGTTTTTGGTGTTCATCTTGACATTCATAGCATTCTTGCATGCATTCATTGTTTTGATCCAAAATTTTCATGCATTGAGTCTTTTTCATGTTTTTCCCTTTCATCATTAAAAATTCAAAAATCAAAAAAATATCTTTCCCTTTTTCACTCATAAAATTCAAAAATTTGAGTTGACTTTTTCAAAAATTTTTAAAATCTAGTTGTTTCTTATGAGTCAAATCAAATTTTCAATTTAAAAATCTTATCTTTTTCAAAATCTTTTTCAAAAATCAAATCTTTTTCAATTTTCTTATTTATTTTCAAAAATTTTAAAAATATTTTTCAAAAATCTTTTTCGTATCTTTATCTCCTAATTTTCGAAAATAACATCATCAATTAATGTTTTGATTCAAAAATTTCAAGTTTGTTACTTGCTTGTTAAGAAAGATTCAAACTTTGAGTTCTAGAATCATATCTTATGATTTCTTGTGAATCAAGTCATTAATTGTGATTTTAAAAATCAAATCTTTTTCAAAACTAATTTTAATCATATCTTTTTCAAAAATTTGATTTTAAAATATCTTTTTTAACTTCTTATCTTCTTATCTTTTCAAAATTGATTTTCAAATTAGTTTCAACTAACTAACTAACTTTTTGTTTGTTTCTTATCTTTTTCAAAACTACCTAACTAACTCTCTCTCTCTCATTTTAGAAAATATCTTCCCTCTTTTTCAAAATTTCTTTTTAATTAATTAATTATTTTAATTTTTGATTTTAATTTTCGAAAAATTACTAACCTTTTTCAAAAACTATTTTCGAAAATCACTAACTCTTTTTCAAAAATTATTTTCGAAAATTCTCTCTCTCTCTCTCTTATCTCCTTCTATTTATTTATTCATCTACTAATACTTCATCTCACCCAAATTCGAACCCCCTCTTCCATCTGTGTTCGAATTTTTTCTTCTTCTTTTCTTCTACTCACACAGGGACCTCTATACTGTGGTAAAAAGGACCCCTATTATTATTATTTTTCTGTCCCTCTTTTTCATATGAGCAGGAGCAAAGACAAGAACATTTTTGTTGAAGAAGATCCAGAACCTGAAAGGAATCTGAAGAGGAAACTAAGAGAAGCTAAATTACAACTATCCAGCAAGCACCTGTCAGAAATTTTCGAACAAGAAGAGGAGATGGCAGCCGAAAATAATAATAATGCAAGGAGAATGCTTGGTGACTTTACTGCACCTAATTCCAATTTACATGGAAGAAGCATCTCCATTCCTGCCATTGGAGCAAACAATTTTGAGCTTCAACCTTAGTTAGTTTCTCTAATGCAGCAGAACTGCAAGTTTCATGGACTTCCATCTGAAGATCCTTTTCAGTTCTTAACTGAATTCTTGCAGATATGTGATACTGTTAAGACTAATGGAGTAGATCCTGAAGTCTACAGGCTCATGCTTTTCCCTTTTGCTGTAAGAGACAGAGCTAGAGTATGGTTGGACTCTCAACCTAAGGATAGCCTGAACTCTTGGGATAAGCTGGTCAAGGCTTTCTTATTCAAGTTCTTTCCTCCTCAAAAGCTGAGTAAGCTTAGAGTGGATGTTCAGACCTTCAGACAGAAAGAAGGTGAATCCCTCTATGAGGCTTGGGAGAGATACAAAGGACTGACCAAAAAGTGTCCTTCTGACATGCTTTCAGAATGGACCATCCTGGATATATTCTATGATGGTCTGTCTGAATTAGCTAAGATGTCATTGGATACTTCTGCAGGTGGATCCATACACCTAAAGAAAACGCCTGCAGAAGCTCAAGAACTCATTGACATGGTTGCTAATAGCCAGTTCATGTACACTTCTGAGAGGAATCCTGTGAGTAATGGGACGCCTATGAAGAAAGGAGTTCTTGAAATTGATACTCTGAATGCCATATTGGCTCAGAATAAAATATTGACTCAGCAAGTCAATATGATTTCTCAGAGTCTGAATGGAATGCAAGCTGCATCCAACAGTACTCAAGAGGCATCTTCTGAAGAAGAAGCTTATGATCCTGAAAACCCTGCAATAGCAGAGGTAAATTATATGGGTGAACCTTATGGAAACACCTATAATCCATCATGGAGAAATCATCCAAATTTCTCATGGAAGGATCAACAAAAGCCTCAACAAGGCTTTAATAATGGTGGAAGAAATAGGTTTAACAATAGTAAACCTTTTCCATCATCCACTCAGCAACAGACAGAGAATTCTGAGCAGAATCCATCTAGCTTAGCAAATTTAGTCTCTGATCTATCTAAGGCCACTGTGAGTTTCATGAATGAAATAAGATCCTCCATTAGAAATTTGGAAGCACAAGTGGGCCAGCTAAGTAAAAGGATCACTGAAATCCCTCCTAGTACTCTCCCAAGTAATACAGAAGAAAATCCAAAAGGAGAGTGCAAGGCCATTGATATAACCAAAATGGCCGAACCCAAAGAGGGAGAGGAGGACGTGAATCCCAAGGAGGAAGACCTCCTGGGACGTTCAGTGATCAATAAGGAGGTTCCCTCTGAGGAACCAAAGGAATCTGAGACTCATCTAGAGACCATAGAGATTCCATTGAACCTCCTTATGCCCTTCATGAGCTCTGACGAGTATTCCTCTTCTGAAGAGAATGAGGATGTTACTGAGGAGCAAGTCACCAAGTACCTTGGTGCAATCATGAAGCTGAATGCCAAATTATTTGGTATTGAGACTTGGGAGGATGAACCTCCCTTGTTCACCAATGAACTAAGTGATCTGGATCAACTGACATTGCCTCAGAAGAAACAGGATCCTGGAAAGTTCGTAATACCTTGTACCATAGGCAACATGATCTTTGAAAAGGCTCTGTGTGACCTTGGTTCAAGGATAAACCTCATGCCCCTCTCTGTAATAGAGAAACTGGGAATCTTTGGGATACAAGCTGCTAAAATCTCATTAGAGATGGCAGACAATTCAAGAAAACAGGCTTATGGACAAGTAGAGGACGTGTTAGTAAAGGTTGAAGGCCTTTACATCCCTGCTGATTTCATAGTCCTAGATATTGGGAAGGATGAGGATGAATTCATCATCCTTGGAAGACCCTTCCTAGCCACAGCAAGAGCTGTAATTGATGTTGACAGAGGTGAACTAGTCCTTCAATTGAATGAGGACTCCCTTGAGTTTAAAACTCAAGGACATCCTTCTGTAAACATGGAGAGGAAGCATAAAAAGCTTCTCACAAAACAGAGTCAACCAGAGCCCCCACAATCAAACTCTAAGTTTGGTGTTGAACTTCCCTATCCAAACTCTAAGTTTGGTGTTGGGAAGTCTCAACAATGCTCTGAACATCTGTGAGGCTCCATGAGAGCCCACTCTCAAGCTATTGACATTAAAGAAGCGCTTGTTGGGAGGCAACCCAATTTTTATTTAATTATATTTTTATTAGTTATATGTCTTTGTAGGTACATGATCATGTGAAGTCACAAGATAAATAAAAAAATTGAAAACAGAATCAAAAACAGCAGAAGAAAAATCACACCCTGGAGGAAGACCTTACTGGCGTTTAAACGCCAGTAAGAAGCATCTGGCTGGCGTTCAACGCCAGAACAGAGCATGGTTCTGGTGCTGAACGCCCAAAATGGGCAGCATCTGGGCGTTTGAAGGCCAGAATTGCACCCTGGAGAAGAGCTGGCGCTGAACGCCCAGAACAAGCATGGTTCTGGCGTTCAACGCCAGAAATGGGCAACAAATGGGCGTTCAACGCCTAGAACAAGCACCAATCTGGCGCTGAACGCCCAGAGTTGTGTGCAAGGGCATTTTGCATGCCCAATTTGGTGCAAGGTTGTAAATCCTTGAACACCTCAGGATCTGTGGACCCCACAGGATCCCCACCTACCTCCACTCACTTTTTCTCACCCCTCTTTCACACAATCCCATAAACACTCTTCCCCAAAACTCTTCACCAATCACCTCAATCTCTCTTCCCTATCACCACTTCACCACTCACATCCATCCACTCTTCCCCATAAACCTACCTCATAAACACCACCTACCTTCAAAATTCAAAATCAATTTTCCACCCAAACCCACCCTATATGGCCGAAACCTTACCCCTACTCCCTTCCCTATATATAGCCCTCCATTCCTCCTCATTTTCACACAACACAACCCTCTCTCCCCCTTCTTGGCCGAAACACATATCTCTCTCCCTCTCCTCCATTTATTCTTCTTCTTCATCTCTTCTTTCTTCTCTTGCTCGAGGGCGAGCAATATTTTAAGTTTGGTGTGGTAAAAGCATAAGCTTTTTGTTTTTCCATTACCATTGATGGCACCTAAGACCGGAGAATCCTCTAGAAAAGGGAAAGGGAAGACAAAAGCTTCCACCTCCGAGTCATGGGAGATGGAAAGATTCATCTCCAAAGCTCATCAAGACCACTTCTATGATGTTGTGGCCAAGAAGAAGGTGATCCCCGAGGTCCCTTTCAAACTCAAGAGAAATGAGTATCCGGAGATCCGACATAAAATCCAAAGAAGAGGTTGGGAAGTTCTAACAAACCCCATCCAACAAGTCGGCATCCTAATGGTTCAAGAGTTCTATGCCAATGCATGGATCACTAGGAACCATGATCAAAGTAAGAACCCAAACCCAAAGAATTATATTACAATGGTTCGGGGGAAATACTTAGATTTTAGTCCGGAAAATGTGAGGTTGGCGTTTAACTTGCCTATGATGCAAGGAGATGCACGCCCCTACACTAGAAGGGTCAACTTTAATCAAAGGTTGGACCAAGTCCTCATGGACATATGTGTGGAAGGAGCTCAATGGAAGATTGACTCCAAAGGCAAGCCGGTTCAACTAAGAAGACTGGACCTCAAGCCTGTGGCTAGAGGATGGTTGGAGTTCATCCAACGCTCCATCATCCCCACTAGCAATCGATCTGAAGTTACTGTGGATCGGGCCATCATGATCCATAGCATCATGATTGGAGAGGAAGTAGAAGTTCATGAAGTCATCTCCCTTGAACTCTACAAAATAGCCAAAAAGCCCTCTCCTTGGGCAAGGCTAGCTTTTCCTCATCTTATTTACCATCTATGTTACTCAGCTGGAGCTTCCATAGAAGGAGACATTCCCATTGAGGAAGAGAAGCCCATCACTAAGAAAAGGATGGAGCAAGCAAGAAAGCCCATTCATGGATCTCAAGAGACGCATGAAACTCATCACCATGAGATCCCAGAGATGCCTCAAATGTATTTTCCTCCACAAAAATATTGGGAGCAAATCAACACCTCCCTAGGAGAATTAAGTTCCAACATGGGACAACTAAGGGTGGAACATCAAGAGCACTCCATCATCCTTCATGAAATAAGATAAGATCAAAAAGCAATGAGGGAGGAGCAACAAAGACAAGGAAGAGACATAGAAGAGCTTAAGGACATCATTGGTTCCTCAAGAAGGAAATGCCACCATCACTAAGGTAGACTCATTCCTTGTTCTTACTTTCTCTGTTTTTCATTTTCTATGTTAAGTGCTTATCCATGTTTGTGTCTTCATTACATGATCATTAGTATTTAGTAACTTTGTCTTAAAGTTATGAATGTCCTATGAATCCATCACCTCTCTTAAATGAAAACTGTTTTAATTCAAAAGAACAAGAAGTACATGAGTTTTGAATTTATCCTTGAACTTAGTTTAATTATATTGATGTGGTGACAATGCTTCTTGTTTTCTGAATGAATGCTTGAACAGTGCATATGTCTTTTGAAGTTGTTGTTTAAGAATGTTAAATATGTTGGCTCTTGAAAGAATGATGACAAAGAGACATGTTATTTGATAATCTGAAAAATCATAAAAATGATTCTTGAAGCAAGAAAAAGCAGCAAAGAACAAAGCTTGCAGAAAAAAAAAAGCGAAAAAAAAGAGAGAAAAAGCCAAAAGCTCTTAAAACCAAGAGGCAAGAGCAAAAAGCCAGTAACCCTTAAAACCAAAAGGCAAGGGTAATAAAAAGGATCCTAAGGCTTTGAGCATCAGTGGATAGGAGGGCCTAAAGGAATAAAATCCTGGCCTAAGCGGCTAAACCAAGCTGTCCCTAACCATGTGCTTGTGGCGTGAAGGTGTCAAGTGAAAACTTGAGACTGAGCGGTTAAAGTCAAGGTCCAAAGTAAAAGAAGAGTGTGCTTAAGAACCCTGGACACCTCTAATTGGGGACTTTAGCAAAGCTGAGTCACAATCTGAAAAGGTTCACCCAATTATGTGTTTGTGGCATTTATGTATCCGGTGGTAATACTGGAAAACAAAGTGCTTAGGGCCACGGCCAAGACTCATAAAATAGCTGTGTTCAAGAATCATCATACTGAACTAGGAGAATCAATAACACTATCTGAACTCTGAGTTCCTATAGATGCCAATCATTCTGAACTTCAATGGATAAAGTGAGATGCCAAAACTATTCAAGAGGCAAAAAGGTACAAGTCCCGCTCATTTAATTGGAGCTATGTTTCATTGATAGTTTGGAATTTATAGTATATTCTCTTCTTTTTATCCTATTTGATTTTCAGTTGCTTGGGGACATGATGAGCAGATAATTTATACGCTTTTTGGCACTGTTTTTAGTATATTTTTAGTAGAATCTAGTTACTTTTAGGGATGTTTTCATTAGTTTTTATGTTAAATTCACATTTCTGGACTTTACTATGAGTTTTTATGTTTTTCTGTGATTTCAGTTATTTTCTGGCTGAAATTAAGGGACTTGAGCAAAAATCAGATTCAGAGGTTGAAGAAGGACTGCTGATGCTGTTGGATTCTGACCTCCCTGCACTCAAAGTGGATTTTCTGGAGCTATAGAACTCAGAATGGCGCGCTTCCAATTTCGTTGGAAAGTATACATTCAGAGCTTTCCAGAAATGTATAATAGTCCATACTTTGGCCGAGTTTAGACGACGTAAAAGGGCGTTGAACGCCAGTTCTACGCTGCTGTCTGGAGTTAAACGCCAGAAACAAGTCACAAACCAGAGTTGAACGCCAGAAATACGTTACAACCTGGCGTTCAACTCCAGAAAGAGCCTCTACACATGTAACATTCAAGCTCAGCCCAAGCACACACCAAGTGGGCCCCGAAAGTGGATTTATGCATCAATTACTTACTTCTGTAAACCCTAGTAACTAGTTTAGTATAAATAGGACTTTTTACTATTGTGTTAGACATCTTTTGATCATTTTTAGATCTCTAGACCTCCATGGGAGGCTGGCCACTCGGCCATGCTTACCCTCTATTCACTTATGTATTTTCATACGGTAGAGTTTCTGCACTCCATAGATTAAGGTGTGGAGCTCTGCTGTTCCTCAAAGATTAATGCAAAGTACTACTATTTTTCTATTCAATTCAACTTATTCCGCTTCTAAGATATTCATTCGCACTTCAACCTGAATGTGATGAACGTGACAATCATCATCATTCCCTATGAACGCGTGCCTGACAACCACTTCCGTTCTACCTTCGATTGAATGAGTATCTCTTAGATCTCTTAATTAGAATCTTCGTGGTGTAAGCTAGATTGATGGCGGCATTCATGAGAGTCCGGAAAGTCTAAACCTTGTCTGTGGTATTCCGAGTAGGAGTCTGGGATTGAATGACTGTGACGAACTTCAAACTCGCGAGTGCTGGGCGTAGTGACAGACGCAAAAGGAGGGTGAATCCTATTCCAGTATGATCGTGAACCTCAGATGATTAGCCGTGCTGTGACAGAGCATTTGGACCATTTTCACAAGTGGATAGGATGCAACCATTGGCAAGGGTGATGCCTCCAGACGATTAGCCATGCGGTGACAGCGCATCAGACCATTTTCCAGAGAGGATTAAAAGTAGCCATTGACAACGGTGATGTCCTTACATAAAGCCAGCCATGGAAAGGAGTAAGATTGATTGGATGAAGACAGCAGGAAAGCAGAGGTTCAGAGGAACGAATGCATCTCTATACGCTTATCTGAATTTCTAACCAATGAATTACATAAGTATTTCTATCTTTATTTTCTATTTATTAGTTATTTTCAAAAACTCCATGACTATTTTATATCCTCCTGAATGAGGTTTACAAGGTGACCATAGCTTGCTTCATACCAACAATCTCCGTGGGATCGACCCTTACTCACGTAAGGTTTATTACTTGGACGACCCAGTGCACTTGCTGGTTAGTTGTATCGAGGTTGTGAATGAAAAATGATTTATTAAGACGTGCGTACAGAGTTTTTGGTGCCGTTGCCTAAGATCACAATTTCGTGCACCAAGGCCCCGCCTCAGATTCAGGCTGCAGACCCAGAGATCCCTATTCAGTCAGTACCTCCTCTGCAGCAGGCAGATCCTCAGACCACCACCACCACAGAGACTCCGGCTACCCATCCTTCCAGTGATGACACCTCTTCACACCCTGCTTGAGTGAGCATCAGGGACGATGCTTCATTTTATGTATGGGGAGGTCGCCATCTCTGGCGTATTTTTTTGGTGAACCATTACAGACTCTTTTACTTTATTTTGCTACTTTTCTGTATTTTTCCTTTTATTTTTTATTTTCTCAGTACTTATACATTGCTATTTTCATGTATTTTTACTATATTTCTACATGTTGTACTTTAGTTCATATTTTAGCCATTTAGTTTAGTTGCAATTCTAACTTATTAGTTATAGAAAATATGGATTAATTAGTATAGTTTATCCTTTTTAGCATAAGATAACTTAGTTTAAATTAAAAATATAAAAAGGAAGTAAACTAGAGACTTTAACATAATAAAAACAATCCACACACCTTGTATATAGCATTACATGTTAGTTAGTTAACAACATTTCATCAAGGAGAAACACTAAAGCTTTAAAGCCACCTTAAGATTTACATTGAGAATAATGGGAACTCTTAATTTTTACTTGCATGACATATATAACTGATATATGATTTTTTGAGTTAGAGAACACACAGCCTGTGAGTTTTGAGCTTAATTGTATGGTTACATTCAAACCATAATTTTTATTCCTGTGTGTTCTGCCCTTCTTTTTTATTCTGGTGTTCTTTACTTTGTTTTAATCTATATGTCTGATTATAGAATATAGATACATACCAAGAAAGTGATTGAGGCCATTGTTTGATTCTAGCTCACTTATCACAAATTAACCTACCTTTTACATCACCCTTGTTAGCCCCTTGAGCCTTTAAATCCCCTCTTATTCTATAAACCACAATATTAGCCTTAAGCAGAAAAACAAAATAAAAATCCCAAGTTGAATCCTTGGTTAGCTTAAGATAGAAAGTGTGTATTGTTTAAATGTGGGAAACCTATTGGGAACATGGATGATAAAAACAAAGGGTAGAAAGTTAAAAAGAATAAAATAATTCAAAATAAAAATTTTGGGAAGCATGCTCATGTGAAATCAAAATAATTGAATTACCATGTGGATTAAAAAAAATTTTATTTTTCAGTATTTGAATAAAGGGGATACAAAAGAATTCCCTAAATGCAAAATAAAGCAATGCACATGGGACAAAATTAAAACTAATGCATGAGCATGTAACATCAAAAGTGGGAAAATTTGGGTGAATAGGTAAAGAAATTCTTGCTTTACAAAGTATGTATGTTAGGTGAAATCTTAGACTAATCAAGGATTCACTTGTTAGCTCACTTAACCTTATACATATACCCTTACCTTTACCTTGGCCCCATTACAACCTTAATTAAAGACCTCATGATTTTTGTATGCCTATATTCTATAATTGTTGATTGGTTAGAAGAAGAACAAAGTTATGGAAAGTAAGGATAAAAAGAAGAATAGAGTGATTAACCCAATAAACACTGAGTGACTAGAGAGTAAACACAAAATCCAGTGAGGGTTCAATAGCTCATCAACATATATCTCTGCTTAAATTGTTAATTGTCTTGCAAGTTTGTAAAATATTTTTCTTTCCCATCTCAATTGTAAAAGTGCTTTATCATTATCTAAGGTTTGGCTATGCATATATGATTCCTTGAGAATGTGAATTTATTTAGCTACATGTAAGTTTTATATAGAAGTGAATAAAAAAAATTAGAATTACATGATTCATTTAGGTAGTTGCATTTAGAGTAGATTGCATTGCATGAGATTCTACCACTTCAACCTTACCTTACTCTTTATCTTGGATTTAGCATGAGGACATGCTATTGTTTAAGTGTGGAGAGGTTGATAAACCCATATTTTATGATATATTTTGTGCTCAAATTAAGTGATTTATTCAATCCTTCACTCACTTATTCATGAAAATTGCATGGTTTTACTTTCCCTTCCTTATTATGTGATGTATGTAAAAATAATTATTTTAATTACCCTTTATTTCCATTCGATGCCGTGATTCATGTGTTGAGTATTTTCAGATCTTTTAAGGCAGGAATGACTTAAAGGATGGAAAGGAAACATACAAAAATGGAAGGAAAGCACAAAACGGAGTTTTTGGAGAAACTGGCAGTGACGCGACCGCGTGATTGATGCGATCGCGCGCCTTAAGCGAAACGCATATGATGCGGACGCATGACTGAAGCGACTGCGTGATAAGGAAAGCTCCAGATGACGCGACCGCGTGACCCACGTGGACGCGTGACAGAGTCCACGCACCAGAAATTACAGAAAATGCTCCTAGCGATTTCTAAAGCCCTTTTTGGCCCAAATCTAAGTCCAGAAGGCACAGATCAGAGGTTATGAAGTGGGGGAATGCATCCATTCAAAGAGAGAGTCTCCAATTAGTTACTATTCATGATTTAGATGTAGTTTTGAGGGAGAGGTTCTCTCCTCTCTCTTTTAGGATTTAGAATTAGGATTTCTTTTGCTTTCAGGATTATCTCTTTTTATCAGGTTCAATATTCCTTTTTAATTACTTATTTTCTCAATTTAATTTATGAATTCTTCTATGTTACAGATTATTCTTTGAATTAATGTTATTTGAGGTATTTCAGTTTATGATTGCTTTTTTTTATTTATGTTACTGTTGCTTCCAATCTTAAGACATTTTTATTCAAGTAGATTTACTTTTTCCCTTTTGGTCTTGGTTAAGAAATCAGTAACTCAGGAGTTATCAAAATCAACATGATTGATAATTGTTATCTTTGCTAATTGAATTGAACTTCAATAATCCCAACCTTTCCTTAGGGATTAACTAGGATTTGAAGATCAAACTAATTAGTCACTTAACCTTTCTTTGCTTTAAGTAAAGGCTAACTAAGTGGAATTAAGATTCAATCTTCATCATCATTGATAAGGATAACTAGGATAGGACTTCCAATTTCTCATACCTTACCAAAAGTTTATTTTACAGTTATTTATTTATTTTACTTGCCCTTTAAATTACTTGTTCCTCATCTTCAAAACCCCAATTTACAATCTTCATAACCAATAATAAGAACATATTTCCCTGCAGTTCCTTGAGAAGACGACCCGAGGTTTAAATACTTCGGTTATCAATTTTTAAGGGGTTTGTTACTTGTGACAACCAAAACGTTTGTAAGAAAGGTTGATTGCTTGGTATAGTAACTATACTTGCAACGAGAGTTTACTATAACTTCTAAACCATCAATCTTCAGTTCTTTAGGAAAGGCGAGGGAGTGGTACTACTCCCAACCTGAAGCGGCTGTTACCAACTGGGATACACTCAGGAGAGAATTTTTGGAAAAATACTTTCCAGCTGAAGTCATAGATAGACTGAGAAAAGAGATATTCTGCATTGTTCAAGGAGAATCAGAGACTCTTTATGAGTACCGGGAGCATTTTAAGAACCTTCTAGATGCATGCCCTCATCACATGATCGACAGAATGGTGTTGATCAGCTACTTCACACAAGGCATGAAGCCTCAGGATAAAACTACACTGGATGGTGCTAGTAATGGTTCTATGAAAAAGTACAAAACCGCAAATGAAGCATGGCAACTGATCAGCGACTTAGCTGAGTCCACTAGGAATCACAGGCACAGGCACAACCACTCAAAAGTTGTGGCAGAGGTTTCCTCTAGCATTGAAACTACTGTTCTTCTTACGTAGAGTATATGTGACATGACCAACCTACTGAAGCAAATGCAGTTGAACCAACAACAACAAGCTCAGCCTCACCCACCACAACAGAGCCAACAGTTAGTCCCACAAAGAGTATGCGGAATATGTGATGATTATAGTCATTATACTGATGAATGTCCGCAGCTCCAACAAGAAGATAACACTGTGGCAGCTACTCATAACTTCTATGACCACCTGAATCAAGGATACAATCAACAAGGCGGCAATTACAACCAAGGAGGAAACTATAACCAAGGATGGCAGGACAACTCCAACCAAGGTTGGAGAGATAATTCCTACCATGGCTGGAGGGACAACTATAACAGAGGAGGTAGAGATAACAATGGAAATCAGAGGTGGAATAACAACAACAGACAGCAGAATCAGTGCCAGCCTTACAGAGCACCTCACCTAAGACAATCTCAAGGATCCCAGCATAACCAACAACAAGTTTCTCAGATCACTTATCCTAATTCGTCATCAAATGACGAGATGCTTCGTTCTCTTGCACAAGGACAACAAGATATGCAGACGCAGCTGAACTCTACTTTAAATGGTCTGAATGCCACTTTACAAGCTCTCGCTTCCAGGATAGATTCATTACCTAATTCTATTAACCAACCTTTAAGCTCCAGTGGAATTCCTTCTCAACCTCTACCTAATCCCAAGGGTGGCATCAATGCCATCACCTTGAGGTCCGGAACCACACTGCCAGAGAAGAACCATGAGGAGCCAAGCCCAATAGTACACGCCCCAGCTGAGGATGTGATAGAAGTAGAAGATTCTGAAATGGAAGATGTTGAAGAAGAAGATAAGGTACAAGACATAGTTGAAGAAGAAGCAGTTCAACCAAGGAATGGAGAATCAAAGGAAGCTGAGGCTGTACAGGACGCTATCCCTATCCCATTTCCACACCTTGCAAAGAAATCCAGAAAGCAGATGGAACTTGATCCCAAAATGGTAGAAATATTCAAAAAGGTTGAGGTAACTGTTCCCCTTTTTGATGTCATTCAGCAGGTACCTAAATACGCAAAGTTTCTAAAGGATTTATGCATTCATAAAGATAAAATTAATGAGTTAGAAACTATTCCTTTAGGTAGCTCTATATCTGCTTTAATGGGAGATATACCTGAAAAATGTAGTGATCCAGGTCCATGCATGGTTAACTGTACCATTGGAGGTGTAAAATTTTCTGATTGCATGTGTGACTTAGGAGCGTGTGTTAGTATAATGCCATTGTATATATATGACACTTTGAGGCTCCCTCCCTTAAAAAGGTCGGCAGCTCGTTTTGTGTTAACAGATAAAAGCATTATTACAGTGGTTGGAATTGCTGAAGATGTATTAGTGAGCCTTAAGGGGCTCACATTTTCCATTGACTTCTATATCCTGGAAATGTCCCCTAATGACTCAGGCAGACTATCATCAATCCTGCTTGGAAGACCATTCCTGAAGACTTCAAAGTTCAAGTTGGATGCATTCTCGGGAACTTACTCCTTTGAGATAGATGGCAGAACAGTGAGTTTCAGTTTAAATGAATCTTTGAAGCACCTTCCAGAAGATCATTCTATCTTCCAGTGCGACATCATTGATGAAACTGTAGCTGAAGTTCACAAAGAAGAAATAGAAGAGAAGCACATGGAGCAAGGTCCAAGTGTGGGGACACCCTCTGAACATAATGAAGACACTTTGCCATTATCACTAGCCCCGGATGATCCAGAGCCTAGCCAAGAGCAGAAATTAGAATTAAAACCCCTTCCTCCACACCTCAAGTATGCTTACCTTGAGGATAATCAGAAGTTCCCAATTATCATTGCAAGGGAACTCACTTCTCAACAAGAAGAGCAACTGCTCAGTGTGCTGAGAAAATATAAGAAAGCAATTGGATGGAGCTTGGCAGACATAGTAGGCATCAGCCCTCAAGTTTGTGAACACAGAATATTCTTAGAAGAGGAAGCAAAGCCTGTCTGTCAGCCTCAAAGAAGATTAAATCCAACCATCTTAGAAGTTATCAAGAAAGAAGTATCCAAACTACTTGAAGTAGATATCATTTACCCCATCTCAGTAGTGAATGGGTCAGTCCAGTACAAGTAGTTCCCAAGAAGTCTGGAGTCACAATAGTAAAGAATGAGCATGGAGAGCTCCTGGCAACTAGAGTGTAGAATTCATGGAGAGTTTGCATTGACTATAGGCATCTCAACTAAGCCACTCGCAAGGATCATTACCCCTTGCCATTTATTGATCAGATGCTTGATCGCCTGTCAGGTAAATCTCATTATTGTTTTTTAGATGGTTATACAGGCTACTTTCAAATTCATATAGCTCATGAAGATCAGGAGAAGACCACTTTTACATATCCCTTTGGAATGTATGCTTATAAAAGAATGCCTTTTGGCTTATGTAATGCACCTGCTACTTTCCAAAGATGCATGATGAGTATCTTTTCAGATCTTATTGAAAACTATATTGAAGTTTTTATGGATGATTTTAGCGTATATGGTGATTCGTTTAGCCTTTGCTTGGATAGTTTGTCTAGAGTATTAGACAGGTGTGTTAGTACAAACCTTGTATTGAATTTCAAAAAATGTCACTTTATGGTAAAACAAGGAATTGTACTAGGACATGTTGTGTCTAATACTGGTATTTCTGTAGATCCAGCAAGGGTAGATGTCATTTCTAGTTTACCTTACCCCTCCTCTGTGAGAGAAGTCCGTTCGTTCTTTGGCCACGCAGGTTTTTATAGGAGATTCATTAAGGACTTCAGAAAGGTAGCATTGCCTTTATCCAGATTACTGTAGAAAGATATTGAGTTCAAATTCAGTGAAGATTGCATGAAAGCGTTTAATAAGCTGAAGATCGCCCTGACTCAAGCTCCAATTGTGAGAGGACCAAACTGGAGCCAGCCATTTGAAATTATGTGTAATGCCTCAAACCATGCAGTAGAAGCGGCGCTGGCTCAGCGCGATGGTAAATACCCTTTTGTAATTGCTTATGCGTCTAAAACTTTAGACGCTGCTCAGTCTAATTACACTACTACTGAAAAAGAGCTTCTTGCTATTGTTTTTGCTCTAGATAAATTCCGAGCCTATTTACTTGGTACTAAGGTAGTAGTATACTCAGACCATGCAGCTCTAAAATATTTACTAGCTAAAAAAGTGTCTAAACCAAGGCTAATACATTAGATACTGTTGCTGCAAGAATTTGATTTAGAAATTAAGGATAGGAGTGGTAACCAGAATTTAGTGGCAGACCACTTGAGTCGCCTTGAGCACATTAAGGATGACTCCACTCCTATAAATAATACTTTCCCATTTGATAGTTTGCAAGCAGTATCTGAAGTAGTTCCTTGGTATGCACTTGTAGCTAATTATCTAGTTAGCCATACTTTCCCTCCCAATTTTACTAAGCATCAAAGGGACAAGCTGAAAAGCGAGTCTAAATATTTTATATGGGATGATCCTTATATGTGGAGGTGTGGTGCTGATCAGGTAATTAGAAGATGTGTACCACAATCAGAATTCCAGTCAATTTTAGAGGCATGCCACTCTTCTAAGAGTGGAGGACATTTTGGCCCTCAAAGAACAGCTAGAAAAATCTTAGACTGTGGATTCTGGTGGCCTACTCTTTTTAAAGATGCTGCTGAATTTTGTAAATCTTGTTCCCCATGCCAAAGGTTTGGTAATATATCCAAGAGGGATGAGATGCCTCAACAGATTATGCTTTTCTGTGAAATTTTTTATGTTTGGGGCATTGACTTCATGGGTCCATTTCCAAACTCTAATGGTTACCTTTATATATTGTTAGCTGTGGATTATGTTTCTAAATGGGTGGAAGCAATTCCTACCCATACTGATGATGCTAACACTATTGTTTATTTTGTTAGAAACCATATTATTTGTCGCTTTGGATCACCACGAGCGATCGTGAGTGATCAAGGCACTCACTTTTGTAACAGGAGACTGACAGAATTACTGAAAAAGCATGGGATTGTTCATAAAGTAGCAACAGCTTATCATCCCCAAACCAATGGACAAGCAGAAGTGTCTAACAGGGAAATTAAACGTATTCTGGAGAAGATAGTAAAACCTCATAGGATAGACTGGAGTGCCAGGCTACAAGATGCACTATGGGCATATAGAACAGTGTACAAGACACCCATTGGGATGAGCCCCTTCCGCTTGGTATACGAAAAGGCTTGCCACCTCCCAGTAGAGGTGGAACACAAGGCTTTCTGGGCTGTGAGGGAGTGCAATATGAATTTTGAAGAAGCTGGTGCTGAAAGGAAGCTACAACTAGCAGAATTGGAGAATCTTTACCTAGAAGCATATGACAATTCCAGGCAATACAAAGAGAAGATGAAGGCTGTCCATGACAAGCACATAAAATGGAGAGAATTTAGACCAGGAGAGTTAGTTCTTCTATATAACTTCAGGATGAGGCTTATGCCAGGTAAACTGAGATCAAGATGGGAAGGTCCCTACAGAGTAGAAAAGGCAGAGCCATACGGAGTTTTTCACCTGCGTCATCCTTCTAGCTCTAAATTCATCAAGGTCAATGGACATCGCTTGAAGCTTTACCATGGAGAAAAGATTAAGGATCACAAGGAATTAGAGGTTTTCCTCTTGGAAGACCCACCAACAGAAGTAGAATAAATCTGAAGAGCGTCCAACTTAAGGACGTAAAAGCAAAGTGCTAGGTGGGAGACAACCCACCATGGTATGATCGTTTAGTTCAGTCTTAGTTTTCACTTTATTCTATTTTTAGTTTTGTTAATGACTCTTCTCATAATCTCTGCATATAGCTGCATATAGCCTGCATTTGCATTTGCATACTGCATTTATAAAAAAAATGCACGTGACGCGTAAGCGTCACTGACGCGTCCGCGTCATAGGTGCATTCGGAAGAAAAGAGAATTAAACAGAAAGTCACGTGAAAGTGTGGCTGGAGGCATGCCTTAGGCACAAATATGCCCACGCGACTGCGTCGCTGACGCGCTCGCGTCAATTGCGAAATCAGCCCTCCCACGCGTCCGCGTCACCCACACAACCGTGTGGCCCCACAAAATCGACGTAAAGAGGTGTATGGCAGAGAGTTATGATGGAGCTGGGATGGAATGATGCTAGAAGCACAAGCTTTATCATGCGAACGTGTGCCCCACGCATCCGCGTCGTTTTCAAAATATGGCCATTCACGCGATCGCGTCACCCACGCAAATGCGTCATCCTAAATTTTGGCAAAATGCATTTAAAACAGAGAGTTGCACGAACGCACGGCTGCACTCGCGCCAATATCACAAATCAGGTCAGGCGATCGCGTGACCCATGCGTTTGCGTCACTTGGAAAATATCACACTCCACGCGATAACGTGACCCACGCGTCTGCGTCACATGCGGCTGACGTTAGGATTTTTGCCAGTAAAGAATTTTATAAAAACAGTCGTGTTGTAGATATAGTCTCTAAACCAACAGAAATCCCTTCGTACAAATGTTTTGGTTGTCACAAGTAACAAACCCCTTAAAAATTAATAACCGAAGTATTTAAACCTCGGGTCGTCTTCTCAAGGAACTGCAGCGAAGTATGTTCTTATTATTGGTTATGGAGGTTGTAAATTGGGGTTTTGAGAATGAGGAGCGAATGGTTTAATTAGCAATTAAAGTAAATGAAGAACAAGTAATTTAAATGGCAAGTAAAATAAATAGATGATTGTAAATAAGCTTTTGGCAAAGTATGAGAAATTAGAGGTCCTATCCTAGCTATCCTTATCAATGATGATGAAAACTGAATCTTAATTCCACTTTGTTAACCTTTACTAAGATAAAGGAAGGTCAAGGGATTAATTGGTTTGATCTTCGAATCCTGTTTATTTCCTAAGAAAAGATTGGGATTATTGAAGTTCAATTTAACTAACAAGATAACAATTATCAATCATGTTTGAGTTTGATAACTCCTAAGTTATTGATTTCTTAACCAAGACCAAAAGGAGAAAAGTAAATCTACTGGAATAAAAATGTCTTTAGATGGGAATAACAATAATGTAAATAAAAGAAAGCAATATTAAACTGAAATACCTCAAATAACATTAATTCAAAAGAATAATCTGTAACATAGAAGAATTCATAAATTAAATTGCAAAAGTAAATAAAAGGGAATATTGAACCTGATAAAGAGATAATCCTGAAAGCGAATAAAATCCTAATTCTAAATCCTAATCCTAAAGAGAGAAGAGAGAGGAGAGAACCTCTCTCAAAACTAAGTCTAAATCATGAAAACTAACTAAAGTTGAGACTCCCTTTGAATGGATGCATTCCCCCACTTCATAACCTCTGGTCTATGCCTTCTGGACTTGGATTTAGGCCAAAAAGGGCTTCAGAATTCGCTATGAGCATTTTCTGAAATTTCTGGTGCGTGGCCTCTGTCACGCGTCCGCGTGGGTCACGCGGTCACGTCATTCGAAGTTTTCCTTGTCACGTGGTCGCGTCAGTCATGCGACCGCGTCATATGTGTTCTGCTTAAGGCGCGCGGTCGCGTCAGTCATGCGGCCGCGTCAATGCCTTTTCTCGCTGGCATGCGGCCGCGTCGCCCATGCGATCGCGTGGCTGCCAGTTTCTTCAAAAACTCTGTTTTGTGCTTTCCTTCCATTTTGTATGTTTTCTTTCCGTCCTTTAAGTCATTCATGCCTTAGAAAATCTGAAACTACTCAACACACTAATCACGACATCGAATGGAAATAAAGGTAATTAAAATAATTAATTTTAAAGCATAGGAAACATGTTTTTCACATACATCACATAATAAGGAAGGGAAAGTAAAACCATGCAAATAATATGAATAAGTGGGTGAAGGATTGAATAAATCACTCAGATTAAGCACAAAATATATCATAAAATATGGGTTTATCAGCGGCGCACAGCTTATCCAAATCATCCAAAATATCTTATCCTTTCTTCCCCAAATCCTAATTTTTCTTTTCCCTTCTTATTTCTTTCTTCTTTCTTTTTCCTTCTTTATTCTTTCTCACTTTTTACTTTTTCATCCCTTATTTTTCACATCCATTATCAAGGTTCTTTTCTTTCTTTCTTTACTTTTCACTTTTCCTTTATTACTTTTATTTATGTTTATGTTCTCTTTTTCTTTTTCTTCTTTACTTTTATTATCTAAATTTTCCTTTTTCTTTCTTTTTCTTTTTGAATTATTTTAATTGGTGTTATAAATTTATTTGGGTGATTGTTTCCTTCTATATTTTGCTTGTGAGTTATTGTGGAATTGTTTGACAATTAATATTACTTTTTAAAGGGTTGCTTGCATGTTCACTTTAATACTTTTAATAACATCTTTATCATGCATGCTATGTGTTTGTGAAAAAACCCGTATGGCATTCCACATTATTTTAAATTATTCTATTCTACTACTCTAAATGCTTGTTGTTTTTCACAAAACTCCTTTTATATTTTATTAATTAAATATAATTATCAATACAAACAGGTTGTTAGTTTGAAAGGGTTGGTAATCTAACTTAGACATTGAATGCTTGATCTATGCTACTCATGCCTTTGCCAGCATGCCAATAAACATCTTGCATTTAATTGCCTTCACATGCACTTACTATATTTCCATTGATGAACTTTTCACATGTAGTCATGACCATGTGTTAACGACATCCTTCTTTACCTGCATTGATTATTGTGCACGAAATTGTGATCATCAATGGCACCAACAACTTGGTACGCACAATTGTAATCTCAACTCTTTTTCATAATTCTGCACAACTAACCAGCAAGTGTACTGGGTCGTCCAAGTAATAAACCTTACATGAGTAAGGATCGATCCCACGGAGATTGTCGGCTTGAAGCAAGCTATGGTCATCTTGTAAATATCAGTCAGGCGGATTCAAATGGTTATGGAGTTTAAGATAATTAAAATATGAATAAAACATAAAATAAGATAGAGATACTTATGTAATTCATTGGTGAGAATTTCAGATAATCGTATGAAGATGCTTTGTTCCTCCTGAACTTCTGCTTTCCTATTGTCTTCATCCAATCATTCATACTCCTTTCCATGGCAAGGATTATGTTGGGTTTCACCATTGTCAATGGCTACCTCCCGTCCTCTCAGTGAAAATGATGCAAATGCACTGTCACCGCACGGCTAATCATCTGTCGGTTCTTGATCATGTTGGAATAGGATCCATTGATCCTTTTGCGTCTGTCACTATGCCCAACACTCGCGAGTTTGAAGCTCGTCACAGTCATCCCTTCCCAGATCCTACTCGGAATACCACAGACAAGGTTTAGACTTTCCAGATCTCAGGAATGGCCGCCAATAGTTCTAGCCTATACCACGAAGGTTCTAATCTGAGATTAGAAACCCAAGAGATACACATTCAAGCTTGTTTGCATGTAGAACGGAAGTGGTTGTCAGGCACGCGTTCATAGGTGAGAATGGTGATGAGTGTCACATAATCATCACATTCATCATGTTCTTGAGTGCGAATGAATATCTTGGAGAAGAAATAGGCTTGAGTTGAATAGAAAAACAATAGTACTTTGCATTAATTCATGAGGAACAGCAGAGCTCCACACCTTAATCTATGGAGTGTAGATACTCCACTATTGAAAATACAAAAGTGATAATGGTGGTCATTAGCTTCGGCCCCAGAGAGGGAACCAGAAGAACCAAGATGAAAATACAATAGCAAAAGGTCCTATTTATAGAGAACTAGTAGCTTAGGGTTTACAGAAATAAGTAATTAATGCAGAAATTTTCTTCCGGGCCCACTTGGTGTGTGCTTGGGCTGAGCATTGAAGCTTTCACATGTAGAGACTTTTCTTGGAGTTAAACGTCAGCTTTTGTGCCAGTTTGGGCGTTTAACTCCAGCTTTTATGCCAGTTCTGGCGTTTTGATGCCAGAATTTTTATGCTAACTTGGAACATTGGTTTAGGCCATCAAATCTCGGGAAAAGTGTGAACTATTATATATTGATGGAAAGCCCAGGATGTCTAATTTCCAACTCAATTAAGAGCACGCCAATTGGACTTTTGTAGCTCCAGAAAATCCACTTCGAGTGTAGGGAGGTCAGAATCCAACAGCATCTGCAGTCCTTTTTCAGCCTCCGAATCAGATTTTTGCTCAGGTCCCTCAATTTCAGCCAAAAAATACCTGAAATCACAAAAAAACACACAAACTCATAGTAAAGTCCAAAAATGTGATTTTTATTTAAAAACTAATAAAAACATAATAAAAAGTAACTAAAACATACTAAAAACTACCTAAAAATAATGCTAAAAAGCGTATAAATTATCCGCTCATCACAATACCAAGCTTAAATTTTTGCTTGTTCCCAAGCAACTAAAAATCAAATAGGATAAAAAGAAGAGAATATACAATGAATTCCAAAAACATCTATGAAGATCAGTCTTAATTAGATGAGTGGGGCTATTAGCTTTTTGCTTCTGAACAGTTTCGGCATTTCACTTTATCCTTTGAAGTTTAGAATGATTGGCATCTATAGGAACTCAGAATTTAGATAGTATTATTGATTCTCCTAGTTCAGTATGTTGATTCTTGAACACAGTTACTTTAGGAGTCTTGGCCGTGACCTTAAGCATTTTGTTTTCAAGTATTACCACCGAATACATAAATGCCACAGACACATAACTGGGTGAACCTTTTCAGATTGTGACTCAGCTTTGCTAGAGTCCCCAATTAGAGGTGTCTAGAGCTCTTAAGCACACTCTTTTTGCTTTGGACCACGACTTTAACCGCTCAGTCTCAAGCTTTTCACTTGACACCTTCACGCCACAAGCACATAGTAAGGGACAGCTTGGTTTAGCCGCTTAGGCTAGGATTTTATTCCTGTGGGCCCTCCTATCCACTGATGCTCAAAGCCTTGGATCCTTTTTATTTTACCCTTGCCTTTTGGTTTAAAGGGCTATTGGCTTTTTCTACTTGCTTTATCTTTTTTTTTCTCTTTATTTTTTGCCTCTTTTTTTTTCGCATAAATTTTTCTCTGCAAGCTTTTCGCTGCTTTTTCTTGCTTCAAGAATCAATTTTATGATTTTTCAGATTATCAATAGCATTTCTCCTTTTTTCATCATTCTTTCAAGAGCCAACAATTTTAACATTCATGAACAACAATTCAAAAATATACACTGTTCAAGCATTCATTCAGAAAAACAAAAAGTATTGCCACCACATCAAAATAATTAATCTGTTTTAAAATTCGAAATTCATGTACTTCTTTTTCTTTTTGCAATTAAAAACACTTTTTATTTAAGAAAGGTGATGGATTCATAGGACATTCATAGCTTTAAGGCATAGATACTTAGACACTAGTGATCATGTAATAAGACACAAACATAAATAAAACACAAAGCATAATTTTTGAAAAATAGAAAAATAAGAACAAGGAAATTAAAGAACGGGTCCACCTTAGTGATGGCGGCTTGTTCTTCCTCTTGAAGATCTTATGGAGTCCTTGAGCTCCTCAATGTCTCTTCCTTGCCTTTGTTGCTCCTCCCTCATGACTCTTTGGTTTTCTCAAATTTCATGGAGGAGGATGGAATGCTCTTGGTGCTCCACCCTTAGTTGTCCCATATTGGAACTTAATTCTCCTAGGGATGTGTTGATTTGCTCCCAATAGTTTTGTGGAGGAAAATGCATCCCTTGAGGCATCTCAGGGATTTCATGATGAGGAATTTCCTCATGCTCTTGTCCATGAGTGGGCTCTCTTGTTTGCTCCATCCTTTTCTTAGTGATGAGCTTGTCCTCATCAATGAGGATGTCTTCCTCTATGTCAATTCCAGCTGAATTGCAGAGGTAACAAATGAGATGAGGGAAGGCTGACCTTGCCAAAGTAGAGGACTTGTCCGCCACCTTGTAGAGTTCTAGAGATATAACCTCATGAACTTCTACTTCCTCTTCAATCATGATGCTATGGATCATGATAGCCCTGTCTATAGTAACTTCAGACCGGTTGCTAGTAGGAATGATTGAGCATTGGATGAACTCCAACCATCCCCTAGCCAAGGGCTTAAGGTCATGCCTTCTTAGTTGAACCGACTTCACTCTTGAATCTCTCTTCCATTGAGTTCCCTCTTCACAAATGTCTTTGAGGACTTGGTCCAACCTTTGATCAAAGTTGACCCTTCTAGTGTAAGGGCGTGCATCTCCTTGCATCATGGGCAAGTTGAATGCCAACCTTACATTTTCTGGACTAAAATCTAAGCATTTCCCCCGGACCATTGTAAGCCAATTCTTTGGGTCCGGGTTCACACTTTGATCATGGTTCTTGGTGATCCATGCATTGGCATAAAACTCTTGAACTATTAAGATTCTGACTTGTTGAATGGGGTTGGTGAGAATTTCCCAACCTTTTCTTCGAATCTCATGTCAGATCTCCGGATATTCACCCTTTTTGAGTTTGAAAGGGACCTCGGGGATCACCTTCTTCTTGGCCACAACTTCATAGAAGTGGTCTTGATGGATCTTTGAGATGAATCTCTCCATCTCCCATGACTCAGAGGCGAAAGCTTTTGCCTTCCCTTTCCTCTTTCTTGAGGTTTCTCCGGCCTTTGGTGCCATAAATGGTTATGAAAAAACAAAAAGCAACGCTTTTACCACACCAAACTTAGAAGGTTTGCTCGTCCTCGAGCAAAAGAAGAAAGAAAAGAGTAGAAGAAGAAAATAGAGGAGATGGAAGGGGTTTTATGGTTCGGCCAAGGGGGAGAAGTAGTGTGTATGATGTGTGAAAATGAATGAGTGAAGATGGGTTTATATAGGAGTGGAGAGAGGGGTAGGGTTCGGCCATGTGTGGGTGGTTTGGGAGGGAAAGTGGTTTGAATTTGAATGGTGAGGTAGGTGGGGTTTTATGGTGGATGGATGTGGATTGGTGAAGAGATTATAGAGAAGATGGTAGGGTTTGATAGTTGACGGGGTTTTTTTGGGAAGAGATATTGAGGTGATTGGTGAAGGGTATTTGGGAAAGGGTGTTATGGAAAGGTGTGAAGAAGAGAGAGAGATGAGGTAGGTGGGGATCCTGTGGGGTCCACAGATCCTGAGGTGTCAAGGATTTCTCATCCTTGCACCATATTGGCGTGTAAATGCCCCTTGATTGCCAATCCTGGCGTTAAACGCCAGGTTGCTGCCCATTTCTGGCATTTAACGCCAACTTTTCTCCCCTTTCTGGCGTATAAACGCCAGCTTTGTGCCTATTTATGGCGTTAAACGCCAGCTCTGTGCCCTTTTCTGGCGTTAAATACCCAGAATGGTGCCAGACTAGGCGTTTAACGCCCATTATGCTACCCTTACTGGCGTTTAAATGACAGTAAGCTTCTCTTCCAGGCTGTGCTATTTTTAATAATGTTTTTCATTCTAGTTTTGCTTTTTCAGTTGTTTTTGTGACTTCACATGATCATCAACCTACAGAAAACATAAAATAACAATGGAAAATAAATAGATATGATTAAATAAAATTGGGTTGCCTCCTAACAAGCACTTCTTTAATGTCAATAGCTTGACAGTGGGCTCTCGTGGAGCCTCACAGATACTCAGAGCATGATGATGGCCTCCCAACACCAAACTTAGAGTTTGAATGTGGGGGCTCTACTTGACTCTGCATTAAGAGAAGCTTTTCATGCTTCCTCTCCATGGTTATAGAGGGAGATCCTTGAGCTTTAAACACAAGGGAGTCCTCATTCACTTGAAGGACCAATTCTCCTCTATCAACATCAATCATAGCTTTTGCTGTGGCTAGGAAGAGTCTGCCAAGGATGATGGATTCATCCATACACTTTCCAGTGTCTAGGATTATGAAATCAGCAGGGATGTAGTGGTCTTCAACCTTTACCAAGACATCCTCTACAAGTTTATAAGCCTATTTCCTTGTATTGTCTGCCATCTTTAGTGAGATTCTTGCAGCTTGTACCTCACAGATCCCTAGCTTCTCCATCACAGAGAGTGGCATGAGGTTTATACTTGACCCCAGGTCACATAGAGCCTTCTCAAAGGTCATGGTGCCTATGGTACAAGGTATTGAGAACTTTCCAGGATCCTGTCTCTTCTGAGGTAATCTCTGCCTAGTCAAGTCATCCAGTTCTTTGGTGAGCAAGGGGGGTTCATCCTCCCAAGTCTCATTACCAAATAACTTGGCATTTAGCTTCATGATTGCTCCAAGGTACTTAGCAACTTGCTCTTCAGTAAGTAAATTCAATGGAATCTCTATGGTCTCAGTGTGAGCCTCAGATTCCTATGGTTCCTCATTAGGGAACTCCTTGGAGGCCAGTAGACGTCCATTGAGGTATTCCTCAGTGGAAATCACTGCCTTTCCCTCCTTTATGCATTCGGCCATGTGGGACATGTTTATGGCCTTGTATTCTCTCTTTGGGTTTTCTTCTGTATTGCTTGGGAGAGTATTAGGAGGGAGTTCAGTAACTCTCTTACTCAGCTGACCCACTTGTGCCTCTAAATTTCTAATGGAGGACCTTGTTTTTGTCATGAAACTTTGAGTGGTTTTAGTTAGATCAGATATTAAAGTTGCTAAGTTAGATTGGCTCTGCTTAGAATTCTCTGTCTGTTGCTGAGAAGATGATAGAAAAGGCTTGCTATTGCTAAACCTATTTCTTCCACGATTACTGTTATTGAAGCCTTGTTGGGGCCTCTGTTGGTCCTTCCATGAGAGATTTGGATGATTTCTCCATGAAGGATTATAGGTGTTTCCATAGAGTTTTCCCATGTAATTCACCTCTTCCATTGCTGGGTTCTCAGGATCATAAGCTTCTTCTTCGGATGAAGCTTCTTTGGTACTGCCTGTTGCTGCTTGCATGCCAGACAGACTCTGAGAGATCATATTGACTTGCTGAGTCAATATTTTGTTCTGAGCCAATATGGCATTCAGAGTATTAATCTCAAGAACTCCTTTCTTCTGATTTGTCCCATTATTCATAGGGTTCCTTTAAGAAGTGTACATGAATTGGTTATTTGCAACCATCTCAATGAGTTCCTGAGATTTTGCAGGCGTCTTCTTCAAATGAAGAGATCCTCCAGCAGAGCTGTCCAATGACATCTTGGATAGTTCAGACAGACCACCATAGAAGATACCTATGATGCTCCATTCAGAAAGCATGTCAGAAGGACACCTTCTGATCAATTGCTTGTATCTTTCCTAAGCTTCATAGAGGGATTCACCTTCCTTCTGTCTGAAGGTTTGGACCTCCACTCTTAGCTTACTTAATTTTTGAGGTGGAAAGAATTTGGCTAGAAAAGCACTGACCAGCTTTTCCCAAGAGTTCAGGCTTTCTTTAGGTTGTGAATCCAACCATATCCTAGCTCTATCTCTTACAGCAAAAGGGAAGAGCATAAGTCTGTAGACCTCGGGGTCAACCCCATTGGTCTTGACAGTGTCACAGATTTGCAAGAATTCAGCTAAGAACTGATGAGGATCTTCCAATGGAAGTCCATAAAACTTGCAATTATGTTGCATTAGAGAAACTAATTGAGGCTTCAGCTCAAAGTTGTTTGTTCCAATGGCAGGGATGGAGATGCTTCTCCCAAAGAAGTCAGGGGTAGGTGCAGTAAAGTCACCAAGCACCTTCCTTGCATTGTTGGCATTGTTGTTGTTTTCGGCTGCCATGGCTTCTTCTTGTTTGAAAATTTATGTTAGGTCCTCTCCTGAGAGTTGTGCTTTAGCTTCTTTTAGCTTTCTCTTCAAGGTCCTTTTAGGTTCAGGATCAACTTCAATAAGAATGCCTTTGTCCTTGCTCCTGCTCATATGAAAGAGAGGAGAAGAAAGCATGGAATCCTCTATGTCACAGTATAGAGATTCCTTGAGATGTCAGAGGAAAAGAAGAATAGAAGGAGGAGGTAGAAAGGAGAGAATTCAAACTTATAGAGAGACGGAGTCCGAATTGCACATTGAGGAGGAGTGTTAGTCCCTTAAATAGAAGAGGGTGAGGAGGGGGGAAAGAATTTTCAAAATTAATTTTTAAAAAGATTTTGAAATAATTAAAATAAATTTTGAAAAATTGGTTGATGATTTTCGAAAATTAAAATTGAGAAAGTAATTAAGTGATTTTGAAAAAGATTTTGAAATTAGAACTCAAAAATATATGATTGAAAATTATTTTGAAAAAGATGTGGTTGAGAAGATATGATTGAAATGATATGATTGAAAAATAATTTAAAAAGATTTGATTTTAAGATTAATGACTTGGCTAATAAGAAATTTAAAAGATATGATTCTAGAATTTAAAATTTAATCCTTTCTTAATAGGCAAGTAACAACTTGAAAATTTTGAATTAAATCATTAATTGTAGCAAAGATTTTCGAAAATACTAAAAAAATGGAAAGGATTTGATTTTGAAAAGATATGATTGAAAAGATATGATCTGAAAAAGATTTGATTTTGAAAAATTATGAAAATTTAAAAAATATTTGAATTGAAAACAAAATCTTCCCTCTTGTGCCATCCTGGCGTTAAACGCGCAGAATGGTATCCATTCTGGCGTTTAACACCCAAAATACTACCCTTTTAGGCGTTTAACGCCAGTTTTCCTTCCTCACTGGGCGTTTTGAACGCCCAGCTTTTTCTGTGTAATTCCTCTGCTGCATGTTCTGAATCTTCAATTCTCTATATTATTGATTTGAAAAGACATAATTTTAAATTGTTTTTTGAATTTTTAATGATGAGAAACAACAAAATAAAACTAATCATGGAAAATCAAGATCAAAACAAATAGTGCATGCGAGACACCAAACTTATAAATTTTCATATTAGAGACAGTAACAAATTGAGGATGCATATGAAAAACAACAAAACACACAAAACAAGAGAATTTAAAGATCAGACCCAATAAAATCATCAAGAACAACTTGAAGATTAATGAAGAACATCATGCATAAAATTTTAAAAAATGCAAGAAAAGGAAAAACATGCAATTGACACCAAACTTAAAATTTGACACTAGACTCAAACAAGAAACATAAAATATTTTTGGTTTTATGATTTTATAAATTTTTTTGTAATTTTTTCGAAAATTATTTGGAAAAGAAAATAAAGATTTCAAAATTCTTAATAAGAATTCCAGGAATCATGCAATGTTAGTCTAAAGCTTCAGTCTAAAAAGATTTGACATGGCTAGCCAAGCTTCAGCAGGACATTACATATAACAGCCAAATTGATGAGAATCAATCAGCTTTTGTGATGATAAAAACATCATCTGAAACTCTAGAATTCATTCTTAAAAATTCTGAAGAATAAAAATAAAATAAAGTTACCTAATCTAAGCAACAAGATGAACCGTCAGTTGTCCAAACTCGAACAATCCCCGGCAACGGCGCCAAAAACTTGGTTGCGCGGGGATTGTTTGTTCCCCGGCAACGGCGCCAAAAACTTGGTGCACGAAATTGTGATCATCAATGGCGCCAACAACTTGGTACGCACAATTGTAATCTCAACTCTTTTCCACAATTCCGCACAACTAACCAGCAAGTGTACTGGGTCGTCCAAGTAATAAAAACATAATAAAAAGTAACTAAAACATACTAAAAACTACCTAAAAACAATGCAAAAAAGCGTATAAATTATTCGCTCATCAATTATCACCCATAATATTCACTCACTTGCTCAAACCCTTAGCTTTACATATTACTTTCTTTTTCCTTTTTCAGGATGGCCACTAAGAAGGGTAAAGAGAAAGCTACTCCTAGACCACCAGCAAGAAAAGGAACAAGAAGAGCACTAATTACAGAGCCATCTTCAACATGCGGTAAAGTCCTCAACAAAATGAATCAAGAGGATCATTAAGGTAGATGAAAAAGAAAAAGCTTTTCCAGCAAAGGACACTGCACGGTTCCCTAACCGCTACTGTGAGAAGATGTTCCCCATCCTGGCTGAGAGAAATTATAACAATGAGCACCTTCTTATCCTCCCGACCAACATTGCTAAATTTGTTGAGCCCCGTATTGAGCGTAAACAATGGGGATTCCTATGGAGACAGCCACGACAGGTTAACCTTTCATGGGTAGTAGAATTCTACTCCAATTTTCACATGCCAACCATGCAGTCTATCTATGTCCGTCAGAAGCAAGTCCCTATAACAGAAGAGGCCATTCAAAAAGTTTTAGATCTTCCCCCTGCTCCAGAAGGATTGGACGCATTCCAAGAAGTCTCATTTAAACGCCAGACATACCAATTTGACTGGGACGCCATTCTCAGAGTTATAGCACAACCTGGCAGCATATGGATCTACGGATACCATCGGTCTCGACCTAAGGGCATATTGGCTTCAGCACTCACATTGGAGACTCGAGTATGGGCACAGATCATGTCCCATTACGTCTTTTTGAGCACTCACGAGTCCTCCTTCACTGCAGACATGGCTGTTCTACTCTGGTGCCTTACAGACCAGCACCTCAATTTACAAAGACACATTCAGCATGCTATGGGATACGTACAAATTGCGGGTAACTTACCTTTTCCCGCCTTGGTTTCAGATCTAGTCTCAGCAACCAGAGTCTCCTATAGAGTCGGGGACACCAAGGCCATGATTCTACGAGATGATCAATACGTCCCTAACGGGAAGTATATCAGACCTCCAGCAGCCACTATCAACCGGAGCACAGAACCAGCAGAAGATATCCCTTCTTCTTCCACATCACAAGCACCTTCAACAAACCAACTGCTCCATCAGATACTTGAGAGGCTAGACCGAAAAGGAAAGCAAAGAGAGTGCTGTAACAAGTGCAGATATACATACCTCAAGGAGCTACTAGTTGGTAACCACCCACCGGAAAAAGAACCAGAAACCCCGGATTCCACTTTATTTATCATCACATGGAGCCATGACGGTCCCGATGGTGGAGATGCTGCTACTAGCCCCCCTTTGTTCCTGACAGATGGCACCGAGGACGGTACAAAGCTTTAAGTGTGGGAAGGTCGGTCAGTACCTGACTTCCGGAGGTAATTTCTCTTCCTAAACACCAATAAAATAGGATATTTATTAATTTTTCTTTTGTTAGGATAGGATAAATAGCATAGTAATAAGTAATTTCATGCATGTTCTATTTAGATAGAAAATAATAAGTTTCTTTTTAAGACCCTATTTTTGAAAAATTTCACTGATTTAAACCAAAATTTTTGTGTTAAACTTGTTTAGAAGTTGTATTTGGAACATAGTTTAAAAAGCTAGAACACACAACCTGTGAGACTTGAGCCTAATAACATGGTTACATTATTTAACCATAAATTTTATTCTTGTGTGTTTACTTCTCTATGATTGTAATCTTTATTTTGTTCCATCCTATATGTCCAATGTTTAACGTGTTATATGTATGCATATGATTGAGGCCATTAATTGTTTTAGCTCACTTATTCCAAAATAGCCTACCCTTCCATTTACCTTTGTTAGCCACTTTGAGCCTTTTAAATCCCATTTGTTCTATATTTTACCACATTACTAGCCTTAAGCGGAAAAATAATTAAATATCCCAATTGAATCTTTGGTTAGCTTAAGATAGAAATGGTGTGTCAATTGAGTGTGGGAAAATTGTGGGAACATGGGTTAATAAAGGAATGTGTCATGATAAAATATTGGGGATTTGGGTACCTACTCATGTTAAACTAGAAAAAATTGAAAATCCGTGTGCATTGGCAATGTTATTTTTATGCAAAAAAAAAATCCAAAAATATTCAAGTAATTAAGTAATTGAATAAGGGGACAAAATTACCCCAATGCTAAGTTAAGTTAATAAAAAGATTAATGCACATGTGATACAAGCTAAGAAAAAAGTTGATGCATGAGTATGTAATACAAAAGTGGGAAAATTTTGGGTAGCTAGGCATGATTTTAGAAGTACATAGAGTGTGTGTATAGGTGAAAAGATTAGGTTAATTAAAGATTCAATTTATAGCTCGCTTAGCCATATATATACCCTCACCTTTACCTTGGCCCCATTACAACCTTGAAAAGACCTCATGATATTTGCATTGGTACATTAAATATTTGTTGATTGATTAGGTGAAGAACAAGGTTTAGAAAGCATGATTAGAGAAGAGTAGAGTGATTACCCTATACACTAGAGAGACTAGAGTGCATATACACCACCAGTGAGGGTTCAATGCTTAATTCTATGTTCCCTGCTTTCATGAGCTGTCTTCTTACAAGTTTACTTGTCTTTACTGTATAGTTTGAATTAGTGAAGTTTGAGTTATTTTTGTTTTGAAGAACTTATTTATTTTAACCAAGTAGACAAAATCATATAGTTGTATTCATATACATAAGTTTCATTTCATTGCATGAGTCTTACTTTTCCCTACTCATTTATTTTATCTCCTTAAGCTAAGCATGAGGACATGATAATGTTTAAGTGTGGGGAGGTTGATAAACCACTATTTTATGGTTTATCTTGTGTTTAATTAAATGGTTTCATCAAGTCTTCACCCACTTATTCATACTAATTGCATGATTTTATAATTCCTTCCTAATATTGTTTTATGATTGAAAACTTGCTTCCTAAAGATCTTTAATTAGTATATTTTAATTCTCCTTTATACCATTCGATGCCGTGATCCGTGTGTTAAGTATTTCAGGCTTCATAGGGTAGGAATGGCTTAGAAAATAGAGAGGAAACTTGCAAAAATGGAAGGAACACAAGAAACTAAGGAGATGACCAGCGAACACTGACGCGAGCGCATGGCTCACGCGAACGCGTGGAATGGAGAAAATCACAGCGACGCGAGCATGTGCCTGATGCGAACGCGTGGATTGGAGTCTGCACGAATGATGCGAACGCGTAGACGACGCGTACGCATGACAAGGAAAATCGCCAAATGACGCGAACGCGTGGACGACACGTACGCGTGACCTGCGCGATCTGCAGAATTAACAGAAAACGCTGGGGGTGATTTTGGGCCGCATTTTAACCCATTTTTTGGCCCAAAAACACAGAATAAGGCCAGGGAACATGCAGAGACTCAACACACACAACACAGACACATAGACAGAGATACACAGTCATTCACATTAGGATTATTTAGTTTTAGATCTGAATCTAGAGAGAGAATTACTCTTCCTCTAGTTTCTCTTTACATTCCTAGTTATTACTTTTACTTTTGGAAACTGAAGAATCATTACCTCCGTTGAAGATATTATTCTAGTTTGTTTACTTTGTCCCTTACTCTTCCATATCCTTATTTATTTTATTTAGAGTTCTAATTGGATAATTTTCATGAATTGTTAGTGAAGAGGATTACTTTTACTTTTAATTAATTTTCAATCTCTATTTTATTTTAATTAATTTATTATGTCTTCTTATATTTTTCTAAGTATTATATTCACGTCAATGGAGTAGATTCCCAAACTTGGCATAGGGGTTGATTAAGAGGAGACACTTGAGTTGGAAGGCTTAACTGTTGGTTAAGTTGGAAGTTGTTGGCTAGTTCTGTATTTACTAACACTAGACCTTCCCAAGGGAGAGGACTAGGATTTGCGAATAAGGATTTGCTCAATCACTTGACTTTCCTTTATTTAGTAAGGGTTAACTAAGTGAAAACAACAACCTTTTTAATACTACACTTAAGAGATCCCAACAAGGAAAAATCTTTCAATTAATCATTCCCCCAGTCAAGGCCTTTTTATATTAATAATAATTCTTAGTTTTATTCCTTTCGTTTATAATTATTGCTCATTATTCAAACTTAAACTCTTTCGAAAATTCCTGATTAATAAGTTAGCATCCTTTCCTGCAACTCGTTGGGAGACGACCTGGGACTCATACTCCCAGTATTTTTATTTCTAAATTTCGTGACAACTTTTCTAAATTGACGAGGCAGATCTTAGCTGGTTAAGAACTATACTCTCAACATATTCTCTATATTAATTTCTTAATTAGCCGACTTCTGCCTGCACGTCATACACCTTCTTCAACATTAAATTCAAATGTCTTGGAAGAAGGTTCTATGATTGGACTTTCCCATGGAGGTTCTGCATCTCCCAAGTCTTCAATCACTTCTTCCTCTTCAATAATTACTGCTTTGTCTAGTTGTTTTAGTATAAAATCGTACTCATCCTTGATGATTTCCCTTCCATGACAACTCCTTTCAACTATTCCTTCATCTTCAAGTACAAAATCCAGCTCCTCCTTGTTGACTTCCACCTCTTGACAACTTCCTTCAAGGGTCTCTCCTACCTCTACCTTTAGGGCCTCCTCTAGCTTCTTATGAAGTATGAATTTGCGAAGACGATCTCTTCTCTCTTGTTTCATGTCAATAGCATGACTAGGATCATCTTGCTCTTAGATTGATGGATGTGGGTGCTCTTCTATGGAGGGTGGTGATGGGATGGGAAGATCATTATGTGGTTGAAAAGGAAGCACACTAGAGCTTGAGGGTTGAATATTGGAGGTAGATGGTTAGTTCATGCGGGATATAAGATTTTGGAGTGTAGAGGTGAGACCAATGCTGTTAGAGATGAGTGTGTTGTTATCCAATGGAGGTTGAGGGTGGATAGAAGGGTTCATTTGTTAGGAGAGAGGGCTCATAATACGGAGGTGGTTCTTCTTGATAAGGATATGGAGATGGTGAATATTAAGGTGGTGGTTCATCAGCATATGGCGAGGCTTGTTAGTAACTTTAAGGGGGTCCACCATATTCATCATCTTGATATGCACCCTGGAATGGCTCTTGACCATAGTAATTTGGTGGAGGTGGTTTGTCACGAAAGGGTCCACCATAACTATTGTCTTGGTATGCATCACAGAATGGTTGTTGGTTATAGTGCATTGGAGGGGGTTGTTGCCAAGAGGGTTGATCAAATCCTTGTGGCTCCTTCCATCTTTGATTCTTCCAACCTTGATGCCTGTTCTCATTATAGCTTCCATTCCTTACAACAACATTGGAACCAAACTTGAAACTAGAGGGGTGAGAATTCATAGTAGCTAAAGAAATAAAAACTAATAGAAATTAATGAAAATAAACTCCTAAAACTAGAAACACTAACAAAGAAACGAAAAAGTAAATATTTACAATAACCAATTATAAGGCACACGTTTGCAATTCTCCGGAAAACGGCGCCATTTTGACGAATGGAATTCTCGTGCGGTCTAGAATTTTCACAATTAAGTTCTCGTTGCAAGTATAGCTTCTAGACCGACAAGAAATCCTTTCGTGCAAAAGTTTGTTTGTCACAAGTAACAAAACCCAATAAAATTTATAACCAAAGTATTTAAACCTCGGGTCGTATCTCAAGAAATTGCAGGGAAGTATGATTTATTATTGGTTATGGAAAAAGGGTATATTTTTGGGTTTTTGAAATAATGAACAGGAAAATAAACTGGCAATAAAGTAAATTAATTATCATGAAAATTATTGCAAGGTATAAGAACTGGAAATCCCATCCTAGTTATCCTTATCAGGTGTGATGAGAATTGTTTATTGCTCCCACTTAGTTAACCCTTACTAAATAAAGGAAAGTCAAGTGGACTAATCAATTTGATTCCTCAAGTCCTAGTCAACTCCTGTGGAAAGACTAGCTTTAGAGGGATCCAAATCAATCAGCAAATTCTGATTTTCAATCAACAGCTGAGTTTGATAACTCAAGTGTCACCAGTTACTCAAGTCAAAGCAAAGGGAAAAAAATCTAAATTAAATTAAAAGCATCAATAACATAAATAGAAGAAAGCAATCATAATTCTGAAATACCTCAATTTGTATTAAATAAGAAAATCAATTCTAACATGGAGTTCATAAATTAATATTGAGAAAATAAACAAACTAAAGTAATAGAATAAATAAAAGTAGAAGAGAAATTAAATTAAAGGAACATTGAACCTAGAATTGAGAAGAAACAATCCTAAAACTAAAAGAAATCCTAAATCATAAAAACCTAAGAGAGAGGAGAGAGCCTTTCTCTCTAGAAACTACATCTAAAACCAAAAATTATGAATCTGAAAGTTGTATGATTGAATGAATTGATTTCCCCACTTTATAGCCTCTAATCTGTGTTTTCTGAGCCGAAAACTGGGTCAGAAACAGCCCAGAAATCACCCCCAGCATTTTCTGTTATTTCTGCAGATCGCGCATATCACGCATACGCGTCAGTCACGCGTGCGCGTCATTTGGCGAATTTCCTTGTCACGCGTATGCGTCAGGCACGCACACGCGTCATCTTGCAGAACTCCAAATCACGCGTACATGTCAGGCACGCGCACGCGTCGCTGCAAATTTCTCCATATCGTGTGCTCGCGTGAGCCATGCGTGCGTGTCGATGCTTGCTGGTTATCTCCTTAGTTTCTTATGTTCCTTCAATTTTTGCAAGCTTCTTCTCTATTTTCTAAGCCATTCCTGCCCTATGAAGCCTGAAACACTTAACACACGGATCACGTCATCAAATGGTATAAAGGAGAATTAAAATATACAAATTAAAGATCTCTAGGAAGCAAGTTTTTTTTATCATAGAACAAAACTAGGAAGGGATTGTAAAATCATACAAATCATATGAATAAGTGGGTAAAGACTTGATGAAACCACTCAATTAAACACAAAATAAACCATAAAATAGTGGTTTATCACCGACAGAGGAAAAGCTAAGGTCACCTCAAAGAAAAGGAAGAAAACTTAACCATTCACTCTTTCTCCCTACTATGACTATGCAAAGAATCCTCTGAATGACAAGGACAAGGCCAACCAACAGCTACCGCCTACAGATGCTCACCGGTTCCCTAACCTCTATTATGAGCTCTGGTTCCCTACATATCGGAAGAAGAACTTGAACATAGAAAAGAAACTAGCCCTCCCCACTAACTTGAGGCAATCCATTCATGCTCGTATTGAGGGGACGGGTATGGGTTTTATTAAGAGGGAGCTTGGTAGGATAAACTCATCCTGGGTGAAGAAATTCTACTGTAACTTCTTCTGACACACCCTGGATTCAGTCCACCTGCGAGGCAGTCAAGTGTTGGTTACAGATGCTTCCATAGAGGATATACTTCATTGTCTGCCTAAGACCGGCGATACAGATGCTATTGAGCAGGCAGAAGTGGCGATACATTGCATGACCTTCGATTACGATTCTTTGAGGGATGTGATTGCCACTCCGGATGCCCCTTGGGTGATAGATGCTAACAACAGGAAGCCCAAAGGGATGCTGTTTACTCATCTTTCGAGGGAGGCCAGGACGTGGTAGCAGATTTTTGCCCACTACGTCATGCCTACCACTCATTTCACAGATATTTCGGTGGACATGCTCGTCCTGATCGGATGTGTTATGGAGGGGAAGAAGGTATACTTCCCCCGGTTGATCAGGCGATACATGTGGCGAGCACATGTCTGTGGCATACTACCCTTTCCTACCCTGGTCACTCAGATGGCACAGCTGGCTGGTACCCCATGGTTTGCGGATGATGTATCACTATCCCTGGATGACGAAAAGGAGGAGTTCATTCCGTGGGAGACATGGGTGAATGAGAAGCCCTCATCCCGGCACTGGTCTAAAGCCAGAGCAGCAGTAGCCGGACCTTCTTCTTCATCAGCTGCAGCAGCACCGTCAGCACCATCAGCATCCACTGCACCACCAGTAGCACCCCAGCCGACATATCTCTTAGGCAGCATCTTATCCGATTCATGGAGCGCAGTGAGCACCGCATTATGCGAGGCCTGGATAGAGTGGATCAGATGTTTGTGGCACTGGACACCGAGTTACCCCCTCTTCCTGACTCTTCTGCATCTGAGGAGGAGGAGCATGAGGCAGAGCCAGCTCAGACAGAGGCACCACCACAGACGCAGGCAGTCCCAGAGGTTTAGCAGCCCCCTGAGGAGCCACAGCCTGAGACTCAGCGGCCAGATGCGATAGTTGACCCTCACCTTGAGCCTGAGCAGTAGCATCGAGGACGATTCATCATTCTGAGTCTGGGGAGGTCACCGTCGTCGCCGTCGGTGGGACCGCTATTTTGGGTGACGAGTTCGGACATTTGTCTTTTATTTGATGTCATTTCTAGTATTTTGCACTCTATTTTACCGCACTTTTTGGATCATTGTATATATTTGTCATTCTGGATACTTTTATTTTAGTTTGTTGCATTTTGCACCATGGTTTGGATATACTCTTTATTTTAGATTTTTAGTTGAATTTGCATTTGTAGTTGATAGTATATATATGTAGTTGCTTTAGTTAATGATTGTGATTTGAAAATTATGAGTTATTGGAGCTTGGTTCACCTTCTTTACATATGGAATTTGGTTTGATTGAAAAAGGGGATAAACTAAGGAATTTTAAAATTTTCTAAATCACAACATTGCATTAGGTTAAGCTTAGTCAAAATAATGAAATTTTCAAGAATTTTCACCTATAGGGCACCCTAATTGATTGAAATTTTTTTTAGAACTTGCTTGAGCTACATAATGTGGAACATGAATTTTGAGCTAAGAACACAAGCATGTGAGTTTTGAGCCTTAATTGTGTGGTTACATCATATATAACCACTTATTTTCATTCTTGTGTGTATCATTCTCTTCCTATGATTGGAATCCTTGATTTGTTTGATTCTTTATGTCCATTATTTTGTGTATACATGCATTTATATGATTGAGGCCATTGTTCAAATAGCTCACTTGCCCAAATAGCCTACCTTTTATCTTCCATTATTGACCAATTTTGAGCCTATGCTTAACCCATTTGTTCTTAATTGTAGCATATTACAAGCCTAAGTGAAAAATAATAAATTTCCCTTGTTTGGATCTTTGATTAGCTTAGGCTAGTGAGACTGTTCATTATTTGGTTTGGGAGAGTTGGGAACATTGGATAGAGATAAAAAGGTGTTTGTATTTTTGTTAAAAATCATGGGAATTGGGTACATATTCATGTATCAAGTATGTTTATACCATATGCATTGATGTTTTTTTATATACTTTAGTTTGAAATAAAAAAGAAATAAGAGAGAGAATTGCAATAAAAAGGGGAAAAAATACCCCAAAGTCCAAAGTTCAATAAGAGTCAATGCATATGTGTGGTGATCAATGAGAATGCATGAGTGTGTGGAAAAATGAAGAATGGGTAGTTAGGTTTGTTTAGAATTGTATAGGTTGTTATAGGTTAGGTGGGAAGTTTAAGTTAATCAAAGATTCAAATTTCAAGCTCACTTGACCATATGCATCCTACCTTGACCTAGCCCAATTACAACCCATGGGAAAGTCCTCTTGATATTTGTATCATGCATGAAGTAATTGTTGATTGTTAGATGAAAGACAAATCTTGGAAAGAATGATTAGGGGAGAATTGAGTGAATCAACCCCATACACTTGAGTGCCTAGAGCGGATACACATCCGGTGATGGTTCAATTGCTCAATTAGATGTTTCCACCCATGATCATCTTTTCTTGCAAGTTTGTAAGACCTTTCAATGATTCAATTCAATTGTGGGTTTGCTTTGATTGTTAATGCTTAGCCCTTGTACTTGTATATGTATTCTTAGAGCAGAGGTTGGTAACCTGGGATGCAGGGCAGAGATGGAAAATGGGAAGGTAGTAGGGATGAGGTGGGGCAGAAACGTAGTGGCCACCTCAGATGGTGGTGGCAGCGACCCCACGGCGGCGCAGCAGGAGCCGGCACAGTGGCGGTTGAGGGAAGAATTGAGAGGAGGGGACAGAGACAGTGAAGAGCTGGGGTCGAGGGTTGTTGTAGGTGGAAGCGGAATGAAAGAAGTGAGGAGGGCTGGGCTTGCCAGCGGTGGTGGGCGGCGGTGCCCGATGGAGGTGAGAGACAGAGCGAACGAGGGGTTGAGAGGGAGAGAGAGGGGGCGTGTGAAAGAGAGAGAGAAAAGGAATGAGGGTGATGGTGAGCGGTTGCGGCGGCGGCGTGGCCGGCGCAGCGGTCGGAGGTGCGATGGGGATGAAGAAAGCGGTAGGAGAGGTGTTGGAGAAGAAGAAGGGTGGAAGGGGGCGTCTGCGCGAGTGTTCGTCGCGCCTCAGGGTTATCTCGATTTTAGAATCGACGCGGGCGTGCACTGTGCGCGTCCGTGTGCATTGAAGATTTTTCGGATGGACTCGAAGGCGTCATGTGCGCTCATGCATGACTGGAAGAATTAGCAAGGACGTGCACGGGTACTGTACGCGTGCGCGTGCTATGAGTTGGGCTGAAGGCCTAGTGCTGGCCTAGCGCCAGCATAACTCTCTGGACAAATGTATGGGCTGGTGCCAGCCGCTTATGAACCAAACATAGAGGAGAATATGGAGAACCATCATGAAGAAGAGGCTCACAACCATGGCAGAGAAGGTCTAGCAAATCATGCTGGGCAAGAGAGAAGAGTTCTGGGTTCTTACATCAACCCAAACCCAGGAAACTATGGAAGTAGCATCCAAAGGCCAACCATACATGCCAACAACTTTAAACTAAAGCCACAGCTCATCACCCTTGTTCAGAACAACTGTTCATTCGGAGGGAGTGTCCAAGAAGACCCCAATCAACATCTAACCACCTTCCTGAGGATATGTGATACTGTGAAGTCTAATGGTGGTCATCCTAACACCTATAGACTACTTCTATTCCCTTTCTCACTCAAGGACAAGGCATCTAAATGGCTGGAGTCCTTCCCAAAGGAGAGTTTAGCAACCTGGGAAGATGTGGTGAACAAATTCTTGGCAAGATTCTATCCTCCTCAATGGATTAACAGGCTGAGAGCTGAGGTGCAAACATTCAGGCAGCAGGATGGTGAGACTCTATATGAAGCATGGGAGAGGTTTAAGGACCTAACAAGGAGGTATCCACCAGATATGTTCAATGAATGGGTGCAGCTACACATTTTCTATGAAGGACTTTCTTATGAATCAAAGAAAGCAGTAGACCACTCATCTGGGGGATCTCTGAACAAGAAGAAGACCATTGAGGAGGCCATAGATGTCATTGAAACTGTATCAGAGAATGACTACTTCTATGCCTCCGAAAGAGGGAACACTAGAGGAGTGATGGAGCTAAACAACGTAGATGCTCTGCTGGCCCAAAACAAGCTCATTACCAAGTAGTTGGCTGACCTCACCAAGAAGATGGAGAGGAACCAAGTAGCAGCAATCACCACCTCATCAACAACCCAAGAGGGAGTGAATGCAGAGGCAGAGAGTGAGCAGGAGCAAGCCAACTACATTGGGAATTCACCTAGACAAAATCATTACCCATACTCCAAGACCTACAACCCAGGTTGGAGGAATCACCCAAACTTTGGGTGGGGGAATCAACAAGATCAAAGCCAAGATCAGAGACGTCACAACCCCAATAACAATGCAGCTCACCAACAATTCACACAGAGAACATATCAACACCACCATAACAACACCTCTCCACATCCATATCAAAACCAGAGTAACACTCTTCATCCTTCTACCTCCAATCCCAACCTACCATCATCTGATGACAGACTCTCAAGGATTGAGAACCTGCTGGAAGGCATATGCAAAGAGATTTAAGACAACAAGGTGTTCAAGGAGGAAGTGTGAGCAAATTTTAAGAACCAGGGAGACACCATCAAGAGGCTGGAATCTCAAGTGGGGTATCTCTCTGAGCAGATTCCTAAACCTACAGATGGATTCCCAAGTGACATAGAGAAAAATCCGAGAGGTGAAACAAAGAAAGTAAGATGGGAAGATTGCAAGATGGTCACTATAAGTGGTAAGGAGACTGAAGACAAGCCAAACAAGCCGTCAGAACAACCTGGAGATACCTCAGCAGAGAAGAAGGAAAAAGATCACCAAGAACCAAAAATCTCACAACAGGAGCTGCTGAGACTCTATGCATCCTTTCCCCAACTACTCAATGGTGCTGTGGAGAAGAGAATATACTCAAAATTTCTTGACTTGTTTGCATCTCTGCATGTAAACATACCATTCATCAAGACCATCCTACAAATGCCTGTATACATCAAGTATATGAAGGAACTGCTTTCTAAGAAAAGCTCACTCAAGGGAGGCCAAACTATAGTGATGAACAAGGAGTGCAGCGCCCTCATTCAACCAGAGTTGCCTACAAAAAGAAAGGACCCAGGGAGCTTTCACATCCCCTGTGCCATAGGAGAAACAATGTTTGATAAAGCACTCTGTGATTTGGGAGCAAGCATCAACTTAATGCTCTTATCCCTTATGAAGAGGCTGCAGATCAATGAGATAATGCCCACATATGTAGTCATCAGGCTGGCTGACAAAACTCAAAAATAAGCAATAGAAGTGGTGGAAAACGTGTTGATAAAGGTTGGGAAATACTTTCTTCCCACAGACTTTGTCATATTGGACATGGAAGAGAGTCACACTCACCCAATCATATTGGGAAGACCATTCCTAGCTACAGCCAGAGCACTCATAGATGTGGAGCGAGAGGAGCTAATCTTGAGGATCCATGATGAACAACTCAGCTTTAATGTCTTCAAACTCTCACAAGAAACAGATCAACTCACAAGAAACAGATCAAGAGAACAAGGAACCAAGGAAGAATCACAGTGAGATACTGAAGGAAGAAACAAGCACTGAAGCACAACCAGCACATCGGGGAACTCCCTTGATTGATGAACAAGGCAAACAGCAACTGCCACAGCTCAAAGAAAATCAGGAGGAACCTAAACCACCAGAACCATATGAGACCAGTAACCACATTTCCTTAGAGGAGGAGGTTACAAAGAGTAAGACAACATCACAAGGAACAAAGAAGAAGGTAACAAAGAGGTGGAGGAACAAGAAGATCCCTACCAAGGACTTCTCTCCAGGGGATAAAGTGATCTCAGCTTACTTCTCAGATATCCCCCCTGATCTCCCCGCTGTACCATCTCAGTTACCTAAGGTCTTCACTATCAACAGAGTTTTCTCCTTGGAACATGTAGAGATCATTGATACAACCAATGGATATAGGTCCACAGCAAGAAGCATTATCAACCTCCCTGATGAAGGAGAAACGTCAAGCTAGTGACGCTAAAGAAGCGCTTCATGGGAGGCAACCCATGTTTTATATGCTTTTAGAAAATAGTGAATAAGTCAATATTCATGAATTCCAACCCAAACTTGACAAACACTTGGTGAAATCCTTACTAGGCAGTATATAGTGAAGAATAAGTTTGGTGTTCAAGGCATGCCGAGAGAGCATGAATGCAATTCAGAGCATGCCAGTCTTGGAGCCTTGAACAAAACCTTTTCATCACAGTGCTACAAACTAAGTTTGGTGTCACCCAAGGTGCCACCAATGTGCATATAAGGATACACAGTTAGTTAGTTAGTTGGTGTTCATGAATAAATAATCTAGTTCTTTTTCTTTATTATTCTAGCCATAAAGTTTAATTTCTCAATGATATTAATTTTTCTTATTTTATTTTTATAGGAAAAGGGAAAGGAGCATTGAAGGGGATTGATTGGACAATTAAATGAGGAAGGTTCGGATAACACAAAAGGAAAATATTTCACACGTGTCTCAAGGGGGAATGCATGGGGAATGGTTGCCATGCAACATTGGAAGAAGAACAAACTTGGAAAATGAACCAAACCCATCAAGTTGGTAATCCTTGTGCTTATTCCATACAAAACCCCATCCGTTCATCATACACCAGCCCCATCAATCCACACCTTTCATCTCCTCCTCACTTCCCTATATAAGTGAATCCTAGTCCGTACTTCCCCTTCACACCCAAAGTGCTATTTCTCACACTTCACACCTTTGGCATCCAAATTCCTTCATCACACCTTGTCCTAACCAACCAAATTCCTCATCTATCCGTACCTTCCACTCTCTTCACACAGCAACTCAAATTCATGACAGCATCAAGCTCCAAGAGGCAAAAGAGGAAAGAACCAATGGAGAGCATCCCTTTTGATGAGAAGAGATTCAAAACTGCGTTCCATGAGCACAAATTTGAACGGATAAAGCTCAAGAAGATACTGCCTGAGTTAACATTCCAAATTGACGAGGATGAGTGCCCACAGATTCGAGAGAGAATTGAACAAAGAGGGTGGCAAAGGCTCACGAATCCAGAAGGGAAGATCAATGCAAACCTCATCAAAGAGTTCTATGTAAACGTGGTTAGAGAAGATAAAACCAAAGCCCCAACCTTCAAAAGCTATGTAAGAGGAAAAGAGGTGGACTTCAGTCCAAATGCTATAACAAGAGCCCTTCAGCTGAAATCACCACATTTTGATGAGCTTAGTTATCATGCAAGGATAAATAAGAGCCCTGACAATGATGAACTCGAAGAAATAGTGACTGACATATGTGTCATAGGAGCTGACTGGGAAAGGTATGCAGATAAAAGACCCCGGTTCATCAAGAGGGGAGACCTTAGCCCAGAAGCCAAGGGATGGTTTGAACTGGTGAGGAGGTCTATTCTCCCAGCTGCAAATAATTCAGAGGTCAATATTAATCAAGCGACTATGGTACATTGCCTAGTACAGGATGGAGAAATCAATGTGCATGAACTCATAGCTGAGGGCATTCAAGAGTCAGCTGAGAAGGTTGATTCGGGTGCCAGGCTTTGGTACCCCAGCACCGTTCTCAGATTGTGCACAAAAGCCAAGGTAGTCTTCGAGGATAGCAATCCAGACTGGGTGAACCCTGGGAGGCTAGTTACACTCCAGCGTCTGATCTATACTACGCCCACTCAACAACAAAGAAGACCTCAAATAGGAAAGCGAAAACCAAAAGAAGGAGCTCATCAAGAAGAGTCTCATCAGGAAAAATATCAACAAGAAGAACAGCATGACCCAACCAACTTGAATCTGAATCATCTTCTAAGAGCCATTGAAGACTTGGGGATGAGACATATGGAAGGACAAGAGCAAATACTAAACCTTCAGTCCAACTGGATGAGCCAACAAGAAGAGTGGCAGAAACAACAAATGGAGCAGCAACAGGAACACTACTCCCAGCTCACTCAAGCCATCAACCAAGTGAATGAAAGGCAAGAGCGTCAAGATAAGCGCTTGCAAGAACTCAACCAGCGGCAACTAGCTCAGATGAAAGTATTCAATGAGTTCAGTGTACTTAATAAAGGACGGCAACTACATAGGGAGGAGTTCAACGTAAACACTCAAGCCAAGTTGAACTACATGTCTAGTCATATGCATCATCTACACTATGCCATCCCTACATATGATGAGGTCCAAAAAGATTTTGTAGAACAAGAAGAAAGGAAGGTGAAACAGCAGAAGGAAACATTAAAGAAGAAGATGGAAGATGCTGGTTTCTGGAAGAAGTTGATTGGAAAAGGAAAAGGAAGTGGGAGTACGAGCACCCAAGAGGGACACAAAGAGGACAAACAAGGAGGGGATCATGGGCATCCACATGAGTAAAAGGTGGTGGAGTTCCTTCTTTGATCCATCTTTTTCTATGCTTTGAATAAGGAAGATCTTGTATGAAATAGAACATGCTTCCATGTTAGTTTGAACCCTTTTAATCACTGCATCATTTTCTTACTTACTTGTATGCTTGTCCTTTTGAATCAAATGAAAAGAGAATGAGTGTTTTATAAAAGACCAGAGTGGAGTTCATACTATGGAGTAAGTTCCTAAGTTTGTGGTGTAGTCATAAGTTAGCTAAGTTGGTTCACCAACAAGGTGGGAAGACAACTATCTGTCCTAAATCATATGCTTTGAACACACCCTATGAGACTAGCTAAACAACAAGATCCTAATAAGAAAAAGGGAAAGAATAATCAAAGTTGAAGAATAAAAGAAAAAAATAGCAAGAAAAGAGGCTAGGCACCAAGGGTTTGAGTCTTGAGGGATGTGTCTGTGGTGTTCCTGTACCAAGGATCTGCTTGGATTATTAAGCTCTCAGAGGTGCTTTATCACCTGGTAACTTGGGTTAACTAACCCGGGATTATCAGCTGAAAGTCCACTATCAAGAGCAATCTTTGCTACAGAACATTTAGTAACCCAAAGAGGTGCTGGACACCAAGACCACAAGGAAAGAAAATAAACAAACCATGTGCCTGTGGTGTGTATGTATGGGGGAGAGACTTGAGGAAGTAGGTCCTTAGGGGTGCTTCAACACCTAGCACCTTGAACCAACTGGTTCGGGAGTGTTGGCTAAAAGCTTATTCTAAAGAGTTGCCTCCTTACAGAGCACTTAGCCTAAGAACACAAATAAGCCTTGAAATGACAACAAAAGGATCAATGAATAAAAGTCTCATGGGATGCAATCAAGTGAGTATTCTAGAACATGATAAAGGTCTGAAAGCCAGTGAAGGAATGAACCTAAGTTGCTATGCATGAAACTACCATAAAACCAGGAACATGACTTCCACAAGAATGACTCATTTCTCTTGGCATTCCATTCATCATTCTCTTGTTCCAGTACTTGCTTAGGGACAAGCAAGCTTTAAGTTTGGTGTTGTGATGCCAGGGCATTTTGGCCAGTTTTACTGACCTTTTCTTTACTGTTTTTAAGGTAGTTTCATGCATTTTCTTAGAAAATAAGCTAGTTTTGGGTAGATATTCACTTACATCTTGATTCAAGCATACATTGTGCACTTTACATGATTTCATGAGAATTTTGCATGAATTATATGACAAATTGGATGATGCATGACTCATGACTTTGACTAGAACTTTGATGCACTTTGTTGCTTGATTTCAGGACAAAGGAAGCAAAGAAGAACCACGTTAGCAGTCACGTTAGTCCCACTAACGTGACCTCTAACGTGGAATGGGTGCTAACTTGCAAAGTTAATGAGAAAGGTAATCACCAATAACGCCCTCGAAGCCATCATAAGCCCACGTTAAGAGTCACGTTAACTAAGTTAACGTGAACTCTAACGTGGAAGAAGACAACAAGGCCAACATTAGTGACACTCTCCTTTGTCACTAACGTTGGACCAAGCTCATAATTGGCCACATTAGTTGCCACGTTAACTTAGTTAACATGGACTCTAACATTAAGAAGCAAAAGAGAAGCCAACGTTAGTTACATTCACCTTTGTCACTAACGTTGGCCAAGCCTCCATAAGCCACGTTAACTCCCACGTTAACTTAGTTAACGTGGAAGCTAACGTGGAGAGAGCAATTGATAGCCAACGTTAGTGATACTTACCTTTGTCACTAACGTTGGAGTGCACCACCAAGAGCCACCATGAGCAACGTTAACTCCCACGTTAACTTAGTTAACGTGGATAAAGAGATGATGAGCCAACGTTAGTGACACTCACCTTTGTCACTAACGTTGGAGATAGCTAGCATGACTACGTTAGAAGCTACGTTAACTTAGTTAACGTGGACTCTAACGTGAGAAATAGGGGCACATTGGAACGTTAGTGACAAAGTTAAGTGTCACTAACGTTCTCGAACGATTGGCATTACTACGTTAGAAGCCACGTTAACCTAGTTAACATGGACTCTAACGTAGGGACAAGGGAAGACTCTCCACGTTATTGGGAAAGGTAAGTCCCAATAACGTGTGCGAAGGACTAAGAGGCAATGTTAGTGTTCACGTTAGTACCACTAACGTTGAAGTCAACGTGATCATATTTTGGTTAGGAACGTTAGTGAAAAAGGTGATTTTCACTAACGTTCTCGAACCCACACTTTCACTTAACGTTGACACCACTAACGTCCTGAGTCAAAGTCCCTGCATACTTCACTTTTTCTCTCTGCAAGCAAAGCTAAGCCCAATGAAAAGGATAACTGCTTCAAACTCAAGATTCAGAGGCCCATACCCAAGACTTGAAGAGCCAACTAGAAGATGAGAAGAGTAGTATATATAGGAGTAGCTTTGAATTAGTTTGGGAGTTGGAAACTTTAGGGAGCCTTTGGCATAGAACTACTCTCTGTATTTTACTTTCTCTGCACTTCTAGTTTTATTTTCATCATGTATTTTCCATCTTTGTTTTTATTTTCCAGAGCTATGAACAACTAATTCCCTTTTATTGGGTTAGGGAGCTCTGTTGTAATTTAATGGATCAATATTAGTTTTCGTTGTCCTTCTTCTATCTTTTCTCTTGATTTTACTAGAAAGCTTTCGATCTTCATCCAATTGGGTAGTTATCTTGGAAAAGAAGCTATTCATACTTGGATCTCTTCTGAACCTTGAAAGAGGAATGAAGAGATCATGCTAGAAATGCTTTCTCATACTGGTCCAAATCGGGTTTGGATGGATATGTGACTGTAATCCTACCAACACTTGATTTGGGAAATGCATGTGGTATAATCAGTGACCATACTTCATCTCTTCTCATGAGCAATTGACCAAGGAATTGGCTATTGATCAAGATTTGAGAGATTGAATTACCAAGAAATTAGAATTCGATCACTTAAGATTGCCAAGGAGATCAATGAATGCATTGATTGAGGAAGAGATGAAAATGAACTTGATCCGGAGAATGCAACATCTCCTGAGCCCAATGAACTCCCCATTTCTGATCTTACCCATTCTCTTTAATTTCTGCCATTTACTTTTATGAGCAATTACCACATTCCCGTTTAAGATTCTGCAATTTACTTTCCGCCATTTACATTCAGCTCTTTACTTCTAGCATTTACTGTTTCTGCTATTTACTTTCCCGCCATTTAATTTTCTGCAAATCTCAAATCAAATTTTGGTTTGCTCAACTAGAACATTCCTCTAATTAAAGTTGCTTGATCAATCAATCTCTGTGGAATTCGACCTCACTCTATTGTGAGTTTTTACTTGACGACAAATTCGGTACACTTGCCGAAGAAAATTTGTTGAGAGACAAGTTTTCCGTGCATCAACCACAAATGTGACTAAATCCAGCCATGAAGGAAGTTGTGCAAAAGGAAGTCACAAAATTATGGGAGGCTGGGATTATTTATCCCATCTCTGACAGCCCCTGAGTGAGCCCTGTCCAAGTTTTTTCCAAAAAGGGAGGCATGACAGTGATTCACAATAAAAAGAAAGAACTGATTCCTACAAGGATAGTTACAAGGTGGCGTATGTGCATTGACTATAGAAGGCTCAATAACGCCACCAGAAAGGATCATTTTTCTTTACCATTCATAGATCAAATGCTAGAGAGACTAGCAGGGCATGTATTTTATTGTTTCCTAGAAGGTTATTCCGGTTACAATCAAATTATAGTGGATCCACAGGATCAAGAAAAGATAGCATTTACATGCCCATATGGTGTGTTTGCTTATAGGAACCTGCCATTTGGCTTGTGCAATGAACCTGCCACCTTTCAAAGGTGTATGCTCTCCATCTTCTTTAATATGGTGGAAAAGTTCCTTGAAGTATTTATGGATGACTTCTCTGTCTTTGGAGATTCATTTGATTCTTGCCTTGATCATCTGACCCTAGTTCTTAAACGATGCCAAGATACAAACCTGGTTTTAAACTGGGAAAAATGTCACTTCATGGAGACTGAAGGAATTGTTCTTGGGCATCAGATTTCAAACAAAGGAATAGAGGTGGATCAAGCTAAGGTGGAGGTATTGAGCGATTACCACCACCCAACAATGTCAAAGGAATTAGAAGTTTCCTGAGACATGCAGGATTCTACAAGAGATTTATAAAGGATTTTTCTAAAATCGCAAAACTCCTGTGCAACTTACTAGCTATCGACACTCCATTTGTCTTTGACCAAAAGTGTCTGCAGGCCTTTGAGACTCTAAAAGCTAAGCTTATCACTGCGCCTGTCATCTATGCACCCAACTGGGACTTACCATTTGAACTGATGTGTGACGCTAGTGACCATTCCATTGGCACAGTCCTGGGGCAGAGGCATGACAAACTTCTGCATGTCATTTATTATGCCAGTCGTGTTCTAAATGATGTACAAAAGAACTACACTATCACAGAGAAGGAATTACTTGTAGTGGTTTATGCCATTGACAAGTTCATATCCTATCTAATAGGATCTAAGGTCATTATCTACACTAACCATGCTGCTCTCAAATATCTACTCACCAAGCAGGACTCTAAGCCCAGGTTGGTAAGATGGGTATTACTCCTGCAAGAGTTTGATATAGAAATCAGAGACAGAAAAGGGTCAGAAAACCAAGTGGCTGACTACTTATCTCGAATTGAACCAGTAGAAGGGACATCTCCACCCTCTACTGAGGTATTTAAAACCTTCCCAGATGAGCAACTCTTTGCCATCCAGACAACACCTTGGTTTGTAGACATTTCAAATTACAAGGCTTTAAGATTCATCCTCAAAGAATATAGTAGGCAGCAAGCCCGAAAACTCATTCATGATGCGAGATACTACTTGTGGGATGAACTATATCTCTTTAAGAGATGCTCGGATGGGATAATCCGCCTCTGTGTGTCTGAAGAAGAGGCACGGAAAATCTTATGGCATTACCATGGCTCCGATTATGGAGGACGCTTTGGAGGAGAGCGCACAGCCACTAAAGTCCTCCAAAGTGGTTTCTACTGGCCCACACTCTTCAAGGATTCCCAAGAGTTTATCTGTCGCTGTGACAGTTGCCAAAGGGCTGGCAATCTCACTCACGGTCATGACATGCCTCAGCAAGGAATCCTAGAGATTGAGCTATTTGATGTATGGGGAATAGACTTCATGGATCCTTTCCCTCCTTCATACTCAAACACCTACATCCTTTGTGGCCATAGATTATGTATCTAAATTGGTTGAGGCAGTCGCATCACCCACAAATGACACTAGAATAGTAATGAAGTTCCTCAAAAGAACATCTTCAGCAGGTTTGGTGTCCCTCAGACACTGATCAGTGATGAAGGAACTCATTTCTGCAATAAACATCTTGACTCCGTGCTGAGCCGATATGGAGTTTGCCATAAAGTGGCCACCCCATATCATCCATAGACAAATGGGCAAGCTGAAGTCTTAAATAGAGAATTAAAAAGAATCCTAGAAAGAACGGTGAATACCTCTATAAAGGATTGGGCAAGAAAGCTTGATGATGCTCTCTGGGCATACAGAACAGCTTTCAAGCCCCTATAGGAACATTCACCATATCAATTGGTATATGGGAAGGCATGCCACTTGCCAGTAGAGCTGGAACACAAGGCCTACTGGGAAACCAAACTCCTGAAACTTGATGTAAAGGCAGTAGGAGAGAAACGGTTGCTCCAGCTAAATGAGTTGGATAAATTCCAACTTGCTGCATTTGAGAATGCAAAGATTTATAAAGAAAGGGCCAAGAAGTAGCATGACAGAAAGTTTTGCTCTTCAATTCTAGACTGAAGCTCTTCCCTGGAAAGCTTAAGTCACGTTGGATAGGACCTTTCCTGATCACTAATGTGTCACCCTATGGTCATATAGAACTCCAGTGCAATTACTCTAATAAACGATTTACTGTCAATAGTCAGAGAGTGAAACATTACTTGGATGGTGAAATTGAGCAAGAAAAATCCACCCTGTTGCTGACATGAGCGTAGTACTATAAAGCTAGCGACGTTAAAGAAGCCCTTGTTGGAGGCAACTCAATCATAATTAGAGTTATTTCTTATTTGTTAAAGTTTATTTGAATCATATCAATTTCATTTTCATAATTGTTTCCTTAGGTTTATGATCATGTTCAGTAGTCAAAACAGAAGCAGAAGCAGTTAGAGTAGAGAACAGAGCACCCTGGGAGAAGCCCCTTGCTGGCATTGAACGCCAGACAAGAGGCAAAGAGGGGCATTGAACGCCCCTAAGAGGCAGCAAGACTGGCGTTCAATGCCAGCCAGGAGGTACTGGTTGGGCGTTGAACGCCCCCAAGGTACAACAATCCTGGCCTTGAACGCCAGCCAGGGGGCATTGGCTGGGCGTTCAATGCCCTGAAGGGAGGACGCAAGGCTGGCATTCAGGAGGCACTGGCTGGGCATTCAAACACCCAGAGAAAAGCAAGGCTGGCATTGAACGCCAGCCAGGAGACATTGGCTGGGCGTTCAATGCCCAGAAGGAGCATCAGCATGGCATTGAACGCCAGAATCAAAGCATTCTGGGCGTTCAAATGCCCAAAGCAGGTTAGGGAAGTTGTTTACTTTTTCAAAAATTGTCTTTTTTAATTTTTATTTTTTTAATCATCTCTTCTAAATAACATTCTTTTAACCATAATATTTTAATTTCAAATTTCCTTCAAATCTAAAATCTTTTCAAATCTTTTTCAAAACCTCATATCTTTTTCAACTCTCTTTCAAATCTTTTTCAAAATTTCATATATCTTTCAATTCCTTTTCAAATCTTTTATTTAACTTTAAAATATTTTTTATACCTTTTATATTATCTTTTTATCTTTTTCATATCTTTTGATTTTAAAAACTTATCTTTTTCTATCTTTTACTAAAGTGTGAATCACATCTTATTTATGTTTTATCTAATTGAATTTCAAAATCTCACCCTTCCCATCCCTATTTATACCATTTGGCTCTCCTCATCTTCCTTTCATTCGAATTATTCTTCTCCTCTTCATCTTCTTTCCTCTTTTTTTCTCGAGGACAAGCAAACCTTTTAAGTTTGGTGTGGAAAAAGCCTTTTCTTCTCACTCCATTCGAATTCCATGGCTCCAAAAAGTGAAAATCTCACTTCAAGAAGCAAGAAAAAAGACAACCAAATAGTTTTTTTCAAACCTCTCAGATTCTACAGAAAGCAGCATGAAGAAAATTATTACAAAATAATGTGCAAGAGGACAGTGATCCCAGAAGCCAAATTCGAATTAAAAGAAGATGAGTACCCGGAGATCCAAGAGAAAATTCGAAAGAGAGGCTGGGAGATCCTGGCTGATCTTGAGATCAATGTTGAAATAACAATGATCCATGAATTCTATGCAAATCTGTGGATGACAGATAAGCAAAAGAAAGATGGACAAGGATTCCATACTTTTTGCACCATGGTGCGAGGGAAGACTCTCTATTTTTATCTTGACAAGGTGAGATAGATCTTCAAGTTACCTTCCCAAAAGGATGATCTAGAATCCTTTAATAGGAGGGTGGTGGCTGATTCAAAGTTGGATCAAATTCTAGAAGATATATGTCTGCCTGGAACTAAGTGGATCAACAACACAAAAGGTAATCCAAACCAATTTAGAAGAGTAAATCTCAAACTAGTTGCTAGGGGTTGGTTGGATTTCATTGGGCGTTCCATACTCCCTACTAGCAACCGTTCTGAAGTTACCATCAGAAGGGCTGTGATGATTCACTGCATCATGATGGAAAATGAGGTGGAAGTCCACCAACTGATTCCCTTTGAGCTGTACAAGGTTGCAAACAGGATGTCAACTCAAGCCAAATTGGCTTATCCAAACCTTATATTTTGCTTGTGTAAAGAGGCTGGAGTCATGATTAACAGAGACTCATTTATCCTATCAGAAAGCCTAATCACCAAGCAAGTGATGGAAAGCACCCAAGTACCAGCTGATCAACCCAAAAAGAAGGCGTTTGAGCCTTTTCAAGTGCAAGAGATCCCTCCAATGGAATATTGGACCCAGCTAGAAGTATCTGTTGCACAATTGTAAACCTCCTTGGATCAGTTAAGAGAGGAGCAAAAAGATCATACTAGTATGCTTTGCAAACTGGTCAAGAAACAAGAGAAGCAGGGGCGTGAGCTAGAATAACTGAAGCGTCAAAAATTATCTCCTGAAAAGTCTAACGCCTCCCATGATTAAGGTGGTTGAGTTCCACCTCCCTATTTCTGTGGCTATTCTAATTCCTATTTCTCATGTTTAAATTTACATGATCACTAGTAGTCTTTAAGTTTTTATGTTTATTTAAATTTCTGTCTTTCAATTTAGGAAGTGCATGAGTATTATTCGGATTCAAGTTTTTATTTTCCAATTAGCTATAAAATGTTCCTCTTATCATCTTATTGAACTTGAATAAAATTTTGATTTTTTTTGGAAGCAGTGATGATACATAAATTTTGAATTTTATACTAAGAATAGTTCAATTATTTGATGTGGTGGCATTGCTTTTATTTTCTGAATGCATGAATAAACAGTGCACATTTGATATTGGAGTTAAGAATGTTGGCTCTTGAAAGAATGATGATAAAAGTGACGTATTATTGGTGATCTGAAAAATCCAAAAAATTGATTCTTGAAGTAAGAAAAAGCAGCAAAGAGAAAAAGAAAGAAAAGTATCGAAAAAAAGAGAGAGAGAGCAAGTAGAAAAAGAAAGAAACAGAAAAAGCCAGTAGCTCTTTAAACCAAAAGGAAAGAGCAAGGATTCAAGGCTTTGATCATCAATGGTTAGAGGGCCAAAAAGAAACAAAATCTTGGCCTAAATAGTTCAAATGAGCTGCTCCCTAACTATATGCTTGTGGTGTGAAGGTGTCAAGAGAAAAGCTTGAGACTGAGTAGTTAAAGTCGTGGTCCAAAGAAAAGAGTGTGCTTAAGAACTCTGGACACCACTGGCTGGGAATTCTAGCAAAGCTGAATCACAATCCTAAGGGGTTTACCCAGTTAAGTGTCTATGGCGTTCATGTATCCAGTGGTAATACTGGAAAACAAAGCCCTTAGGGTCATGGCCAAGACTCAAAATAAGTTATGTTCAAGAATAAAAAAGAACTAAACTAGGAGAATCAATAATATCATATGGATTATGAGTTCCTAAAGATGTCAATTATTCTGAGATTCAATGGAAAGTGAGATGCCAAAACTATTCAGAAGTAAAAAGCTACTGGTCCCGCTCATCTAATTGAAACTGAGCTTCGTTGAGAATTCTGAGATTTATTGTATCCTTCTCTTCTCTTTAATCATACTCTATTTTTGGTTGCTTGGGAACAAGCAACAATTTAAGTTTGGTGTTCTGATGAGCGGATATTTTATACGCTTTTTGGCATCATTTTCATATAGTTTTCATTATGTTTTGTTTAAGTTTTATTATGTTTTCATAGGTTTTAGTGCAAAATTCACAATTTTGGATTCTACTTTGTGTTTGTGTGTTTTATAGTGATTTTAGGTATTTTCTGGTTGAAATTTGAGCAAAAGTCTGATTCAGAGACAGAGAAAGAACTGCAGATGCTGTCAGGATCTGACCTCCGTGCACTCGAAGGAGCTTTTCTAGAGCTACAGAAGTCCAAATGACGCACTCTTAATGGCTATGGAAAGCTAACATCCAGGGATTTCTGGAAATATATAATAGACCAAACTTTGCTTTGGAAATAAAGGCCCAAAACTATTGTTCAACACCAGCCACTAGCCTCATTCCTGGCGTCTAGCATTCACAGGGGAGCAGCTGGCATCCAACGCCCAAAAGGGAGTCCTTAGCCAGCGTTCAATGCCCCTAAGGGTTATTTGCTCGTGGGAAACACTCAAACTCAGCCCAAACACTCACCAAGTGGGTCCTAGAAGTGGATTTTCGCACTACAAGACTAGTTTATCTTATTTCTGTAATTCTGAGTTAGTAGATTAGTATATATATACAAGAGTTCACCCTTGTTAGAAAACTCTTGCCCACTTTTACGTTTTTCACTGTATTTTCGAATAGCATGAGTCACTAACCTCCTAAGGTTAAGGTTAGGAGCTCTGTTGAGTTTCATGGATCAATAATATTACCGTTCTAGTTCAATATGTCTGATTTCTATTCTTTTATGCATTATCATTCTTCATATCATGAATTGAGGGTGACCCGTGACAGTCACCCTTGTTCTACATGGGTTTCGTGCGAGTCCTGACCCGGATAGCATTGAATCAAAGCTAGAGATTGCATTGCAGTCCAATAGAGTACCTGGAAAACTTTGGATACGTGACACAAAATGCCGTTGACCGTGGATAAGTGAGGTCTTTGTGGCGTTAAGGCTAGAGTCAGAGAAGCAACACTTTCTGATCAGAAAGATCTGCCTTTTCTGTGGCACCTTGAGTAGGATCGTGAAGGGGAGTAGATTGCTTAGAGCTTCATCTTCTGCTACAGTAAAAAATCTAGAGGTGGCTTGATGAGAGGACATGAGTCATCTCAACGTGGTGGATTACTGCAGTGGAGGAGGTTAACTTGTTGAGAGGACATGAGTTAATCACTTACGGCTGCCATTGAAGGAATCAGAAAGTTATTGAAGTAGACAGTAAGAAAAGTTAATCCGGAAAGACAAAGCATCTCCGAAGCCTCAACCGTTCTCATACCGTTGATTTCTCATCTATCCAGTAACGTTTTATTTTTTATGCATTTTCCGTGACAAACTATAATTTTTATTCGCCTAACTAAGATCTGCAAGGTAACCACTACTTGCTCAAACCAAAAATCTCCGTAGGATTGACCCTCACTCACCTGAGGTATTACTTGGACGACCCAGTATACTTGTTGGTCTATCTGTGCAAATTCTGCGGAGCCAGTTTCGTGCACCAGGTGACAGGGCACATAATCCCTCTAATGGTGACATGACACTCTCCTTCTAACGGTTAGCCGATGTGCTGAGAGAATTGAGCGCACCAGAGAGATAATATCCGGGGTTAACTACTAGGACATGTCGGATTGGCTATATAACCGACAGATGATATCATCAGCCATAGGATAGGCATACATCATATGCATATTGTATGTTTTGCTTGAGTGGCCATTGTTTTGGCTTGCCTAATTGTTTAGCTGTAATTAATTGCTAGTTGTCCTATCTGCTGTACTTGCTATCCATATTTGTATTTTCTTTGTTTGTATTGTATGTCTTTGCAACTGAGAAATTCCTGATGCTGGCAGAGGTGACGTTGAGGGTAGTTTCACCGGTGTTTAGGAGGTTTAGAGGAGAAAAAAAGTGAAGTGTTAGGATAAAGATAGATTTAGAACTTAAACACCTTAAATAACTTACCCAATTTCTGGTTTAGAATACTTTCTTAAGTTTAAATCTGAGTGTCGGAGTTCTAGGAATGCCTCTGACTTTTTCGGGACCTTTTATATTAACTATGTAAGCACCATTACCATACTGAGAATCCCCGGTTCTCGTTCCATACATATAATATTATTTTCAGATGCAGGTCGAGAGGCACCTCGTTGAGCATGTTGGAGACTCTTGGAAGCAAAGAACTATTTCGGGACTTAGGGTTTATATTTGGTTTATGTATATATGTATATAGATTCTCCACCTTGTATATTTTGTATCTGGTCCCTCTTAGAGGTTGACTTCGAGAAACAGGGTTAAAATTCTGTATTTTGGTAAACCCTTTTAGGGTTCCTTGGACATGCAGGTTTTTACCAAAGATTTATAAAGGACTTTAGTAAGGTAGCATTGCCTCTATCTCGATTGTTGCAAAAAGATGTTGAATTTGATCTAAGCAAAGAATGCATGGAGGCTTTTGACAAGCTCAAAGTGGCATTAACCCAAGCTCCCGTCGTGAGAGGGCCGGATTGGAGTCGGCCATTCGAAATAATGTGTGATGCTTCAAACTTTGCCATGGGAGCCGCGCTAGCACAGTGAAGAACGGATGCTTGACGGTTTAGAATTCAGAATAAATTCAAGTTGCAAGTATAGTTTCTAAACCAAGCAATCATCCTTTCTTACAAATATTTTGGTTGTCACAAGTAACAAACCCCTTTGAAATTGATAACCGAAGTATTTAACCTCGGGTCGTCTTCTCAAGGAATTGTAGGGAGGTGTTCTTATTATTGGTTATGAGTTTTGTAAATTGGGGGTTTTGAAAGTAAGGAACAAGTAATTTAAATGACAAGTAAAATAAATAAATAACTATAAAATAAGCTCTTGGCAAGGCATGAAAATTCGGAAGTCCTATCCTAGTTATTCTTATGAGAATTGAAATTAATCCCACTTAGTTAACCCTTAAGAAAGCAAGAGAAAGTTAAGTGAACTAATTAGTTAGATTTCCCAAGTCCTAGCCAACTCCTAAGGAAAGACTAGAGTTAGTGGAATTCAATTCAATTAGCAAACATAACAATCAATCACGATAAGCTTAATAACTCAAGAATTTCCAGTTAATCAATTAAAGCCAAGGATATGAAAAGCTAAATAAGAATTATAAATCCGAAATACCTCAATTGCATTAATAAGAGAAAATCAATCTAAACATAAAGAGTTCACAAGCCAATTTGGCAACATAAGTAATTAAATGAGAGCATTAAAGTATCTGAAAGTAAAAGAGAAATATAAAGTAAAAGGAATATTGAACCTGATAAAGAGTTGAAATACTAAATTGAAATAATAAGAAATCCTAATCCTAAATCCTAAGAGAGAGGAGAGAACCTCTCCCTCTAAAAACTACATCTAAATCATGAAAAGTGAATAATTCGAAAGCTCCCTAAATGGATGCATTCCCCCACTTTATAACCTCTAATATGTGTTTTATGGACTTAGATCTGGGCCAAAAAGGGCTTCAGAAATCGCTGGTAGTGTTTTCTGCTTTTTCTGCACGTGGCGTCTGTCACGTGTGATACAATTCTAGCCCAAAACAAGGTGTTTGCCAAGCAACTAGCAGAGCTCACCAGGAAATTAGAAACAAAGCAAGTGGCTGCAATACACACACAAGATCACGAAGAAGTAAGCACTGAAGGAGGTGATTGGGAAGAGGCCAATTATGTAGGAAATCAACAAAGGCAACCATATGATCCACATTCCAACACTTACAACCCAGGCTGGAAAAACCACCCAAACTTTGGGTGGGGAAACCAGCAAAACCAACATAACAAGTCCACATACCAAAACTCCAACCAAAGATATACCAAGCTACACAAAACACTTACTCCCAACCATCATATCATGGCCAAAATAATCAACCTACCCAACCTAATCCGAACCAACAATTTCAAGATCAATTAAACAGGATAGAAGGAATGCTGGCAAACATGGGTCAGGACATAAGTGAGTTGAAAAGCTTTAGGGATGATGTGAGATCTACCTTAAGGAACCATGGTGAAAAACTCAAGAGGATGGAGTCTCAAGTAGGAGAGCTATCTCAACAGGCCCCCAAGTCAACTGCAGTGTTCCCTAGTGACACAGAAAAGAATCCTAAAGGGGAACAAAAGGGAGTGAGATGGGAAGAATGCAAGGCCATCACCATATTGAAGGAAGTCTCAGAAGAAGAAGGAATCAGACCCTCAGAACAAGAGCCAGAAATCTTGAAGGAAGGTGTGGAAGAAGCTAAGCAGGAAAGTGAAACTGAGCAAGCCAAGGAACTGTAAAAAGGCATGCTGGAAACGTACCAACCAAAAGCACCATTTCCTCAGAGGTTAGGAGGAGGTGAAAAAGGGAAAACCTATTCAAGGTTTTTAGAGACATTTAAGTCTCTCCATATCAATATTCCCTTCCTTGAGATTCTCCAGCAGATGCCTACACATATCAAGTATTTAAAGGAATTGCTAAGCAAGAAAAGAGTTTTGAAGGGAGGACAAACTGTAATAATGAACAAAGAATGCAGTGCCCTCATGTATCAACATGGTTCAGCTCCATGACTCCCTTAGTGTTGTGTCTCTCTGATGCATAGTAGTACTCATTCTCAGCCACTGTCTCAATCACTTCAATGGCTTCTTCCACAGTCTTTTTCCAGTTCAATGAACCTCCTGATGAATGGTCTACAACCTTCCTTGATTCATAAGAAAGTCCATCATAGAAAATGTGCAATTGCACCCAGTCATGGAACATGTCTGGTGGGCATTTCCTTGTCAAATCCTTGAACCTCTCCCATGCCTCGTAGAGAGTTTCACCATCTTGTTGTCTAAACGTCTGAACCTCAGATCGAAGCCTATTGACCTTTTGTGGGGGGTAGAAACGTGCCAGAAACTTGCTTTCCACCTCATCCCAGGTTGTTAGGCTCCCCCTTGGGAATGATTTCAGCCACTTAGCTGCCTTGTCCCTAAGTGAAAATGGGAACAAGAGCAGTTTATAGGTATCTTCCTGGACTCCATTGGACTTCACAGTGTCGCAAATTATCAGGAATTTTGTGAGATGTTGGTTTGGATCTTCATTAGCACTCCCACCAAATGAACAATGATTCTCCACAAGTGATATTAGCTGTGGTTTGAGCTCAAAATTGTTGGCCTGAATGGGTGGTTTCTGAATGCTGCTACCACAATTCCCAGAGGTTGGGTTTATGTATGAACTAAGAACCCTCCTCTCGGAATGGCATTGTTTCCATCAGCTCTCTCATGGTTGTGAACTTCTCTATCCATGTTGAGATCTAGAGCTTCCTCAAAATTGTCTTCAGATTCTCCTTCAGATTCTTCTTCTCCCAGTACTCTCTTCCCTCTTGCTTCCCTTCTAAGTCTATGAAGGGTCCTCTCCGGTTCGGTATATGGAGGAGTTGATGTCTCTCCTCTCCTACCTGTCATACAAGAACACAGCACAGGCAACAAACAAGTGAAATACTCTTGGTTAATGGAAGAGTATGGTTAGAGTAGTTGAGGAATTAATTCAAATAGTTAGTGAGTCAGTGAGTTAGTTGCTTGAATTTAAAGGCATAAAGAAAGAAAGCATGTAACAGAGTGCAGAAATTAAAAATTCAACAAGTAACTTGAACTAAATTATCAAAACAAAAAGAATGCTCAATCTAGTTAACTTCCAATTTGAGAATTGTCAATCGAAAACCAATCCCCGGCAACGGCGCCATAAACTTGATGCGCATAAACTTGTTATGCTACGATTTAGGAAATTGCACGATCGGCAAAATTCCTTCCGGCAAGTGCACCGGTTATCGTCAAGTAAAAACTACAATAGAGTGAGGTCGAATCCCACAAGGATTGGTTGAGTGAGCAATTCGGATTAGAAGTATGTTCTAGTTGAGCGGAATCAAGATTTAGATGAGAATTGCGGAATGTAAAATTGCATGAATTAAAGAGCGACAAGCTAAATTGCTGAAATTAAAAGGGATAGGGGTGATTGCATGAATTTAATTGCAGAATGTAAAGAGAAAGTGGTAGATCAGAAATGGGGAATTCATTGGGTGTTAGGAGATATTGAGATCTCCGAATCAAAACATTTTTATTCCTTCCTCAACCAATGCATTCATTGAATTTTGCTTGGCAATCTTATATGATTGGATCCCAATCCCTTGGCTCACCAATTCTCTCTAAAAACGAACAAATTCCCAATCCCTTGGTTTAAATGTTCATAAGAAGAGATGATGCTCGATCACTGATTATACCACACAATTTCATAAACCACAATTTGGTAGGATTACATGTCACAATATCCATCCAAACCCCAATCCAATTCACTGTGAGAAAGCTTCTCTAGCATGAATCCTCTATTCCTTTCCCAAGGTTCCGCAGGATTCCAATTATGGGTAGTTTCTTTCCCAAGACAACTACCCAATGGAATTAGATCGAGAAGCTTTCTAACAAAATTCAAGAGAAAAGATTGAAGAAGAAGATAAAACTATTATTGATTCATTGAATTACAATAGAGCTCCCTAATCCAATGAAAGGGGTTTAGTGAGTCATAGCTCTGAATTCAATTACAAAACTAAAAGAAAATGATCCAAACTCTCTCCCGATGATACTAACTAACTTAAATTCTATCCTATTTATACACTTTCTAAATTGAGCTTCTGTTGTGTTTCTTGGGCTTTGAGGCCTTTCCCTGATTTCCTTTTGCTTTGGGTTTATGGTCCATAATCCTGATGAGGCTGTGATCCAATTCTGTAACATTCATTGAGCAAACTTAGTGATAAACAAGTAATGACACAAGACTCAACAAATTAAAGCTCCAGACTCATCAATTCTTCAGGCCCAATCCCATAAACCATGATATTCAATTGGGTTTCATACCATAATATGTTTAAGTTAATGTTTGTGCTCAAATGCTAACTTAAACTTCAATATATTTGGCCCAGAAACCTCTTTCAAAAAGTGGCGTTTAAGTTGAAGTTTAAGTTTCAGTTTAAGGTTAAACTGAAACTTAAACGTGGAAATGGAAGAAAGCAACCCAGGAGTGTGAAATGTCGAACACGTTTAAGCTTCAGTTTAAGGTTGAACTGAAGCTTAAACGTGGAAATGAAGAAAGCAACCCTGGAGGAGCAATTGGGTCGAACACGTTTAAGCTTCAGTTTAAGGTTAAACTGAAGCTTAAACGTGGAAATGAAGGAAGCAACCCTGGAGGGGAGAAACAGTCGAACACGTTTAAGCTCCAGTTTAAGGTTAAACTGGAGCTTAAACGTGGAAATGCTCCTGGTGCCTTTCTTACTTCTGGCGTTTAACCTCCAGTTTAAGGTTAAACTGGAGGTTAAACGTGGAAATGCTTCTTGAGTGGAATTCTCATTCTGGCGTTTAACCTCCAGTTTAAGGTTAAACTGGAGGTTAAACTTCAGTTCCAGCATTTCTTAGCCTTCATGATTCTGGCGTTTAAGCTCTAGTTTAGGCTTAAACTGTAACTTAAACGCCATTTCCAGCATTATATGGCTTGGTAGTTTAAGTTCCAGTTTAAGCTTAAACTGGAACTTAAACTCCACATGTGATATTCAAGCTTCCTTTATTGATTTTGTTGCTTCCTTGCCTAGCCTCTTCTTCCCTGAAATCATCCAAACAATTGCATCAAAGTCTTGCAAAATTTCATGAGAAATCTTCCATTCATAGCATTCAAGTAATATAACTAAAACTCATGGAATTTGCATCAAAATCATACTGTTTGGATGGTTCATTGCTTTGTTATTCATTTAACCATTCTTGGTTACTTTAAGCTCAAGAAAATGCATAAAACAACTAAAACTAACAGAAAAATGCTAGTGAAACTAGCCTAAGATGCCTTGGCATCAACGTGTCCGCGTGGATCACACGGTCACGTCATCTGGGAGTTTTCCTTGTCACGCGTTCGCTTCGGTCACGCGTATGCGTCATCTGCGTTCTGCTCAAGGCACGCGTCCGCGTCAGTCACGTGTTCGAATCGCTGCCTTTTTGCGCTGGGCATGCGGCCGTGTCGTCCATACGTTCACGTCGCTGCCAGTTTCTTCAAAAACTCCATTTTGTGCTTTCCTTCCGTTTTTGTATGTTTCCTTTCCATCCTTTAAGTCATTCCTGCCTTAGGAGATCTGAAACTACTTAACACACAAATCACGACATCGAATGGTAATAAAAGGTAATTAAAATAATTATTTTTAAAAGCATAGGAAACATGTTTTTCACATATATCACATAATAAGGAAGGGAAAGTAAAACCATGCAATTTACATGAATAAGTGAGTGAAGGATTGAATAAATCACCTAAATTGAGCACAAAATACATCATAAAATATGAGTTTATCAACCTCCCCACACTTAAACAATAGCATGTCCTCATGCTAAATCCAAGATGAAAAATAAGGTAAGGTAGTGGAATTTCATGCAATGCAATCTACTCTAAATGCAACTACCTAAATGAGTCATGCAATTCTAGTTATTATATAATTGTATATAAAGCTTACATGTAGTCAAATTAATTCATATCCTCAAGGAATCATATATGCATAGCCAGACCCTAGATAATGTTAAAGCACCTTTACAATTGAGATGGGTAAAAGTATTTCACAAACTTGCAAGACAATTAACAGTTAAGCAGAGATATATGGTGATGAGCTATTGAACCCTCACTGGATTTTGTGTTTACTCTCTAGTCACTCAGTGTTTATTGGGTTAATCACTCTATTCTTTTTCTATCCTTACTTTCTATAACTTTGTTCTTCATCTAACCAATCAACAATTATAGATACAGACATACAAAAATCATGAGGTCTTTTCCAAGGTTGTAATGAGGCCAAGGTAAAGGTAAGAGTATATGTATAAGGCTAAGTGAGCTAATAAGTGAATCCTTGATTAGTCTAAGATCTCACCTAATATACACACTTTATATAAATTTAAGGTCCCTTTGCCTATTTACCCAAAATTTCCCACTTTGTTTTGCAAACTCATGCATTAAGTTTTAATTTTATCCCATGTGCATTGATCCTTTTTATTTTGCAATTGGGGGAATTTTTGTATCCCCTTTTATTTAAATACTGAAAAATTATATATATATATATATATATATATATATATATATATTTAAATCATAAATGCACAAGTTAATTCAATTGTTTTGATTTCACATGAGCATGCTTCCCAAATTTTTATTTTGAAACATCTTTATTTTTTTTTAACTTTCTACCTTGTCTCTATCATCCATGTTCCCATAAAGTTCCCCACACTTAAACAATACACAATTTCTATCTTAAGCTAACCAAGGATTCAACTTGGGATTTTTATTTTGTTTTTTTGCTTAAGGCTAGTAATGTGGTTTATAGAACAAGAGGGGATTAAAAAGCTCAAGGGGGCTAACAAGGGTGATGTAAAAGGTAGGCTAATTTGGGATAAGTGAGGAAAAATTCAAATGATGGCCTCAATCATCTCTTAGTATGTATCTATATCCTATAATTGGACATATAGATCAAAACAAAGTAAAGAACATCAGAATGAAAAAGAAGGGCAAAACACACAGGAATGAAATTTATGGTATGAATGTAACCATACGATTAAGTTCAAAACTCACCGGCTGTGTATTCTCCAGCTCAAAAATCATATATCAGTTATATATGCCGTGCAAGTAAAAATTAAGAGTTCCCATTATTCTCAATGTAAATCTTAGGGTGGCCCTTAAAATCTTAGTGTTGTTCCTTGATGAAATGTTGTTAACTAACTAACATGTAATGCTATATATACAAGGTGTGTGGATTGTTTTAATTTACTAAAGTCTCTAGTTTACTTCCTTTTTATTTTCAATTTAAACCAAACTATCATATGCTAAAAGGGTAAACTATACTAATTAATCCACATATTCTATAATTAATAAGTTTAGAATTGCAAACTAAACTAAATGGCTAAGATATGAACTAAAGTGCAAAATACAGAAATAAAATAAAAATATAGCAAAAGAACAATGTATAAGTACTGAAAAATAAAAATAAAAATACAGGAAAATAACAAAATAAGATAAAAGAGTCGGTAGTGGTTCACCAAAAAGATATGCCAGAGATGGCGACCTCCCCACACTTAAAATAAAGCATCGTCCTCGATGCTCACTCAAGCTGGGTGTGAAGGAGTGTCATCATTGGAAGGATGGGCTGCTGGAGTCTCTGAGGTGGCCTGAGGATCTGCAGACTGGATGAGGGTAGGAGGATCTGTCTGCTGCAGTGGAGGCTCTGACTGTATGGAAATCTCTGGATCGGCGGCCTGTATCTGGCGTGGCTCCACATGTTGTGACGCAGCCTGCTCCGGGCCTGCCTGCTCAGCCTGGGCATGTGTCTCCTCCTCATGATCGCTCGCCTCCGCCTCAGATGTATCAGAAGGAGTGTTAGGCTCGAAGGGGATGTCGTCGCCAGATCGGATAATCAACTTTAGGTGCTCATAGCGGCGCTTGTGGCGACGCTCCATATGATCCAAGCGGGCGAAGAGTCGATGCACCAAATGATAAATAGGCTCAGGAGTAGGTGGAGGTGCAGTGGGTGGGGCTGGTGCAGCAGTGGATGAAGAAGGGGTGGCTGATGGGGTGGCTATCTCACCAGAAGCGGGGAGGAATGTAGATCTATGGCCTAAAGCTAGAAACTTTCTGCTGTGAGGGATAATCTTCTTGCAGTTTGCAGCAGGTGGCTTTTCATCAGCAAGCTCCCAAGGCACGTCAGCTTGACGGCCGAGCTGGGTAATCAGATATGGGAAAGGAAGGGTACCTCTGACATGGACCCTAGCCATATAGTGCCAGATGAATCGTGGCAGATACAGGTCATTACCCTCCAGTACACACCAGAGAAGGGTGATCATAGTAGCAGGCAGCTCCGTCTCAGAGTGCTCGGCATAACAAAGTTGCTCAGGATCTGGTGCCAGAGCCGAGCCTCATCATTTAGATACATCAGCTTGATTTCCTTAGGCATTGTTGTGTTCTTTCCCATGACCCATGGGACAGTAGGATCAAGGGCTATCCTCTGCTTGACAATATCCCAGTCAAATCGCATAAAGCGCATATCCTCCTCAGCCTTTTGGTAACCATCAGGCTGATCTGATTTAGGCTAAAGGTGGAGGATGTCCTCAATGGCTTCCTCAGTGACCAATATATGTTTCCCTCTGAGGTGCACTGCATCCAGGGAAGTCTTGAAATAGTTGCAGTAAAACTCTCTAACCCAGGAAGCATTGACCTATGTCAGGTTTCTCTCCAAGAAGAACCAGCCTCTCTGTTTGATCTGATCGGAGGTGTACTGCTGTAGTTCTTCTGGAATTTTCAGAGTTCTCTCTAGGTACAGGTTTCTGGAGGTGGAAAACACTGGATACTTCAGCTCAGAGTATCTGTTTGCAAATTTTACTGGATCTGTGGTAGTGAGGAGCTAGTCAGCCTTCTCCTGCGGCGTAAAGTGCTTTTCCCGCCAGGAGTCATCATGCATAATGTCCAGGATAGACATAGAGGATTCACCTCTTTTCCTTTTACTAGTGGTTGCCTTGCCTTTTCCTTTTCTTTGAGGGTCAGACATCCTGAAAAGAAAAAATTCCAGGATATAAATGAATAACAGAGCAGGAAAACAAGTAGGCAAATAGAATAATGGCAATATAAGCACATAGTGGCAAAAGAGCAGTAGAATTATGAGATGAGGTAAGTATATGTGCATAAGGGATTGTATTTGAGTTAGGAATCTGAGATGAAAAATCACAATCCAAAATGTAATATAAATAGAATTCATGTTAATTAGGAAAAACCATAATCATGCCTTGAGTTAAAAAGTTAAAGTAAATAGTTAAAAACCAAAAAGAGAAGTTTGAAAGTTAGATCGGTTAGGATTGAGAAAGAGGTTAGAAAGTGGAAATCAGTGAGTGAGTAAAAAGAAAGTCAGAGTAAGTGGCATGATGATAGGTTTCTAAGTAACAAGAATTTTACAATTATAAGCAACAGTAAACTCACAATCAAGCAAGGAAATCAGGTTGATGATGATTCATATAGATATGGAAATAGCAAAAATTGGAATTGAATCATCAAAAGTGCAATTTAGTAACCAGGAAATCGAAAAGAGTAAGAATGATGGCCCATGCATTCAAAATTGCCAAAACCAATGCATGAATGAGAAGGAAACAATTTGCAAAAAATTGGGCAGCATTCCAGCTAAAATTAGATATTCCCGGGTAATAAACAGCAAGCGGAATAGTTCATATAAGGTAAAATAAGGCTGCAAATACACATAAGTAATTTGAACATGAAAGAGCAATGGAACATCAGCATGATACAGTGAAGAACAGCATATGAACAGTATTAACATCACAGCAACATCAGAATTGCGAAAATTATAAAATAAGTAGCAAGAACAGCGTAATTAACAGGCCTAAATCCACTAACCACATCCTAGCTACCTAATCACCTAGAATTTACTACAAACATGCATCTCTAACTAGCCTAATTTGAACATAATTGAAAAAATATGCCACTAACTACGAATGAAAAAAAAATGGCGTTCGGCGGAACCTGGTAGGCGTATGAACTAAGGTAGGGATCAGAGAGATGGCGGTGGCAGAGTGATGGTGTTGGGAGGGGGCACGGCGGCGCGGTGGTGGGCGGCTGTTCGCGGTGGCAGGGGGTTTCGGGTAGAGTTAACGGTGGAGGGAGGTGGTTTAGGAAGAATGGGGGTAAGGGTGGTGGTGGTGGGAGGCGTGGCGATGATGGCTTGGCCGCGGTGGTGATGGTGCGGTGGTGGAGGGGGGAGAAGAAAGGGGAGAAGGAAGAAGGAGGAGGGGGTGTGGGTGGCGTCGCGGTCGTGGCTGGGTGGTCGAGGGTGGTGTGGCGGTCGGAGGTGGTTGGGGGTGGTGGTGTTTTTGGTGGGGAGCAGAGAGGGGGCAGAAGGGGGTATGGGGGGAAGGGAATGGGGGCGCGATGGGGGTAGGGTTTTGCATGACTGAGGGTTAGTCAATTCAAACCCACGCGAACGCATGGGGCACGCGATCGCGTGATTGGGTTGAAATGGGGTTGACGCGGTCGCGTGGTTGATGCGATCGCATGGAATGGGAAAAGATGAATGACGCGGTCGCGTGAGGCACGCGACCGCGTCGCTGGAAATTGTGCTAAACGCACAATTCTAGCGTCGTTTCAGTACAACTCTCTGTCTCCATTAGGGTGCCATGCTATCCACGCAACGCGGATGCGTCACTCACGCTTTCGCGTGGGACGAGTGTTGTTGCAAGTGATGCGTTCGCGTCAGGGATGCGAACGCGTGGGCCGTTTTGTGCTAAACGCATACCAGCCGCACGATTTCAGCCCAAATTTCTGGGCGTTGGATATTTACACCGATTTCCAGATCACGTGTTTGCGTGATTATCACGGACGCGTGGTAGTGTTTTTCGCGACTGACGCGAACGCGTTAGCAACGCGGTCGCGTCGCGCGCTTCTTTCTTTCTCTCTCTTCTTTTTTTTTTGAAATTATACAATTATGCAATTATGCAGTATGCAATACTAATGAATAATATTCAGGTTCAATGAAAAATAATATAATATAAAAACAAACAATACGAAATAAAACTGAAAAAGAAACGACCATACCATGGTGGGATGTCTCCCACCTAGCACTTTTAGTTAAATTCCTTAAGTTGGACATTGGATGAGCTTCCTGTTATGGTGGCTTATGCTTAAATTCATCCAGAATCTCCACCAATGTTTGGAATGCCAACAGCCTCCGGGGTCCCAAACTAGGCATGTAAAGCTTCTGAGCAGCTTCAAACAGATTCTCAGGCTCCCGGGGTGACGAATATCAGAATATTTTCCAGGATCCCAAACTTTGCTTTTAAATCCGCCTTTGTCTTAATATATATTTTTCCATCCGGGCGGTTTAGGAATTAGATTCTCACCAAGATGACCAAATATTTTTCGAGATCCATTCAATTGAACATGATACCAATCCGTGCACTTCGAATTGAAGCGTGGAACCTTATTGAATCTTGCGCACCAGCTCTGAGTACGAGCCATTTCCCTCTTACTCTTAAAGCCGCAGAGAGCTCTAAGCTGGCCATTTATTTCAAGCAAACCATATTCAAGTGGAAAAGTAAAGATAAAGGTTAAGGATTGTACCCACTTGAAGCTTGTATTAGGTGGTAATGGCCTTGGGATAGGTGTTTCCAGTGGTTCTATAAGTTTTACTCCCTTGTAATCTTCTATGAATTCCTCCACTTCTTTACAAGATTCTTCAACTGCAACTGCGTCCTGATCAAAGTCTTCTATGTCTTCCTCATCACTCAAGTCATAAGCTAGAGGTTGAGAAAAATCTACCTCGACATCATCTTCATACTTACTTGGATAAGGTTCTTCAATCTCAGAGAATTCACGTGCGGATGCAAGTTCATTACTAGGAGAACTTGGCTTGAGACTATCATCATCAAGGAAACTTGCGTCTTGGGTTATTTCGTCTAGTTCTTCATAAAATACCTGCTTTGGGGGTTGTGCACTATCCTCCTTAGCATCAATTGTAACGTCCTTGACGGAATTTTTCACAACTCTGGATTCCCATGGAGGTTCAGTATCTCCTAAATCTTCAATCAGTACTTCTTCTTCTTGGATAATTTGAGCTTCCTCCAATTGTTCCAGAATAAAGTTATGCTCATTACTACCCACTGGGGTTTCTAGTGTCTCGTTCATGCTACGTTCGTCATTAGATTCTCCACATAAAGCTATTGATTTCCTTGAGTGTCTAAACATCTGGAAGATAATTGATGTATTTCTTGCTCCAGCTGATGAAGGGTTGTATGAAGTTGATCTACTGTTTCCTTGAGGCTACCCTGTGATTCTTGAGGTGATGGATATGGACATGGTACATAGAGAAGTTGTGTTAGGGAGTAATTAGATTGGAATTGGGGTAAATAAGGATCATACGGTGGTGAATGGTGAAAAAGAGCTTGTGAGTGTGGTGGTTCGAAGTTATGTTGAGAGGATGGTCTATAAGCACATGGTGGAGCTTGTTGGTAACTACCAGGAGGTCCACCATATCTATCAGCTTGGTATGCATTGTAGAATGGTCTTTGTCCATGATATCTTGGAAGGTGTTGTTGCCGAAAGGGTTGATCAGATCCTCTTGGCTCCATCCAGCTTTGATTGCTTAGACCTTGATGCATATTCCTGTTATAGCTTCTATTCCCTTCAACAAATTCAGAATCAAACTCAAAGCGAGAGGGGTGAGAGTTCATAGTAGCTGAATAGAAATAAAAGAGAAGAACTAAAACAAATAAACAAGTAAAAGAAAAATATTTACAATAACCAATAATAAGGCACGCATTTTCAATTCCCCGGCAACGGCGCCATTTTGAAGAACGAATGTTTGACGGTTTAGAATTCAGAATAAATTCACGTTGTAAGTATAGTTTCTAAACCAAGCAATCATCCTTTCTTACAAACGTTTTGGTTGTCACAAGTAACAAACCCTTTTGAAATTGATAACCGAAGTATTTAACCTCGGGTCGTCTTCTCAAGGAATTGCAGGGAGGTGTTCTTATTATTGGTTATGAGTTTTGTAAATTGGGGGTTTTGAAAGTAAGGAACAAGTAAATTAAATGACAAGTAAAATAAATAAATAACTATAAAATAAGCTCTTGGCAAGGCATGAAAATTCGGAAGTCCTATCCTAGTTATTCTTATGAGAATTGAAATTAATCCCACTTAGTTCACCCTTACGAAAGCAAGAGAAAGTTAAGTGAACTAATTAGTTAGATTTCCCAAGTCCTAGCCAACTCCTAAGGAAAGACTAGAGTTAGTGGAATTCAATTCAATTAGCAAACATAACAATCAATCACGATAAGCTTAATAACTCAAGAATTTCCAGTTAATCAATTAAAGCCAAGGATATGAAAAGCTAAATAAGAATTATAAATCTGAAATACCTCAATTGCATTAATAAGAGAAAATCAATCTAAACATAAAGAGTTCACAAGCCAATTTGGCAACATAAGTAATTAAATGAGAGCATTAAAGTATCTGAAAGTAAAAGAGAAATATAAAGTAAAAGGAATATTGAACCTGATAAAGAGTTGAAATACTAAATTGAAATAATAAGAAATCCTAATCCTAAATCCTAAGAGAGAGGAGAGAACCTCTCCCTCTAAAAACTACATCTAAATCATGAAAAGTGAATAATTCGAGAGCTCCCTAAATGGACGCATTTCCCCACTTTATAACCTCTAATCTGTGTTTTATGGACTTAGATCTGGGCCAAAAAGGGCTTCAGAAATCGCTGGTAGCGTTTTCTGCTTTTTCTGCACGTGGCGTCTGTCACGTGTCCGCGTGGATCACGCGGTCACATCATCTGGGAGTTTTCCTTGTCACGCGTTCGCTTCGGTCACGCGTATGCGTCATCTTCGTTTTGCTCAAGGCACGCGTCCGCGTCAGTCACGCGTTCGCATCGCTGCCTTTTCGCGCTGGGCATGCGGCCGCGTCGTCCATGCGTTCACGTCGCTGCCAGTTTCTTCAAAAACTCCATTTTGTGCTTTCCTTCCATTTTTGTATGTTTCCTTTCCATCTTTTAAGTCATTCCTGCCTTAGGAGATCTGAAACTACTTAACACACAAATTACGGCATCGAATGGTAATAAAAGGTAATTAAAATAATTATTTATAAAACATAGGAAACATATTTTTCACATATATCACATAATAAGGAAGAGAAAGTAAAACCATGCAATTTACATGAATAAGTGAGTGAAGGATTGAATAAATCACCTAAATTGAGCACCAAATACATCATAAAATATGGGTTTATCACACAGCACGAGGGTAAGAATCCGTATATCATAGCCTATGCATCAAAAACACTGGATGGAGCCCAATCCCACTACACTACCACCGAAAAAGAACTCTTGGAAATAGTTTTCCCTTTGGATAAATTCTGAGTATATCTACTTGGTTCCAAGGTTGTAGTGTACTCGGATCATGCGGCGTTAAAGTATTTGTTGGCTAAGAAAGAATCCAAACCGAGATTGGTTCACAAAACCTAGTGGTGGATCACCTAAGTTGCCTTGAGCACACTAAAGGCGATACTACTCCTATTAATGATTCTTTCCCCCTTGAGGGCTTGCAAGCAATCTCAGAAGTCATTCCTTGGTATGCACCAATAGCCAATTACTTGGTATCCCGCACCTTTCCTCCTAATCTCTCCAAACATCAAAAGGATAAGCTAAAAATTGAATCTAAATACTATGTATGGGATGACCCATACCTTTGGAGATGTAGAGCAGATCAAGTAATTCGGAGGTGCATTCTATAAACCGAATTCCAATCAATCTTAGAAGCTTGCCACTCCTCCGAGGGAGGAGGCCATTATGGAGCTCAAAGAACGGAAAGGAAAATCCTAGATTGTGGATTTTGGTGGCCAACTCTTTTCAAGGACTCTTCTCTCTTTTGTAAATCTTGTTCTCAATGTCTTAGATTTGGTAATATCTCCAAAAAGGATGAAATACCCCAGCAAACCATGCTATTTTGTGAGATTTTTGATGTATGGGGTATCGACTTCATGGGGCCATTCCCAAATTCTAATGGTTTTCTCTACATTATACTAGCCGTTGATTATGTGTCCAAATGGGTGGAAGCGATACCCACCCGGACGGACGATGCTAATGTAGTCCTTTCCTTTGTGAGAAATAACATCATTTGTAGATTTGGGTCGCCACGAGAAATCGTGAGCGACCAAGGCTCACATATTTGCAATAAGAGAATGGAAGGACTCATGAAGAAATACGGCATCATACATAAAGTAGCCATGACCTATACCCCCAAACGAATGGCTAAGATGAGGTTTCCAATCGGGAGATTAAACGCATATTGGAAAGAATTGTTAAGCCTCATCAGAAAGATTGGAGTGCTAAGCTCACCGATGCACTATGGGCCTACCAAACGGCATACAAAACGCCAATTGGCATGAGCTCCTTTCGGTTGGTCTATGGCAAAGCTTTCCACTTACTGGTGGAAATAGAGCACAAGGCATATTGGGCCGTCAAGGAGTAAAATTCAAGTTTGGGAGGGGCCGGAATTGAGAGGAAGCTACAACTAGTGGAATTAGAGTATTTGCGGTTAGAAGCATATGAGAACTCTAGACTTTAGAAGGAAAGGATGAAAGCCGTGCATGATAAGACCATCAGAGGAAAAGAATTTACAGCCGGCGACCTAGTCCTCCTCTACAATTCAAGATTGAGATTGATGCCCGGAAAGCTAAGGTCAAGGTGGGAAGGACCTTATAGAGTCGAAAAGGCGGAGCCATATGGAGTCTATCACTTGCGCCATCCTTCAAGCTCCGACATTTTCAAAGTCAATGGGCATCGTCTAAAGTTGTATCTTGGTGAAAAGATGAAAAGCAACAAGGAGATGGAGGTGTTCCTTTTGGAAGATGCACCTAATGGCAAAGAGAATTGAGCTAGTGACCGTCCAACTTAAGGACATTAAACAAAAGTGCTAGGTGGGAGACACTCCATCATGGTGAGATCTACCCTTTTTCCTTCTTTTGTATATACTCTTGAACTCTTACTTGATTTGGTGATTGCTTAGCTTTTCAGTTTGTTTAGATAGACTTTATTGTGCTAGTTGTTATATTTATGAAGATTTGCATGGATTTTAAGTTGGTGGATTTTGAGTAGGTAGAAAACACCCCATTTTGAGTGGTATATGGAGTTTTAGGGTGTTTTTATACCATGTGGTTTGCTTGCCTACTGAATTTGTGAGAACAAGGCACTTCTTCACGTCTAAAAATAAAGGGGGGGGGGGGGGGCACGTGCGATTGCTAGATGCGTACATGTCGATGGTCTTCGCAGCCCCTGGTATAAAATTTCAGAGAGTTAGGCGAGCATTGGGCCAGCACTGAGCCCCACGCCTAACCCCACTCACACGTACGCGTCCATGATTCTGAATGCACAACCCACGCGTCCGCGTGGGTGACGCGCCCGCGTCGACTGCGCCACCTGCACCCCTAGCACATTTTCCAGAGACTTAGGCAAACTCTGGTTGACACTATGCCCCGCGCCTAATCTAGTTCATGTGTGCGCGCACCTGGCGCGAACGCGTCCCTCTGCTAGTTTGAAAATCGACGCGTAAGCATGCCTACCGCGTCCGCGTTGATCGCACAATTCGCACTCCTGGTAGATTTTTCTCGAGAGTTGCGCAAACATTGCGCCTACACTGTGCTGGGAACACAACTCCCCTTCACGCGTAGGCGTACATGACGCCTGCGCGTCCATCTGCCACATGCAAACCCCACGCGTGCGCGCACTGTGCGCATGCACGTCGATCTTACTAAAGCCAACTCCTGGTACTTCGACCAGAGAGTTGTGCGAGTTTTACGCCCGCATTGTGCCACTAGCACGATTACCTCCCACGCATGCGCGCACCTACCGCGTACACGTCCAATCTTCTTCTGCTGCCCACAAATACGCGTGGGCGACGCCTCCGTGTCCCTACTGTCTTCATGCCCATCCACGCGTACGCGTGGAGGGCGCGCGCGCATCGATCTCGCGACGTAACTTACCTGCGGCGTGCCTCTTTTCAAATCCCTTTACCCCTCTTCTCTTATTTCCATTTTCTTCCTCTAGTCCCACTTTCCCTACCCCTTCAACCACCACTATCAACCTCTCTCCGCCCTTTCACCGGCGGCACTGATCACCGGCGACCACCACGTCCGGTGGGTCTTCTCCTCCTCTCCCCTATTTCTCTTCCTCTTTCTTCTCACTTACATTCTCCATTACCTTCCCCTCCCTCACAAGGTACTCTCATCTTGCCTTTGTTCTTTGTTTTACCTCTTTCTTCTTCCTTCTTTAGTTGCATTTTTTTGTTTTTCCGCTTAGTTAGCTTCATTCATGTTTACTTGCTTGTTTGCTTTTTCTTCTTTTATTTTTTCCATTTCTCATGGGTGTTGGGAGTGGAGATTTCTATGGCATTAGTGGGTCCATTTGTTTTATTTGATTTCCTTGCAATATGTGGTGCTCTATGATAATTGATATTGCCTTGTGAGATGCTACATTGTCACATTTCCTCCATTTGTTTGTTGTTTAAGGGTTGCACACCAAGTGTTTGTTGAAAGGCACATATGAGTTTTATTTCAACTTTGCCTTAATGCTTTCCACTTAGTGTCCTTTCTCACTCACTTGCTTACTCATATGTGCATTGAGCCCATTATTCTTCATCTTGCTTCTTGTTATTGATGCTTGGGTACATACGTCTCATGCTTTTCCTTGCATGCTAAGTGACATGCCATTACTCCCTATTGTTGTCTTGCTCACATGTTGCAGCTGTCATATCTCCAAGACACCTATCTTTTTGTGGCTCTTTTTACCACTTGCATGATATTTTTATGTGTTTCTTTGAGTTTAATGAATGCTTTTCCTTTTTTTAGGATGGTTATCACAAAAGACAAAGGAAAGGCACCGAAGAAGCCGCCTACCAAGAAGGCGCCTCAAAGATCCACCACCAAAGTGCACCTAGCACCGACGGCTAAGCCCCTCTTTAAAAAGGCGAGGGGCATCATTAAGATTGATGAACAAGAGAAGGACAACCCTGCGAGGGACTCTATTAAGTTCCCCAACCGGTATTGTGAGCTCATGTTCCCCCTTATGGCTGAAAGGAACTATCACCCGGAACCTCTTCTCAAACCTCCGGCCCACATTATTGTGTTTGTCATACCCCGCATTGAGCGGCGGCAGTGGGGGTTCCTCTTGAGAAGACCGCAGGAGGCTAATCTCTCATGGGTGGTAGAGTTTTACTCCAACTTCCGCTCACCTTCTCTCACATCCGTATTTGTGCGTCGAAAGCAAGTCCCCATCACGGAGGAAGCTATTTAAGGAGTGCTTCAGACCGGACCATTGGCGGATGGGATAGACGCCTACCAAGAGGCCTTGAGGCAGCATTGCGAATTTGGTTTCAACTTCGATTGGGATGCTGTTCTCCGGGTAATTACCCACCCGGAAGCTTTTTGGATTCAAGGGAGAATGAGATCCCGGCCCAAGGGCATTGACGCACGTTACCTCACTGTGAAAGCTTGGGCGTGGGCCCAAATTTTATCCCATTATGTACTACTAAGCACCCATGGGTCATCAATCACCGCGGAGCTCGCCTTGTTGGTTTGGTGTATACTTACCGAGAAACCAGTCAATGTCCCTCTTCTCATCCGACAAGCCATGGGACGTGTCCATGCTAGGGAAACCTACCCTTCCCCGCCTTGGTAACCGAGTTAGTTGCTGCGGCCGCTGTTCCTCAGGAGACAAAGGATAGGAAATCACTTATTCCGATGGACGGCGATATCGTCCCATCCGGAAAATACCTCAGGCCTCCGACGTACACCGGGCACCCTGACATAGCCAATCCCATGGGCATTTCCACCACGTCGCCTGCACCACCTAGATCATACCACCAATGCCTTGAGGATCTCCATAAGAAGGTGGATCGATATGAACGGTGAAACCAACGGCGGTTTGCTTACACAAAGAATCTTTTGAGTTGTATGACCCCACCTATGGAGGAACCGGAGATTTCCACTTCCACCTCGAACGTGAGTGAAGATGGCTTGGATGGAGTGGACAACGGAAGCTATAAGGCCGATCGCCCCTTGCGCCTCACCAATAGCACCGAGGACGGTGCAAACTCTTAAGTGTGGGGAGATCGTTCGACCGGTCTCCATAGGTAACACCCAATAAACTTTGAATTTTCTTTAGGAAATTAGGATAGATTACATGGTTAGGTTTTGCTTTTTGAACACCTTTTGCATGTTAGTTATCTTTTGTTAGGTCTACTTGGCTAATGTAATGATTTCCTTCCCAAGAAACTATAATTTTTGGGCAACCCTACCAATTTGAAAAAAAATTTCTAATTTTTGTTGCTAAACTTGCATGGAGAATGTATTTTAGAACATGATTTTAGAGTTGAGAACACAAGCAAGTGAGGCTTGAGCCAATTGCGTGGTTACATTTTATAACTACTTATCTTCCTTCTTGTGTGCATTGTTCTCCTTCTAGGATTGTGATCCTTGATTTGCTTGACTCTATATGTCCATTATTGTGTGTATGAATGCCTATATGTGATTGAGGCCATCATTTCACTCAACCACTTACCCAAATAGCCTTACCCTACAACAACATTTGTTAGCCAAATTGAGCCTACGCTTAACCCACTTATTCTCAATTTTAGCACATTACAAGCCAAAAGTGCAAAACCATAAATGTCCTTATTTGAATCCTTGATTAGATTATGTTAGAGTGTGTGTGTCATTCAAGTGTGAGAAACGGGGGACATTGGTTGAGGTAAGAGCATATTTTCGGAAAATATTGGGGAGCGGGTATATACTCATGTGTCTATTGAATGTGTAAGCCATATGCATTGGTATTTTTGTATATAAATACATCAAAAGAAGAGAAAAAAAAGAGAAAAACAAAAAGAAAAATGAACGATGAAAAAGAAAAAAAAATATAGAAGGAAAAACAAAGGAAAAATAGAAAGAAAGAAAAAGGGGACAAAATGCTCCAAAGCAAGATTCAATAACTATCAATGCATATGTGTAGTGACCGAAGGTGAACACGTGAGTATATGGAAAAGTGAGGAATGGGTAGTTAGGTTAGTACTCGAATGTATAGGTTGTATATAAGTTAGGTGGGACGCTTAGGTTAATCAAAGATTCAAATTTTAGCCCACTTATCCGTATATATATATATACCCCTACCTTGACCCTAGCCCCATTACAACCTAAGAAAAGACCTCATGATATGTGTATGCATGCATAGAATAATTGTTCATTTTTAGAGGAAGAACAAATTTTGGAAAGCATGAAATAGAGGAGAATCGAGTGATCAACCCTATACACCGAGCGAATAGAGTGCAAACATTTCCGGTGAGGGTTCGAAGCTCATTCCTTGTTCCCGGCTCTCACGAGCGTTCTTCATGCAAGATTAGGCACTTCACTTTGATGTTTGAATTGGTAAAGTTCATATATCATCTTATCATTTTGCCCTACGTACTCATGTATGTTCTTGGAAGATTGAATTCCTTTGACCAAGTAGATAATAGCATTCATTTTAGTTGCATTCATAGAGGTAGATTGCATCTCATGAATCTCACCCTTTTGTGAATCTTTGATCTTTGGTTTTCCTTCAAGCATGAGGGCATGCTTAGTCTAAGTGTGGGGAGGTTGATATACCCTGTTTTTAGGTTTTATCTTGTATAGATTTTAAGGGCTTTATCAATGATCTTTCACACTTATTCATATAAAAATGCATGATTTTGTGTTCCTATGCCAACTTTGCTTCATGAATGAAAACATGCATCTTTTGCATTAAATTAGATATATGTGAATCCTCCTCTATTACCATTCGATGCCGTGATCTATCTGTTGAGTGATTTCAGAAGTTATAGGGCAAGGATGGCTTAGAAAAGAGAAATGAAGCATGCATAAATGGAAGGAACAACAAAATTAGAGCTTTGGAGTTTTGAGCAGCGACACGTACGTGTGCCTTGCATGTACGCGTGGATGCGCGCCACCAAGGTCGGTGTGAGGAAGCCAAAGCCAGAGCTGGCGCATTTTCATGGCTAGGCCAGATCCCCAAGGACGCGCACGCACGTTTGACGCGTGCGTGTGGATTGTAAAAGCTCCAGGGACGCGTACGCGTGCGGTGCACGTACGCATCGGTGCCATACGTGACTTTTAAAGAGAAAACGTGACTAGCAATTTCAGGGCAGTTACAAACCCTGTTTGGAGCAGAATTCTGGCGGGAAAAGGCATAAGAAGACCAAGGATTGAAGGGATCCACATCTATTGACTCATTTTTAGATATTTTTAGTTGGAAGTTACATTTTTAGAGAGACAAAACTCCAACTTCTCTCTAACATCTCTCTAGGGTTTAGCTTCTCAAATTTGGGATTCTCTTGTTAAATTTGGTGAGATCTATTATCAATTCACTTCTACTTTGCTTCCAATTGTAGATCTAGATTCTCATACTCTCAATTTAGTTCTTGTTGTTCAAGTTACTTGTGGATCTTAGCTTTTGGGTGTTGTTGCTTCTATTTCCATTGATACATTGAGGTAATTCAAGTTCTTAGCCTTCAATTGTTTGATTGTTGCTAATATCATGTAGTGGACATCTTTGAATTCAATTTTATTCTCAATTTTACAATTCTTCTCATTATTGCTCTCCAAGTGTTTGAGAAAATGCCAACTTTAACTATGGAGTCGACTTTTCTTACTTGGCTTAGAAGTTGAGACATTGGAGACACTTGAATTATTAATATCTTTTGTTGATTATCAATTGGAAATTGCTAATTGATTTGCATGTCACTAAAGCTAGACTTCCCTAGGGTTAGAGATGAGCGGATAATTTATACCCTTTTTGGCATTGTTTTTACATAGTTTTTAGTATGTTTTAGTTACTTTTTATTATAATTTTATTAGTTTTTATTCAAAAATCACATTTCTGGACTTTACTATGAGTTTATGTGTTTTTCTATGATTTTAGATATTTTCTGGCTGAAATTGAGGGACCTGAGCAAAAATCTGATTCAGAGGTTGAAAAAGGACTGCAGATGCTGTTGGATTCTAGCCTCCCTATACACTCAAAGTGGATTTTCTGGAGCTATAGAAGCCCAATTGGCGCGCTCTTAATTGAGTTGGAAAGTAGACATCCTGGGCTTTCCAGCAATATATAATAGTCTATACTTTCCTCGAGATTTGATGGCCCAAACTAGCGTTCAATGTCAACCCAAGGAATTCAAGCGTAAAATGCCCAAACTGGCACCAGAATTGTAGTTAAACGCCCAAACTGGCACCAAAGCTGGCGTTTAACTCCAAAAATAGCCTAAGCACGAAAAAGCTTCAATGCTCAGCCCAAGCACACACCAAGTGGGTCCTGGAAGTGGATTTCTGCACTATCTGCACTTAGTTACTCATTTTCTGTAAACCCTAGTTGCTAGCTTAGTATAAAAACTACTTTTAGAGACTTATTTTGGGGGAGGACATTTTTACATTTCATATTGTACACGTTTGGGAGCTGGCCACACGGCCATGCCTAGACCTTTCACTTATGTATTTCCAACGGTGGAGTTTCTACACCCCATAGATTAAGGTGTGGAGCTCTGCTGTTCTTCATGAATTAATGCAATTACTACTGTTTTTTCTATCCAATTCACGCCTACTTCTTCTCCGATATATACTCTCGTACTTAATTCAGTTAAGTCAGAATGAAGGGGTGACCCGTGACAATCACCCAATCTTCATTACTCGCTTAGCCAAGGTCGCGTGCCTGACAACCACAAAGCGATCTACATGATGTTCAACGTAGTCATTGGACGATAGCTGGAGTATATTCTCTTGGGTTTCTAATCTAAGATTATAACCTTCATGGTATAGGCTAGAATAAAGGCAGCATTCCCGGGATCCGGAAAGTCTAAACCTTGTATGTGGTATTCCGAGTAGGGTCCAAGATCCGGAAAGTCTAAACCTTGTCTGTGGTATTCTGAGTAGGATCTGGGAAGGGATGACTGTGACGAGCTTCAAACCTGCGAATGTGGGGCACAAGTGACAGTGTGCAAAAAGACAATGGTCCTATTTCGATGCTAGCGGGAACCGACAGATGATTAGCCCTGCGGTGACAGCGCAGATGGATTTGTTTTCATCCGAGAGGATCATACAGCTTGCCATGGAAGGAGGTAACGCATGGTTGGAAGAGGGCAATAGGAAAGCAGAGGTTCTGAAGCAACAAAGCATCTCCAGACGCTTATCTAAAATTCCTACCTATGAATTACATAAGTATGTCTATCCTATTTTATATTTTATTTATCTTTTAATTATCAAAACATTATAACCATTTGAATCCGCCTGACTGAGATTTACAAGGATGACCATAGCTTGCTTCAAGCCGACAATCTCCATTGGATCGACCCTTACTCACGTAAGGTTTATTACTTGGACGACCCAGTGCACTTGCTGGTTAGTTACGCGGATTTGTGTAAGAAGTCTTGAGATCACGTTTTCCCACACCAAGTTTTTGGTGCTATAGCCAGGGAACGAACAATCACGATTTTGTGTACCAAGTTTTTGGCGCCATTGCCGGGGATTGTTCGAGTTTGAACAACTGACGGTTCATCTTGTTGCTCAGATCAGGTAATTTTATTTTATGTTTAAGCATTTTATTTTTAATTTTATTTTCAAAAAATAATACAAAAAAATAAAAATATACAAAAAAGAAATTTTATTTTGTTCTTCAGAATTTTTAAGAACGAATTCTAGAGTTTCAGATGATGCTTTTATCATCACAGGAGCTAGTTGATTCCCATCAATTTGGTTGTTGTATGTAATGTACTGCTGAAGCTTGGCTAGCCATGTCTAATCTTTTTAGACTGAAGCTTTAGACTAACATTGTATGATTCCTGGAATTCGTATTAAAAATTTTGAATTTCTTTATTTTCTTTTTCAAAATAATTTTCGAAAAATACAAAAAAAATTTCATAAAATCATAAAAATAAAAAATTTTGTATTTCTTGTTTGAGTCTAGTGTCAAATTTTAAGTTTGGTGTCAATTGCATTTTTCTTATTTTCGAAAATTCATGCATGGTGTTCTTCATTGATCTTTAACTTGTTCTTGATGATTCTCTTTGTTTGATCTTTGATTTTTCTTGTTTTGTGTCTTTTCTTATTTTTCATATACATTTTTGAATTATTAGTGTCTAAAGTTTAAAAATTTTTAAGTTTGGTGTCTTGCATGTTTTTCTTTTCTTAAAAATTTTCAAAAACATGTTCTTGATGTTCATCAAGATCTTTAAAGTGTTCTTGGTGTTCATCTTGATATTCAAAGTGTTCTTGCATGCATTATTAGTTTTTATCTTAAATTTTTATGTTTTGCATCATTTAGTTATTTTTCTCTATCCTCATTAAAAATTCAAAATTCAAAAAAATATCTTTCCCTTATTTCACTCATAAATTTCGAAAATTTGAATTGATTTAGTCATGAAATTTTAAAATTTAATTGTTTCTTATTAGTCAAGTCAAATTTTCAATTTAAAAATTCTATCTTTTCAAATTTTTTTTAAAAATCAAATCTTTTTCAATTTCCTTCTTAATATTTTCGAAAATTTTAAAATTTGATTTTCAAAATATTTTTCTTATTTTTATTTCATATTTTCGAAATTAATGCTAACATTTAATATTTAGATTAAAAAATTTTCAAGTTGTTACTTGCCTATTAAGAAAGGATCAATCTTTAAATTCTAAAATCATATCTTTTAGTTTCTTGTTAGTCGAGTAATCAACTTTAATTTTCAAAATCAAATATTTTTAATTTCCAATTCAAGTCTTTTTCAAAATGATTTTCAATCATATCTTTTTCTACTTCAATCATATCTTTTTCAAAACTTAATTTCAAAATCTTTTCTAACTTCTTATCTTTTCAAAATTGATTTTCAAATCTTTTTCAATTAACTACTTGACTTTTTGTTTGATTTTAAAAGTTTTCTATTTCAATCATATCTTTTCTCTAAAATTTGAAAAATAAATAAATTAATTACTATTTCTTATCTTTTTCAATTTTTAATTCGTTTCTTCTCTTAATTTTCGAATACTAACCAATAATTAAAATAAAAACAAAAATATTTTCCTTTTATTTTAATTTAAATTTCGTATTCTCCCTCTTTCTCATCTCTTTCTATTTATTTATTTAATCACTAACACTTCTCTTCTTCTTAAAATTTGAACCCTCTCTCCCCCTCTGTGTTCGAATTTACTTTTTTTATTCTTCTATTCTTCTCTTCTTCTACTCACATAAGGAATCTCTATACTGTGACATAGAGGATTCCTCTTCTTTCTCTGTTCTCTTCTTTTTCATATGAGCAGGAACAAGGATAAAAACATTCTTGTTGAAGCTGATCTTCAACTTGAAAGGACTCTAAAGAGAAAGCTAAGAGAAGCTAAAGCACAACACTCTGGAGAGGACCTGACAGAATTTTTCGAGAAAGAAGAAGACATGGCCGAACCCAACAACAATGGTGAAGATGAAAGAAAGATGCTTGGTGACTTTATTGCACCCTCTTCTGACTTCTGTGGAAGGAGCATCTCAATTCCTGCAATTGGAGCAAACAACTTTGAGCTTAAGCCTCAATTAGTTTCTCTGATGTAGCAGAATTGCAAGTTTCATGAACTTCCATTAGAAGATCCTCATCAATTCTTAGCTGAATTCTTACAAATCTGTGACATTGTTAAGACTAATGGGGTTAATCCTGAGGTCTACAGACTTATGCTTTTTCCCTTTGCTGTAAGAGATAGAGCTAGGACATGGTTGGACTCACAACCTAAAGACAGCCTGAACTCTTGGAAAAAGATGGTCAATGCTTTCTTGGCCAAATTCTTTCCACCTCAAAAGTTGAGCAAGCTTAGAGTGGAAGTCCAAACCTTCAGACAAAAGAAAGGTGAATCCCTCTATGAAGCTTGGAAAAGATACAAGCAATTGATCAGAAGGTGTCCTTCTGGCATGCTTTCAGAATGGAGCATCATATGCATATTCTATGATGGTCTGTCTGAATTGTCCAAGATATCATTGGATAACTCTGCTGGTGGATCTCTTCATCTAAAGAAGACGCCTGATGACAAGTCATCTTAGTCTAGTTTTACTAGTCTTTTTCTTTGTTTTTATTAGGTTTTATGCACCTTCTTGCATTATAAGTAAGTAATTTAGAATGAAATTGTATAGTTTCTTTGAATCAAACAACCACTATTTAATTGATGCTAAATTATGAGGTTCAAGCTAAATTTAATTAATTTTTAATGATTTATAAACCTTGTGAATTTGGTGATACTTTGATTGGTTGTTTTGATTACTTGAAGGTGAAGAAAATAAGAAAATAAGAAAGCGTGGCTTAAGAAGCGTGGCCCAAGGAAGAAAAGAGTGTGGCAAAGGAAACAATGAAGGATGGCACATGGAAGGAGGAAGCATAGTGCTCTCTTCAGGAGCGGAGCACTCTCTCAAGGAAGCATAACAAAGGACCAAGAAAACAAGGCTTAATGCTCTGCTCCCCTTGAGAGCGGAGCACAATTTGAAGCCAAGAAACAAGGGAAGGAAGAGCAATGCTCCGCTCTCCTTGAGAGCATTATCGGGCTTCCACCAAAATAAATCAAAGGAAATTATTTGCCAAATGCTCTCTGATAAACCCATATTTCATGAGTTCTTTTGTGCTTAATTATAGTGATTTATTCAACTCTTCACCTACTTATTCACATTAATTGCATAGTTTTACTTTCCCTTCCTTATTATGTCATATAATGAAAAACATGTTTTCTAAGCTTTAAAAATTAATTATTTTAATTACCTTTTCCATTCGATGCCGTGCTTAGTGTGTTGAGTAGTTTCAGATTTTCTAAGGCAGAATGACTTAAAGGATGAAAAAGGAAACATACTAAAATGGAAGGAGAAAGCAAAACGGAGCTTTAAAGGAACTGGTATCCACGCGATCGCATGGATGACGCGATCGCGTGCCAAGCACGAATCAGTAGCGACGCGGCCGCATGACTGATGCGACCGCGCGCCTTAAGCAGAACGCACATGACGCGGTCGCATGGCTGACGCGACCGTGTGGCAAGGAAAAGCTCCGAATGACGCGACCGCGTGACCCACGCGGACGCGTGACAGAGGCCACGCACCAGAAATTGCAGAAAACACTCATAACAAGTTCTGAGGCCTTTTTTGGCCCAAATCTAAGTCCAGAAGGCATAGACCAGAGGTTATGAAGTGAGGGAATGCATCCATTCAGAGGGAGCTCGCATATTTTCACCTTTCAATGAATTAGATTTAGTTGAGAGGGAGATCTTCTCTCTCTCTCTTTTAGGATTTAGGATTTCTTCTTGTTTTAAGAGTAACTCTGGATCCCAGGTTTAATGTTCTTTTAGTATTACTTCTCTTTATTTATTCCAACATTTGAATTGATTATTATTATTTATGAATTATTCCATGTTACAGATTTCTATTTGAATTAATAATGATTAAGGTATTTTCAGTTTATGATTGTTCTCTTTGACTTAAGTTGCCATTGCTTCCCATCTAAGGACACTTTTATTATTCCAGAAATTTTACTTTTCCCCTTTTGGTTCTGGTTAAGAATTTAGTAACTCAACAGTTATTAAACTCAACATAATTGATAATCGTTATCTTGCTAATTGAGCTGAACTTAAATAATTCCAACCTTTTCTGAGGAAATAATTAGGATTCAAAGGTCAATTTAATTAGTCCCTTGACTTTCCTTTGCCCTGGTAAAGGTTGACCAAGTAGAGTTTAGATTCAACTTTCATTATAGTTGAGAGAGATAACTAAGTTGGACCTCTAATTTCTCTACCTTGCTAAAAGTTGCTTTACAGTTATTATTTATTCTTAATTGCCATTTAATTCACTCGTCATTTAGATTACTTGCTTCTCACCTTCTAAACCCCGATTATAACCTTTATAGCCAATAATAAGAACATACTTCCTCGCAGTTCCTTGAGAAGACGACCCGAGGTTTGAATACTCGGTTAATAATTTTTAAAGGGGTTTGTTACTTGTGACACCCAACATGTTTGTACGAAGGGATTTTTGCCGGTTTAGAAAATATATCTACAACGCAACCGTTTCTATGAATTTCTTTACTGGTAGAAAACCCGACGTCAAAATGGCGCCGTTGCCGGGGAACTGCTAACGTGTGCCTTATTATTGGTTATTGTAAGTATTTTTTTTTGCTTGTTTATTTATTTTTGTTCTCCCTTTTTCCCTCTTTATCTTTATTTGCTACTATGAACTCTCACCCCTCTCGCTTTGAGTTTGGTTCTAATATTGTTAAAGGAAATAGAAGTTACAGTAGGAATGTGCATCAAGGTCAGACCAATCAAGGATGGATGGAACCAAGAGGATCTAATCAACCCTTTAGGCAGCAACACCCTCCGAGATATCCTGGGCAAAGACCATTCTACCGTGCATACCCAGCTGAAAGACATGGTGGACAACCTTGTAACTACCAACAAGCCCCACCCCGTGCATATGAACCATCCTTTCAACATAACCTCGAACCACCACACTCACAAGCTTCTCTTCACCATTCACCATCATATGATCCTTCCTTACCCCAATACCAATCCAATCGTTCCCGATCGTCACCACTTTCCTTTGTATCATGTCCAAGTCTGGAAAATCGCGAAGCAAAGGATCGCCTAAAGGAAACAATGATTAAATTTCAAACAACCGTTCAACAGTTGGAGCAAGCACTAATTCAATGGGCTACTAGGCGCTTAAATATACAAGGATCAACCACAACTCCATGTGGACAGCCCGATAAAGAGCATAGCATGAAAGAAATACTAGAGACTCCAGTGGGCAAGACAGAGAATGAATTCATACTAGAACAAGTGGAAGAAGCTGTCACTGTTCAAGAAGAAGAGTTGGTTGAAGATCTAGGCGATGCTGAACTTCCTTGGGAATCCAGAATTGAGGAAAACTCCGTCCAAGATGCCACAGTTGATGCTAAGGAGGATACCGTACAATCTCCAAGGCAAGTTGTTTACGAAGAATCAGACGGAATAATCCAAGAAGCAAATTTCCTTGATGATGATAGTCACAGGTCTAGTTCTCCTAGTGATGAACTTGCGTCCGCAAGTAAATTCTCTGAGATCGAAGAATCTTCCCCAAGCGAATATGAAAGTGATGCGGAGGTAGATTTCTCTCAACCTCCAATCTATGACTCGAGTGATGAGGAAGACAAAGAAGACTTTGACCAAGATACAGATACAGTTGAAGATCTTTGCAAGGAAGTGGAAGAATTCACAGAAGAACACAAGGAAACGGAACTTGCAGAACCACCAAAAACACCTATCCCAAGGCCATTACCACCCAATACAAGCTTCAAGTGGGTACAATCCTTAACTTATAATTTTACTTATTCACTTGAATATGGTTTGCTTGAAACAGATGGCCAGCTTAGAGCTTTCTGCGGCTTTAAGAGTAAGAGGGAAATGGCTCGTATTCAGAGCTGGTGCACCAGGTTCAATAAGGTTCTACGCTTCACCCCGAAGTGCACGGATTGGTATCATGCTCAATTGCATGGATCACGGAGAATGTTTGGTCACCACGGTGAGATTCTACTTTTTAACCCGCCCAAATGGAAACTTACAAATCAAAACGGAGGCGGATCTAAAAACATAGCTTGGGATCATGGATTATGTTCTGACATTCGCCATCCCGGGAGGCTGGATATCTGTTTAAAGCTGCGCAGAAGCTTTACATGCCTAGTTTGGGACCCCAGAGGCTATTGGCATTCCAAGCACTGGTGGAGATTTTTGGACGAATTTAAACACAAGCCACCATAACAGGATACTCTTCCAATGTCCAACTTAAGGACTTTAACTAAAAGTGCTAGGTGGGAGACAACCCACCATGGTATGGTCGCTTCTTTTTTTTCAAATTATTTCTTGTTAATTGCTTTCATTTTTCCTTTTTCATTTTTATTTATTAAACCTGGAATCATGCATAAGCATCCATGATAGTCATTGCATTCTGCACTTTTCATGCATAAAAAAAAAATAAAAAAGTGGTTGCACGACGCGACCGCATGCCCCATGCGATCGCGTCATATCGCGAAAAACATCACCCATGCGACCGCGTGACCCACGCGGCCGCGTGATATATATATCGGCGTAAGGATCCAACGAACAGAAAGTTGAGCTGGAATCGTGCGGCCTTTGTGCGTTTCGAACAAATTGGCCCACGCGATCGCATGCCCCATGCGATCGCGTCACATGTACAATATCAATCCCACGCAACCGCGTGAGCGACACGATCGCGTCGCACGGATTGCACATCACCCCAAAAGGAGACAGAGAGTTGCGCTGAAACGGCGCTGGAGTCGTGCGTTTAGCACGAATTCCAGCGACGCGATCGCGTCAACCTTCTTTCCCTCCTCTCATGCGATCGCGCACTCCACGCGATCACGTCACTCCCATTCTCGTCCCAGCCACGCGACCGCGTGCTCCACGCGGCCGCGTGGATTCGAAAATATAACCCCCCCAGCCCGCGAACCCTATCAGTCGCGCAGCCCTCCCCTTTCACCCCCAACCCTCTTCTCCTTCTCTCTTCTTCTCCTTCCCAGTCACCGCCGACCAGCCGCCACACCACCACCCCAACGCCGCCGCCACCCCGTACGCCGCCGCCCTAACCCCCTCCCCTCCCTTCTTCTCCCTTCCTCCTCTCCCCTCCCCTCTCCGCTACTGCCTACGCGACCACCGCCCCCCACCGCCGGCAACCCAGCCGCACACCCCTCCGCCACCCACCCGCAAGCCCCCCTCCCTTCCTCTATCACCAACCCAAATCCTCACCGCCACTGCCCCCTCCGCCGCCACCACCGCATCGCCGTGCACCACCACTGCGCCGGACGCCGCCGCAGCCACCTTCTTCCCTGTTCCACCCCTTCCGCTTACCAGGTTCCGCAACACGCAACCAATTTTTTTATCTGTTCGTCACTTTTTTGTATTTTTTTTATTCCATTTATGTTCATAATTAGGATAGTTAGACTTGCATGTTGTAGTGGATTTTTAGGTTGTTAGGTAGCTTAGGCTGTGGTTAGTAGATCTAGGTCTGTTTACTTGCACTGTTCTTACTTCTGTTTTATCCTATGTGCATATATGTTGCTGCTATAATCATGTTTCATATGCTGCTTTCTTGTATGTTGCTGCTGTTTACATTGAGTTTTTATGTTTATTTTATATCTATGTACATGCAGCTTGATTTTTTTAATTCATATGAACTGATTAAATTGCTGTTTATTTTCCGGGACAATCCAATTTTAGCCGGAATACTGCCCAATTTTTTTAAAATTTGTTTTCATTCATATTTTGGTTTGGCATTTCTGAAATCTGTTTTACTCTGCTTTACCCAAACCACTACATGAATGCTATGGCAGACCTTCTCATCCTTTTTGATTTCCTGGTTCATAAACTGCTTGTTCAATTATGAGTACTTCTATTCTTACTTGTGAATCCTTGTTATATGGAATTTTTCTATGCCACTTACCTTCCTAACTCACTAATTTTCATTTACTATTTTTCAAATCCTAACCATACTAACCCTTTTGATCTCTTTTCTGATTATTTTCACTTTCCTCTAACTTTCTAACCATGGCGTATTGCTTAATTTTTTTTCCATTTAACATTAATTCAATCACATTTCATATACTCATTTTCCTTATTTTATTTTTCCTTTGCCGCTTGGATTTCCTTTATTTAATTGCCTATTTGCTTTTCTATTTTATCCAATTCCTGGTTTTCTGTTTTTCAGGATGTCTGCTTCACAGAGGAAAAGTAAAGGCAAGCGCAAGAGAGGAGATTCCTCCCAGTCCATCATTTCTTTAATGCACGATTCATCATGGCGGGAGAAGAATTTCACACAGCAGGAGAAAGCTAACCAACTGCTTCCTGCAAATGATCCTATAAAATTTGCAAACCAGTACTGTGAACTGAAGTACCCGACTTTTGCAAACTCCAGAAATCTATACCTGGAACGTACCTTGAAGATTCCAGAGGCCCTCCAGCAGTACACTACTGAGCAAATCAAGCAAAGGGGCTGGTACTTTCTGGAGAGACCACTGATAGAGGTCAATGCATCTTGGGTCCGGGAATTCTATTGCAACTACTACCTTACTACCTTAGATGCAGTGAACCTGAGAGGAAAGCTAATTCTAGTCACTGAGGAGGCCATAGAGACCATTCTCCAGCTCCCAGCCAAGTCTGATTAGCCAGATGGTTTTGCACAGGCTGAGGAGGACATAGGCCAGATGCAGTTTGACTAGGATGCTGTGAAGGCAAGGATAGCTCTCGACCCTGCTGTTCCTTGGGAGATGGGTCAGAACACCACTATGCCTAGAGGGATCAAGAGAGTGTACTTAAATGATGAGGCTCGGCTTTGGCATCAGATCTTGAGTAAATTTGTGATGCCGAGTACTCACGAGACGGAGATCCTGGCTACCATGATCACCCTCCTTTGGTGTGTGCTGGAGGGTAAGGACATTTATCTGCCTCGTTTTATCCGGCATTATATGGCCAGGGCCCACGTCCGAGGCACCCTCCCCTTTCCTTACCTGGTTACACGGCTAGGCCGTCAGGCTGATGTGCCTTGGGAGGATGCCGATGAGAGACCACCAGCAGCGGACTGCAGGAAGATCATCCCGCACAGCAGGAACTTCCTTGCTTTGGGCTACAGACCACCACCTGTCACTGCTACTGATGAGACAGCCCCTCCATCTGCTGGACCCTCTTCATCCACAGCTGCCCCAACTGCCCCTGCTGCCACCACTGCACCTCCACCCGCCTCTAAGCCGGTCTATCGCCTTGTGCACCGTCTATTCCGCCAGCTTGATCAGATGGAGCGCCGTAACAGGCGCCGGTATGAGAGATTAGAGCGCCGCAGCAGGCAACACTATTCCCATCTGAAGCTGATGATCAGACAGGGCGCCGACATCCCCTCCGAGCCTGACACCCCTTCAGAGCCATCAGAGGATGAGCACGAAGAGGAGGATGAGCACGAGGAGGAGCCTCATTCCCAGGCGGAGACTCATCAGCAGGCAGCCACGGAGCAGGCTGCCCCGCATAAGGAGGTTATGCCCCAGATAGAGGCTGCAGATCCGGAGATCCCGCTCCAGTCCGTCCCACCTCCACAGCAGCCAGACCCCCAGCCCACCACCGTCACGGAGACCCCAGCTGCCATCCCTACCATTGATGACACTCCTTCACACCAGGCTTGATTGAGCATCCAGGACGATGTTTCATTTTAAGTGTGGGGAGGTCGCCATCTCTGGCGTTTATTTTGGTGAACCACTACATACTTTTTCTTTTATTTTGGATATTTTTTTGTATTTTTCTTTTATTGTTATTTTCTGAGTACTTATACATTGCTACTTGTGTATTTTACTCTATTTTCTGCATTTTGCATCTTTAGTTCATACTTCAGCCATTTAGTTTATTTTAGTTATTTAGTTTAGTTTGCAATTCTGATTTATTAGTGGATTAATTAGTATAGTTTACCCTTTTTAGCATAAGATAGTATAGTTTAAATAGAAAAATATAGAAAGGAAGTAAACTAGAAACTTTAATAGAATCAAAATAACCCACACCTTGTATATATAGCATTACATGTTAGTTGACAACATTTCATCAAGGAGGAACATTAAAACTTTAAAAGCTACCCTAAATAATTTTTTCAAGATAATAATGGGAATTTTTAACTAAACCTGCATACAATATATGAATGATATATGATGCTTGAGTTAGAGAACACACAGCCTGTGAGTCTTGAGCTTAAATTGTATGGTTGCATTCAAACCATAATTTTATTTCTGTGTGTCACATTTCTTTTTATTCTGATGTTCTTTACTTTGCTTTAATCTATATATCCAATTATAGAATATAGAATAAGATACATATCAAGAGAATGATTGAGGCCATCATTTGATTTTAGCTCACTTACCCCAAATTAGCCTATCTTTTACATCACCCTTGTTAGCCTCGTTGAGCCTTTCAAAACCCCTTTATTCTATTTAGCCAAATTACTAGCCTTAAGCAGAAAAACAAAATAAAATCCCAAGTGAATCCTTGGTTAGCTTAAGATAGACAAATTATGAATAGAGTAAAATGTGGGAAGCCTTTTGGGATCATGGGTAATAGAAACAAAAAGGTAGAAAAGTAAAAGGGAATAAAATAAAATTTGGGAAGCATGCTCATGAGAAAATCTAAATGATTCAATTATCATGTGCGTTAAAAATTTTTTTTTTTTTTTTTTCAGCATCCAAATAAAAGGGGATACAAAAAAAGAAATTCCCCAATGAAAACAATGCACATGGAATAAAAATAAAAAGTAAAATATGAGCATGTAACAATAAGTGGGAAAATAGGTAAAGAAGTTTTATCTTGCTAAATATGTATGTTAGGTGAGATCTTAGTCTAATTAAGGATTCACTTATTAGCTCACTTGACCCTATACATAAATCCTTACCTTTACCTTGACCACATTACAACCTTAATTAAGACCTCATGACTTTTTGGTATGACTATATTCTATAATTGTTGATTGGTTAGATGAAAAACAAAGCTGTAAGAAATTAAGAATAAAAAGAAAAATAGAGCGAATAAACCCAATAAACACCGAGGGACTAGAGAGTAAACACAAAATCCAGTGAGGATTTAATAACTCATCAACATATATCCGTGCTCAAAATTTACTAATTGTTTTGCAAGTTTGTACAATGTTTTTTTTCCCATCTCATTTGCTAAAGTACTTTATTATTTAAGGGTTGGCTATATATATACACACAACTCCTTGAGAATGTGAATTAACTTAGCTACATGTAAGCTTTATATATGAGTGGATGAATTACAATTGCATGACTCATTAGGTAGATGCATTTAGCATAGGTTACATTTCATAACATTCCATCACTTTAACCTTAATTATTTACCTTGGATTTAGCATGAGGACATGCTAGTGTTTAAGTGTGGGGAGGTTGATAAATCCATATTTCATGAGTTCTTTTGTGCTTAATTAGAGTGATTTATTCAACTCTTCACCTACTTATTCACATTAATTGCATAGTTTTACTTTCCCTTCCTTATTATGTCATATAATGAAAAACATGTTTTCTAAGCTTTAAAAATTAATTATTTTAATTACCTTTTCCATTCGATGCCATGATTAGTGTGTTGAGTAATTTCAGATTTTCTAAGGCAGAATGACTTAAAGGATGAAAAAGGAAACATACTAAAATGGAAGGAGAAAGCAAAACGGAGCTTTAAAGGAACTGGTATCCACGCGATCGCATGGATGACGCGATCGCGTGCCAAGCACGAATCAGCAGTGACGCGGCCGCATGACTGATGCGACCGCGCGCCTTAAGCAGAATGCACATGACGCGGTCGCATGGCTGACGTGACCGCGTGGCAAGGAAAAGCTTCGAATGATGTGACCGCATGACCCACGCGGACGCGTGACAGAGGCCACGCACCAGAAATTGCAAAAAACGCTCATAACGAGTTCTGAGGCCCTTTTTGGCCCAAATCCAAGTCCAGAAGGCATAAACCAGAGGTTATGAAGTGAGGGAATGCATCCATTCAGAAGGAGCTCGCATATTTTCACCTTTCAATGAATTAGATTTAGTTGAGAGGGAGATCTTCTCTCTCTCTTTTAGGATTTAGGATTTCTTCTTGTTTTAAGAGTAACTCTGGATCCCAGGTTTAATGTTCTTTTAGTATTACTTCTCTTTATTTATTCCAACATTTGAATTGATTATTATTATTTATGAATTATTCCATGTTACAGATTTCTATTTGAATTAATGATGATTGAGGTATTTTCAGTTTATGATTGTTCTCTTTGACTTAAGTTGCCATTGCTTCCCATCTAAGGACACTTTTATTATTCCAGAAATTTTACTTTTCCTCTTTTGGTTCTAGTTAAGAATTTAGTAACTCAACAGTTATTAAACTCAATATAATTGATAATCGTTATCTTCCTAATTGAGCTGAACTTAAATAATCCCAACCTTTTCTGAGGAAATAATTAGGATTCAAAAGTCAATTTAATTAGTCCATTGACTTTCCTTTGCCCTGGTAAAGGTTGACCAAGTGGAGTTTAGATTCAACTTTCATTATAGTTGAGAGAGATAACTAAGTTGGACCTCTAATTTCTCTACCTTGCTAAAAGTTGCTTTACAGTTATTATTTATTCTTAACTGCCATTTAATTCACTCGTCATTTAGATTACTTGCTTCTCAACTTCTAAACTCCGATTATAACCTTTATAGCCAATAATAAGAACATACTTCCTCGCAATTCCTTGAGAAGACGACCCGAGGTTTGAATACTCAGTTAACAATTTTTAAAGGGGTTTGTTACTTGTGACACCTAACACGTTTGTACGAAGGGATTTTTGCCGGTTTAGAAACTATATCTACAACGCATCCGTTTCTATGAATTTCTTTACTGGTAGAAAACCTGACGTCACTCTCCCCAAGGATTGAACCAAGCACCTAAAGGGGAGTGGGGAGCGCTACTCACAAGTAAAATAAGCCAAAAATTGGCCAAAAGCATCCTCCAAGGTTCGTACCAAGCACCTCAAGGAAAAGAGGAGAGAGAGGCGCTATTTCATTCACAAAGAAAAGGAGCCAGCGTGCCTTCACCAAGGTTTCGAACTTGGGACCTCACCCAAGAAAAACTAATGCTCCGCTCCCAAGGAGAGCAGAGCGCTACTCCTTGGTGCAATGCATGCGAGCTTGACACGGCCAAGACTTGGTGCGCGCATCATGACACGTACAAGGAAGCAAGGCGCGCAAGACATCCCCCACACCAAGCCAATGCTCCACTCCCCACAAGAGCGGAGCGCTATCCTGAATGCATCTCCAGCCTTGGCACGCAACAAGGATCCCCACACAAGGCTCCATTTAAATCCAATTAAATTCAAATCTTCACCAAACTAAAAAGCCCATCCAAATTCTTAAATCCAAGAATGGAAAGTGTATAAATAGAAGCTAGTTTGATTTAGTTAGGAGACCTTTACTTTATTTTTTAAACTTTTACCTTTTTGCTTCTTAGAATTTCTATTTTTGTAATTTTGAGCTTTTACTTTGAACTTAGATCTTAGAGAATTGGGAAGGGGAATTGATTTCTCTTCTTCCTTATTCTTGCTTGAGCACTTTTTACTTTTCATCTTGGATCTTGGGTGGAGAATTGAAGAACTTCTGTTTCAATCTCACCTTGAGATCTCTTGTTTACTTTTCTACATAATTCAATTTCCATTTCTGTTTACTGCTTCATCTTCTACTATGTCTGCAATTTACTTTTCTTTATTTCTTTTGCAATTGTTCTTGTTGGATCAAGGAAGGATTTGAGATCTAGACTTGTTTTCTAGTCTCTTCCACTCCTGAGATCTTCAACATTCTTTTAAATTGCTGCAATTAAGCATTAGTCACTTTCTGGTTTACTTCTCAAAGCATTTTACTCTTCTGTTTGAGATCTACTTCAATTCAATTCATATTTTGCCTTTCCCCTTAATGCAATTTACTTCTGCTTGTTTAAATTCTATAATCCCAACTCCCAATTCCTTTTACAATTCAAGCAATTTACATTTCTTGCACTTTAAGATTCAGTCATTTACATTTCTTGCAATCTAAGTTTCTACAATTTAATTTACTTGTTCTTTAAGATTCAGCGCTTTTACTTTCTGTTCTCTTTAATTTACTGCAATTCTTCCCTCTCTCTTTACAATTCATGCAATTTAGTTTCTGCCAAATACAAACCACTCAACCAATACTTGATTCGCTTGACTAAATCAACCACTAAACTAAAATTGCTCAATCCTTCAATCCCTGTGGGATCGACCTCACTCATGTGAGTTATTATTACTTGATGCGACCCGGTACACTTGCCGATGAGTTTTGTGTTGGATCGTTTTCCACACATCAAGTTTTTGGCACTGTTGTCGGGGATTGATTAGATTAACAATGATTAAGTGAAGTGGAGATCTAGATTTAGCACTTTTTATTTTCTGTTTCTTTAATTCTTAACTAACACACTAACTGTTTGAATTTTTGCTTAAGCTAACTAAAATTTCATTCTAGCAATGGATTGAAGTGTTACTGTCCTTCTGGTTTTGTGTGATTTTTATGTTTTGTTTGCATGTCAGAGACAAGAGGAACTATACCAACCTTTTGTGAACAAGACAAAAGAACCCTCAGGAGATTAAGAAGAGCTGAAAGAGGGAAAAACATTGTTGGAGAAGAGGATTTGGAGGAAGAGTTTCAAGATATGGAGGAACACTCAACAATCCCAACAAATCCCCCAGGAGGAGCAGCCAATAACAACAACAATCCACCACAGAGAAGAGTTTTGGCTTCCTACACATTTGCAAATCCTAGACATTGTGGGAGTAGCATTCTTACCCCAAATGTTAATACAAATAACTTTGAACTAAAGCCACAACTCATCACCTTGGTTCAAAACAATTATTCTTATGGAGGAGGACCACTTGAAGATCCAAACCAACACTTGTCCACTTTCTTGAGGATTTGTGACACTGTCAAAACTAATGGAGTGCATCCTGACATCTACAAGCTGTTATTATTTCCATTTTCTCTCAGAGACAAAGCTACTCAATGGTTGGAATCCTTCCCGAGAAACAGCATCAACAATTGGGATGATCTAGTGAGCAAGTTCCTTGCCAAGTTCTACCCACCTCAAAGGGTTATTAGATTGAAGACTGAAGTACAAACATTCACACAAATGGATGCTGAACCTTTGTATGAGGCATGGGAACGATACAAGGCTTTAATCAGGAAATGTCCTCCTGAAATGTTCAATGAGTGGGACAGATTGCAGAATTTTTATGAAGGCTTGACATTGAGATCTCAAGAGGCTTTGGATCATTCAGCAGGAGGATTTGTGCAACTCATGAAAACTGCAGAGGAAGCCCAAAATCTCATTGACATGGTAGCTAACAACCAGTATTTCTTTGCTCACCAAAGGCAACGCCAACCATCACAAAGGAAAGGAGTGATGGAGTTGGAAGGGTGGACTCAATCCTAGCTCAAAACAAAATGATGCAGCAGCAGATTTAACAACAATTTAAGCAAATGGCCAAGAAGATTGACAATCTCCAAATTGTAGCAGTCAACACAAGCCAACCATCAACCACATTGGGGCAAAATAAAGAGACTCAAGAGGAGCAACAGCAAGAACAAGTCCAGTACCTGCACAACCAAAATTCTGGGCCAAATGAAGTCTATGGTGATACTTACAACCCCTCATGGAAGAACCACCCCAACCTCAGATGGGGAGACAATCACAATCAACCTCAACAACCATGGCAAAGAAACTCAAACCAAAACAGTTGGAAAAACACAAACCAAAACAACCAGCAGAATAATAACCAAAACACATATAGAAAATCACAAAACACTTACCCCAACTCTAACCATCATCCATCCAATAACCAAGCCAATCAAAATACCTACCCTCAACCCTCAACACCCCACAATCAACCAGTCTCACAAGACTCTCAGAGGATTACCAATTTGGAGCTCTTAATGGAAAAATTGATGAAGCACCAAGAGATGACAACAAGGAACCAGGAAGCCTCCATGAAGAATATGGAGAGGCAAATTGGACAGCTCTCCAAGCAGATTACCATCGAAAGACCATCAAGCTCACTACCAAGTGACACCATTCCTAATCCAAAAGAGGAGTGCAAAGCAATACAGCTAAGGAGTGGGAAGATCCTGGTGAAAAATGAAGAAGCAACTAAGAAGCCAAAGGAAAGTGACAAGAAACAAGCTAAAGAAGAGAAAACCAATGATGAGGATGTAACAGCAAGCAAGCAAACCCAGAATCAGGCTCAAGAAAAGGGAGACCAGCCACAAAATTCAAGAAAAGGGAATGAAGCAATTGAAGAGCCAACTAAGGACCATAGGCAGGGAGTGAACCTCACACCTCCATTGCCATATCCCCAAAGGTTCAACAAGGAGACTAAAGACCAACACTTTCCAAAATTTCTTGAAATCTTCAAGAAATTAGAGATCAACATTCCCTTGGCTGAAGCACTTGAGCAAATGCCCCTATATGCCAAGTTTTTGAAGGAGCTTATCAACAAGAAGAGAAGCTGGTGCTGTGATTCAAGGAGGTATCCCACCAAAGCTCAAAGATCCAGGGAGCTTTGTAGTTTCATGTACCATAGGCAAAATGACCTTAGATAAAGCTCTCTGTGACCTTGGTGCTAGCATTAATCTGATGCCGTTATCAATGATGAGAAAGCTTACCATAGAAGAACTCAAACCTACCAGAATGTCATTGGTAATGGCTGACAGATCAATCAAGACACCCAATGGCATTGTGGAAAACCTGTTAGTGAAAGTTGGGGAGTTTATCTTCCCTGCAGACTTTGTAATTCTGGATACAGAGGAAGAAGGAAACAATTCAATCATATTGGGAAGGCTATTTTTAGCCACATCCAGAGCCATTATCGATGTAGAGAAGGGAAAGATGATTTTCACGGTGCATAATAAGCAAATGGTCATCAATGTCTTCAAATCAATGCAACACCCTCCTGAACAAGAGAACTACATGAAGGTGGATATGATAGAAAGTCTGGTGGAGGAAATATTAGAAGCCACTTGTCATGAGCAACAGGAAGAAGAAGTGGTACAAATCTCCAGTGAAGACAAGGGGAAAGAGAAGCCAAAACAGGAGTTGAAGCCTCTTCCCCCTCACCTTAAATATGTGTTCCTGGGAAAAGAAGAGACTCTACCAGTGATCATTAACTCCTCCTTGAATATGGAAGAAGAAACAAGGCTGATTGAAGTGTTGAAAGCCCACAAAGCAGCCTTGGGTTGGACAATTGAGGATATCAAAGGCATTAGCCCAGCCATTTGTATGCATAAAATTTTGCTGGAAGAAGAATCAAAGCCTGTGGTTCAACCCCAAAGATGGCTCAACCCAGCCATGAAGGAGGTAGTTCAAAAAGAAGTTATGAAGTTATGGAATGCTGGAATAATTTTTCCAATCTCTGACAGCTCATGGGTGAGCTGATGGGATATTTTGGTGAGAAAAGAATCTCTTCCAAAACACCACAAATCTAACCGGCAAGTGCACCGGGTCGCATCAAGTAATAAAAACTCACGGGAGTGAGGTCGATCCCACAGGGATTGAAGGATTGAGCAATTTTAGTTTAGTGGTTAATTTAGTCAAGCGAATCGAGTGTTGGTTGGGTGATTTGTGACTTGCAGAATGTAAATTGCATGAAAGTAAAGAATGCAGGGAATTAAATTGCTGAAACTTAAAGAACAAGAAATTAAATGGCAGAAACTTAAAGTGCAAGAAATGTAAATTGCGAAATCTTAAAGTGCAAGGAATGTAAATTGCTTGAAATGTAAAGGGGATTGGGATGTGGATTTGCAGAAATTAAACAAGGAAAAACTAAATTGCATCAAACAGAAGAGGGCAAGGGAATTGGGATTGAACCGGATCTTGAAGCAATAAAGTAAATTAACAGAAAAAGCAATAAACAGAGAATTGAAATGAGAAATTCAGATCTCAGGACCCAGAGACTAGAAAACCAAGTCTAGATCTCAATGCCTTCCTAGATCCAACAAGAACAATAGCAAGGAAATTGTAAATTGCAAGGAAAAGAGATGATGAACAATGAACCGGAAATGAAATTCAATTAACAGTAAAGAAAGCAGAGAGATCCAAGATTGAGATTGAAACAGAATTTCTTCAATTCTCCAATTCAAGATCCAAGACAAAAGTAAAATGAAATTGAAAGCAATGAAAGCAAGAAATTAAAGTTCACTCAAGTTCAAAAGCTCTCCGAAAACTATTATGAAAATTCTAAAAGGAAAGCTCTCCCACTAACTTGAATTCTATCCTATTTATACACTTTCCAAAATGATCTTCAAGCCTTGAGTTGGGCCTTTGTTCTTGGTGGAATTGGGTTGTAAGAGGCCTTGGTTGATTGCTCTTGAAGTTTGAAGAAGAACCGAAGTGAACCAATTGAACCGGTTTTGAAGTTAGCCAAAGTTGGTTTCAACGTTAGGGCCAAAGTTAGGGGTCTAACTTTGACCCCAACTTTTCATAGCAGCAACCCACATCCTTCTGGTTTGGACGTTGGTGCCAACGTTAGGGGTCTAACTTTGACCCTAACGTTGGCAATGCTTAGTGCTAGTGGCGCCAATGTTAGCCTCCAAGTTAGGGGGCTAACGTTGGCGCAAACGTTGGCCTTCCTCCTTTGTAATTTAAGTGCCAACGTTAGCCTCCAAGTTAGGGGGCTAACGTTGGCGCAAACGTTGGTGCCCAGGGGAGAAACTCTCAAGTTCCAACGTTAGCCTCCAAGTTAGGGGGCTAACGTTGGAGCTAACGTTGGCCACTTCCTTGCAATGTCATGTGCCAACGTTAGCCTCCAAGTTAGGGGGCTAACGTTGGCTCAAACGTGGGGAGCCCAGGGAGTGATTTTCATGCCCAACGTTAGCCTCCAAGTTAGGGGGCTAACGTTGGGGCTAACTTCAAGCCTCCAAGTTCAATTTCAACTTCCATTCTTCACTTCTAGCCATTCCTCTTTGCTTCAACCTTTCTCCAAGCTTTCTTCACCTATCATTAATCAACCAAACTAATCAAAGCTATGCTCAAAATCATGAGATATTCATTCTTTCATAATATGCACAAATATAGCACAAAACCTCATGAAATGGCATGAATTCACATATGGTTGGTTCAATCAAGGGAAACATGAAAATCTACTCAATTAGCTTGCTTGTTGCTCAAGAAAGTGCATAATTCTAATGAAAACTAAAGAAAAAGATTAGCTAAAACAGGCTAAGATGACTTGTCATCACAACACCAAACTTAAAGCTTGCTTGTCCCCAAGCAAGAAATGAATTATTAAGAAGAAAGAATGAAATGGAAGAGGAAGTTCATGCTAGCAGAGTATTATTGATAGTTCATGGGGTTTTGTGTGGATATGTAAATACTCACCTCTTATTGATTTCTAGGCCTAGAAAGTCTCCTTCAAGCTTCAAATGACATACTGCTATGACCTCTCATTATTCCTTTATCCTGGGCTATTACTTTATTCAAAAGCTTTATTTGAGTGTCATGTGTAGCAAGTTCATTTTCTTTTCTTTATACTTGACACATTATTCACCATAGACACTTGGCTCACATTCCTTCTTAAAACATAGATGCCCAGCACCTCTTTGGGCTACTAAATGTCTTGTAGTTAGGTTGCTCTTGATAGTGGACTTTCAGCTGATGATCCCGGGTTAGTTAACCCAAGTCACCAAGTGTTGAGGCACTCCTAAGAGCTTACTAATCCAAGCAGATCCTAGTACAAAGACATCACAGGCATATATTTTAAGGTTCAAGCTATTGGTGTCCAGCTTTGTTTCTTTTTGTTTTTCTTTTGTTTTGCCATTTTTTTGGCTCTCTTTGTTCTTTCCTTCTTTTTGTTTTTCTTTCTAACCAAGGAATTCAATTCAATTGAGATTCATAGACAGTAGGCCACTCTTTACTTAGAAGGAGATATCCTAGCTCTTTATTCACTAAAAGTAAGCTATTATACAATCACACACATACCACCACTTACTTTTATTCCACTTCTATCTAACAGAGACCATTTCACTTCACATTCAAACTGTTCTTTTATTGAATTTAAAGATGCAGGGGACAATACATACTTCTTGTCAAGTGAAAGTGAACACACAAGCACACACATAAGCTAGTTTACTAATTTTAAAAGAAACAAACATAAATGATGCACAGACTACTACACTAACAGTTACTGTTAAAATGGGCATATTCACACTTCCAATTTAGAGCAATTCAATGCTAATGGAGTTAAGTGACAATACAACCTCTTGGTGGCTTCTTCTTCTTTCTCTCAGCTAATGGTGTGTAGTCCTCCCAAGAGACTGATTGACTTTCTGCAGTGTTAATGGAAGTTGCTTGTTTCTCAAGCCCTTAGATGACTGGTTAGTGTGCAAGACTTTCTTGTAGGCGTTTGAACTTACTTTGGTGTGAACACCAAACTTAGTCTCTTGCCATGTTTCTTATGCATAACCATATGTGAAAGCCTAAGTCTTTGCTAAAGGGAATAAAACTAAAAACTAGAAACAGACAATGATTAAATGATTCATCTGATTGCTTGGAGCTAGCAACCCTTTATGCAGAAGGTGAGAATGTGTTTGTAAATGAGATTTCGATAGAACACCAAACTTAGAATCCTTCATTCTCCCTTAAATTGTTTTGGTGTGCAACACCAAACTTAGCTTCTTACAATACAGGTGAATCTACTTAACCTTTTTATTGAACTAGCTATAAAAAAAAACTACCTCAGGTTAGGCTGCCTCCCAACAAGCGCTCTTTTAATGTCACTAGCTTGACATCCTTCATTCTTTGATCATGGGGGCTGAAAATCATAGTGCCTCAACTTTTCTCCTCTTACTGTGGACCTCCTTCCGGTCTCCTCTTTGACGATCTCTAGGTGTTCAAGTGAAAGAACCCGGTTTACAGTGTAGTATTCGGATGATTGTGGGGACACCTTCATTGGTTGGGTGTTTAACACTACTTTATCCCTTGGTGAAAAGCCTTCAGTAGGGATCTTCTTGTTTCTCCACCCTCTTGGCCTCTTCTTCTTTTCTTTCTCAAAAGATACCCCCTGCCTTGGTGGTTCCTTATCTGAGATGTTGAATTTCTCATCTGGAGGTTTTGGATCTAGTTCCTCCTTGATTTCTTTGGTCTGTTGCACCATCTCTACTTTTTTTAAGCATGGATTCGGAAGTCTTGGAGCTAACTCATTGACTACCTCCTTCAAACTTTGATCTCTGGCCTTATCCTCCATACACTCTTCTTCTTGAGTGGGCTCATGTGGGGTTTTAAAAACATGGAATGCTAGGTGCTCGTCATGTACTCTCAGCAACAATTCCCCTTTTTCAACATCTATCAGTGCTCTGCCCGTAGCAAGAAAAGGCCTCCCTAGGATGATGGGGGTGTTAGGATCCTCCTCCATATCTAGGATGACAAAATCAACTGGGAGAAAGAATTTTCCCACTTTTACCAATACATTCTCCACAACTCCCAGTGCTTGCTTAATGGATTTTTCAGCCATTTGGAGAACTATTCGTGTGGACTTCAGCTCAGAAATTTGAAGTTTCCTCATTAGAGACAAAGGCATCAAGTTTATACCTGCACCGAGGTCACAAAATGACTTCTCAATTGTTATGTTTCCTATGGTGCAAGGTATGTAAAAACTCCTAGGATCATCTTTCTTTGAGCTTTTTGCATTCTTGGTCTTTCTCTCCTCTTCACTTCTCTCTTCTGTCTCTTCTTGTGGAACTTCTCTGTTGTGTTCTTCTTGATTGTTGGCTTCCTTCTTCCTAGTCTTTTCACTTCCCACTATGATTGCTTTGCACTCCTCCCACTTTGTAGCTTTTCCTTTGTCCTTTGGATTGGAGATTGTATCACTTGGGAGAACATTGGTTGGCCGTTCAGCTTGTTTGGCCAATTGTCCCACTTGTCGTTCAAGGTTCTTCATGGTAGCTTCATTTCTCTCTTGCATTTTGACCAAGCTCTGAGTGGACTGAGTAATTGCTTGTATGGCTGCCTCAAGACTTGAAATTCTACTTTCATGATGGTCTATTGGTGGTATGATGGGGGTGGAATGTGGTTGCTGGAAGTTATTTGTAGGGGTAGTGTGGTAGTTTTGGGGGTTAGATGTTGGTGCGGAAATGCTATTTTGATGAGTTTGTGGATTGTGGTGGGGTGGTTGATATGTATTCTGTGGTTTCTTGTATTGATTATTATTAGCGTTTTGCTGGTCGTGGTTTGAGTAAGTTGTGTTTCTTGAGTTGTTTTGGTTTGAGTTTTTCTGCCACGGTTGCTGGCTGTGGGTGTGGTTATCTCCCCATCTGAGATTTGGATGGTTCTTCCAGGATGGATTGTAGGTGTCACCATAAACCTCATTTTGGCATGAGCCTTGGTTGTGCACATATTGAGGTTGTTCCTGCTGCTGATTTTCTTGGTTTTCTTCATTTTGTCCCCATGTGGTTGATGGTTGGCTTGTATTCACTGCTGCAACTTGTAAACTATCAATCTTTTTAGCCATCTGCTCAAATTGTTCTTGAATCTGCTGCTGCATTATCTTGTTTTGAGCTAGGAGGGTGTCAACCCCTTCCATTTCTAACACTCCTTTCCTTAGTGATGGTTAGTGTTGTCTCTGATGGCCAAAGAAATATTGGTTGTTAGCCACCATGTCAATGAGGTTCTGAGCTTCTTCAGCTGTCTTCATGAGTTGCATTGAGCCTCCTGCTGAATAGTCAAGTGCTTCTTGAGCTTTCATTGTCAGTCCTTCATAGAAATTTTGGAGTTTATCCCATTCATTAAACATCTCTGGTGGACACTTCCTGAGTAAAGCTTTGTATCTCTCCCATGCTTCATACAATGACTCTCCATCCATCTGAGTAAATGTTTGAACTTCAGTCTTCAATCTAATAACTCTTTGAGGTGGGTAAAACTTGGCAAGAAACTTGGTTACTAGATCATCCCAGTTGTTGATGCTATCTCTTAGAAATGACTCCAACCATTGAGTGGCTTTGTCTTTGAGGGAAAATGGAAATAGCAGCAATTTGTAATTGTCAGGATGCACACCATTGGTCTTCACTGTGTTACATATCCTCAGGAAAGTGGATAAATGCTGGTTTGGATCTTCCAAGGGGCCTCCTCCATAGGAACAGTTGTTCTGCACCAAGGTGATGAGTTGGGGCTTCAATTCAAAGTTATTTGCATCGACATTTGGGTTAAGGATGCTACTCCCACAATGCCTTGGATTAGCAAGTGTATATGAAGCCAAGACTCTCCTCTGGGGTTGACCATTGTTGTTGGCCATTCTCACTGGTGGATTTGTTGGATCTGTTGAGTGTTCCTCCAATTCATGATATTCTTCATCTGATTCTTCCTCTCCAGCAACATTTTTTTCTCTTGCTTCTCTTCTTAGCCTTCGGAGAGTTCTCTGGTCAGTTTCAGATAAAACAGGAATGGATCTCCCTGTACCTGACATACAAGCAGAACATAAGAAACGCACAGAATCAGTGGCACTTCAATCTATTGCTAGAATGAAGTTCCAGTTAGCTTAAGCAAAAATTCAAACAGTTAGTGGGTTAATCAAAATTAAAGAAAAAGTGCTTGATCTAGATTACCACCTCACTTAATCATTGTCAATCTAATCAATCCCCGGCAACGGCGCCAAAAACTTGATGGGATATTTTGGTGAGAAAAGAATCTCTTCCAAAACACCACAAATCTAACCGGCAAGTGCACCGGGTCGCATCAAGTAATAAAAACTCACGGGAGTGAGGTCGATCCCACAGGGATTGAAGGATTGAGCAATTTTAGTTTAGTGGTTAATTTAGTCAAGCGAATCGAGTGTTGGTTGGGTGATTTGTGACTTGCAGAATGTAAATTGCATGAAAGTAAAGAATGCAGGGAATTAAATTGCTGAAACTTAAAGAACAAGAAATTAAATGGCAGAAACTTAAAGTGCAAGAAATGTAAATTGCGAAATCTTAAAGTGCAAGGAATGTAAATTGCTTGAAATGTAAAGGGGATTGGGATGTGGATTTGCAGAAATTAAACAAGGAAAAACTAAATTGCATCAAACAGAAGAGGGCAAGGGAATTGGGATTGAATCGGATCTTGAAGCAATAAAGTAAATTAACAGAAAAAGTAATAAACAGAGAATTGAAATGAGAAATTCAGATCTCAGGACCCAGAGACTAGAAAACCAAGTCTAGATCTCAATGCCTTCCTAGATCCAACAAGAACAATAGCAAGGAAATTGTAAATTGCAAGGAAAAGAGATGATGAACAATGAACCGGAAATGAAATTCAATTAACAGTAAAGAAAGCAGAGAGATCCAAGATTGAGATTGAAACAGAATTTCTTCAATTCTCCAATTCAAGATCCAAGACAAAAGTAAAATGAAATTGAAAGCAATGAAAGCAAGAAATTAAAGTTCACTCAAGTTCAAAAGCTCTCCAAAAACTATTATGAAAATTCTAAAAGGAAAGCTCTCCCACTAACTTGAATTCTATCCTATTTATACACTTTCCAAAATGATCTTCAAGCCTTGAGTTGGGCCTTTGTTCTTGGTGGAATTGGGTTGTAAGAGGCCTTGGTTGATTGCTCTTGAAGTTTGAAGAAGAACCGAAGTGAACCAATTGAACCGGTTTTGAAGTTAGCCAAAGTTGGTTTCAACGTTAGGGCCAAAGTTAGGGGTCTAACTTTGACCCCAACTTTTCATAGCAGCAACCCACATCCTTCTGGTTTGGACGTTGGTGCCAACGTTAGGGGTCTAACTTTGACCCTAACGTTGGCAATGCTTAGTGCTAGTGGCGCCAACGTTAGCCTCCAAGTTAGGGGGCTAACGTTGGCGCAAACGTTGGCCTTCCTCCTTTGTAATTTAAGTGCCAACGTTAGCCTCCAAGTTAGGGGGCTAACGTTGGCGCAAACGTTGGTGCCCAGGGGAGAAACTCTCAAGTTCCAACGTTAGCCTCCAAGTTAGGGGGCTAACGTTGGAGCTAACGTTGGCCACTTCCTTGCAATGTCATGTGCCAACGTTAGCCTCCAAGTTAGGGGGCTAACGTTGGCTCAAACGTGGGGAGCCCAGGGAGTGATTTTCATGCCCAACGTTAGCCTCCAAGTTAGGGGGCTAACGTTGGGGCTAACTTTAAGCCTCCAAGTTCAATTTCAACTTCCATTCTTCACTTCTAGCCATTCCTCTTTGCTTCAACCTTTCTCCAAGCTTTCTTCACCTATCATTAATCAACCAAACTAATCAAAGCTATGCTCAAAATCATGAGATATTCATTCTTTCATAATATGCACAAATATAGCACAAAACCTCATGAAATGGCATGAATTCACATATGGTTGGTTCAATCAAGGGAAACATGAAAATCTACTCAATTAGCTTGCTTGTAGCTCAAGAAAGTGCATAATTCTAATGAAAACTAAAGAAAAAGATTAGCTAAAACAGGCTAAGATGACTTGTCATCATGAGCCCGGTTCAAGTTGTACCAAAAAAGGAGGAATGACGGTCATCACTGATAAACTACTATTTTATGGTTTATATTTTGTTTAATTGTGGGTTTTATCATGATCCTTACCCACTTATTCATTAAATTATCATGAAATTATAATCCCTTCCTGAATTTATAACATGTTTGAAAACTGCTTCCTAGAGACTTTAATTATGTATTTTTAATTCCCCTTTATTCTATTCGATGCCGTGATCTGTGTGTTGAGTATTTCAGACTTCAATCACCAATGAGAAGAATGAGTTGATCCCTACCAGAATAGTGACTGGGTGGAAGATGTGCATAGATTATAGAAAATTGAATGATGCCACAAGGAAAGATCATTTTCCTCTCCCATTCATTAATTAGATGCTGGAAAGATTGGCCGGCCACGCCTATTATTGCTTTTTGGATGGGTATTCTGGGTACAATCAAATTGTGGTGGACCCCAAGGACCAAGAGAAGACTGCCTTCACATGTCTATTTGGAGTCTTTGCATACAGGAGGATGCCCTTTGGGCTATGCAACGCCCCAGCCATATTTCAGAGGTGTATGCTTTCCATTTTCTCTGATATGGTTGAAAAATTCTTAGAAGTCTTCATGGATAATTTTTCTGTCTTTGGCAATTCATTTAATACTTGTTTGCATCATTTAACTCTTGTTTTGAAAAGATGCCAAGAAACTAACTTGGTCTTGAGCTGGGAAAAATGCCATTTCATGGTTCCTGAAGGGATAGTTCTTGGGCATAAAGTGTCATGCAAAGGTATAGAAGTTGATAAAACTAAAATAGAAATTATTGAAAAACTTCCTATACCCGTTAATGTGAAAGCAGTAAGGAGTTTTCTTGGGCATGCTGGTTTCTACAGAAGATTCATCAAAGATTTCTCAAAAATAGCAAAGCCATTGAGCAATTTGCTAGTGATTGACAACCCTTTCATCTTTGATGGCAACTGTAAGCATGCCTTTGAAACCTTAAAGAGAAAACTCATCACAGTACCAATCATCACACCCCCTGATTGGAACTTACCTTTTGAACTTATGTGTGATGCAAGTGATCTTGCTATTGGTGCTGTGCTGGGACAAAAGAAAGATAAGTTGCACCATGTCATATACTATGCCAGCAAAGTATTAAATGAAACACAGAAAATTATACCACCACTGAGAAAGAACTTTTGGCAATTGTTTATGCATTTGATAAGTTTAGGCAATACTTGATTGGCTCAAAAGTTATAGTGTACACTGACCATGCTGCTCTCAAGTATTTAATGTCTAAACAGGATTCAAAGCCAAGGCTTATTAGGTGGGTGCTGCTACTACAAAAGTTTGATATTGAAGTAAGAGATAGGAAGGGAAGTGAAAATCAAGTGGCAGATCATTTATCAAGAGTACCACAAGAAGCCTATCAAGATAGACCACAGCAAGTAAATGAGAATTTCCCTGATGAGCACCTGTTCCAAGTTCAACAAGCACCTTGGTTTGCTGACATAGCAAATTACAAAGTAGGAAGGAAGATACCTCAAGAATTCTCCAAGCAACAAGTGAAAAAGCTGCTCAATGAAGCAAGGAAGTTCTTGTGGGACGAACCCTTTCTATTCAAAAGGTGCTCTGATGGAATGATTAGGAAGTGTATCCCTGAAAATGAAATAAAGGACATATTGTGGCATTGTCATGGTTCAGCATACGGTGGACACTTTGGACCAGAGAGAACAGCTGGGAAGGTACTACAAAGCGGCTTCTATTGGCCAACTATCTTCAAGGATGCCAAAGAATTTGTTCACCAATGCAATGAATGCCAAAGAGCTGGAGGATTGACAAAAAGGAATGAGATGCCTCAAAATTTCATCTTGGAAGTAGAGCTATTTGACCTATGGGGCATTAATTTCATGGGACCTTTTCCCCCTTCTTACTCTTTCAGATACATCTTGGTAGTAGTAGAGTATGTCTTAAAGTGGGTGGAAGCCATAGCCACAACCACTTGTGATGCACAGATTGTCCTTCAGTTCCTTAAGAAGCAGATTTTCACTAGATATGGAGTGCCCAAGGGCCTTGTCAGCGATGGTGGTGGTCACTTCTGTAACAAATAAATAGAAAAAATCCTCCACAAATATGGAGTAATCCATAAAGTAGCCACACCATACCATCCTCATACTAATGGCCAGGCTGAATTAGCAAATAGATAGTTGAAGAAAATTTTAGAAAAAATAGTGGGAAGCACAAGAAAAGATTGGGCTAGGAGGTTAGAAGATGCACTCTGGGCATACAGGACAGCGTTCAAAACTCCCATTGGAAAGTCCCCCTTTCAGCTATTATATGGAAAATCTTGTCACCTCCCTGTAGAGCTTGAACATAAAGCTTTTTGGGCCACTAAACTCCTCAACCTTGATTCTCAAGCAGCAGGAGAAAAGAGGCTGCTACAACTAAATGAGTTGGATGAGTTTAGACTAGAAGCTTATGAGAGTGCTAAGATATACAAAGAAAAAGCTAAGAGGTAGCATGACAAGAAAATCTCAAAGAAAGAATTCAAGCCAGGTCAGTAAGTGCTCTTGTATAACTCAAGGCTCAAGATCTTCCCTGGCAAGCTCAAGTCCAAATGGACAGGTCCGTATCTAGTAACAAAAGTTTTTCCTTATAGAAGTCTTGAGCTGCTAGATAAAGCTACACAGAGCCACTTCATAGCAAATGGGCACAGAGGAAAGCCTTACTTAGGAGGACAATGAGACAAGAAAAAAGAAGTTCAGAATCTGAACTGAACAAGCATAGAGGATGTTAAGCTAGTGACAATAAAAGAGCGCTTGTTGGGAGGCAACCCAACCTGAGGTAGTATTCTTTTCATAGCTATTTTAATAAAAAGGTTAATTAGCCTTATCTGTACTGCAAGAAGCTAAGTTTGGTGTTGCACACCAAAACAATATAAGAGAGAATGAAGGATTCTAAGTTTGGTGTTCCACCAAAATCTCATCATGAAACATATTCTCACCTTTTGCATAATGCTAGCTTCACGCATTTAGATAAACTAGTTAACTATTCTGCTGTTTTCTAGTTATTAGTTTTATTGCTTTTGAAAAAGAAAAAAAAGATTTCACATATAATTTGTTGCATAAGAAACACTGACAAGGAACTAAGTTTGGTGTTCACACACCAAAGTAAGTCCAAGAGCCCACACATAAGTTTTGCAGATTAACTGGATACCTAAAGGAGTTAAAAAGCAAGCAACATTTGAGGAGTATGCAGGAAAATAGCCAACAGATCAAGGAACATTTACATTATGACTCACAAGGAGCAAACAGAAGGAAGAATGAAAAGCTGCAACCCAACAGGTTGTATTTATACTTGATCCTTGTTGATTGTGTAATGATTTAATTCAGAGATTCCTTTATGTCTGGCTGGAATAATCATTTAGTTGCAAGTGGAAATACATGCTAAAGAAAGCTATCTGCATAATTTTTGCTTGAAAGATTTTCTGCATAATAAATGTCATCCTTCATTAGCTTGAATACTTTGCTTTGTTTCCCTTGCTGTTTGAATAAAAGAAAGATGTTTGATTTGGAAAAGTAATTGTTCAATGTTGCAAAAGTTAGAATGAAAGTTAGTGGTGGTATGTGCTTGATTTAATTAATAGCTCATAGAATAAATGCTACAAAATGACTTGTTACTTGAAGCTTAAGCTAGTTTGCTGCTATGATCCTTCAATTAATGAAAATCCCTTGAAAATAAATCAAAACAGAAAGAAAAAGAAAAGAAGAAAAGCCAAAAGTTGGCAAAGAAACAAACAATAAGGCTAGACACCAATAGCTTGGACCCTAGGACACATGCCTGTGGTGTTTTTGTACTAGGATATGCTTGGACAAGTAAGTTCTAAGGAGTATTTCAAAACTTGGCCACTTAGATCAACTGATTTGGGATTGCCAACTGAAAGTCCATAATAAAGAGCAACCTAGCTACAAAACACTTAGTTATCCAAAGAGATGCTGGGCATCAATGACCCTAGGAAGAAAAAGGTGAGCCATGTGTCTGTGGTGAAGAAATGTTGAGTGAAATTAAGCCAAAGGCCACTACAATATTTGCCACCAAGCCTTCAATAAGTGATAAGCTCTTTAAGCAAAAGAAAGAAGAAAAAGCTAACAAGGGAAATAAGCAAAAAGTAAGGAATAGTAGCAGCAACCTTGGTGAACCCTTAAGGAAACATTGTTTGTTTTGACAGCAAGTAATAAATGAGCTACTATTGATCTGCATAAAACCCCATAAACCAAATTCAACTATCTACTTAATAAGGACATATATACTTCTCTATTTCATTCTATCTTCTCTTATGTTTAATGCTTGCTTGGGGACAAGCAAGTTTTAAGTTTGGTGTTGTGATGACAAGTCATCTTAGCCTAGTTTTACTAGTCTTTTTCTTTGTTTTTATTAGGTTTTATGCACCTTCTTGCATTATAAGTAAGTAATTTGGAATGAAAATGTATAGTTTCTTTGAATCAAACAACCACCATTTAATTGATGCTAAATCATGAGGTTCAAGCTAAATTTAATTGATTTTTAATGATTTATAAACCTTGTGAATTTGGTGATACTTTGATTGGTTATTTTGATTACTTGAAGGAGAAGAAAAGAAGAAAATAAGAAAGCGTGACTTAAGAAGTGTGGCGCAAGGAAGAAAAGAGTGTGGCAAAGGAAACAATGAAGGATGGCACATGGAAGGAGGAAGCATAGTGCTCTCTTCAGGAGCGGAGCACTCTCTCAAGGAAGCATAACAAAGGACCAAGAAAACAAGGCTTAATGCTCTGCTCCCCTTGAGAGCGGAGCACAATTTGAAGGCAAGAAACAAGGGAAGGAAGAACAATGCTCCGCTCTCCTTGAGAGCATTATCGGGCTTCCACCAAAATAAATCAAAGGAAATTGTTTGCCAAATGCTCTCTCCAAGGATCGAACCAAGCACCTAAGGGGGAGTGGGGAGCGCTACTCACAAGTAAAATAAGCCAAAAATTGGCCAAAAGCATCCTCCAAGGTTCGAACGAAGCACCTCAAGGAAAAGAGGAGAGAGAGGCGCTATTTCATTTACAAAGAAAAGGAGCCAGCGTGCCTTCACCAAGGTTTCGAACTTGGGACCTCACCCAAGCAAAACCAATGCTCCGCTCCCAAGGAGAGCAGAGCACTACTCCTTGGTGCAATGCATGCGAGCTTGACATGGCCAGGACTTGGTGTGCGCATCATGACACGGGCAAGGAAGCAAGGCGCGCAAGACATCCCCCACACCAAGCCAATGCTCCGCTCCCCACAAGAGCAGAGCATAATCCTGGGAGCAATTTTCTCATGGGCTGAAAATTCAACTAAAAATCCAATTAAATTCAAATCTTCACCAAACTAAAAAGCCCATCCAAATTCTTAAATCCAAGAATGGAAAGTGTATAAATAGAAGCTAGTTTGATTTAGTTAGGAGACCTTTACTTCATTTTTTAAACTTTTACCTTTTTGCTTCTTAGAATTTCTATTTTTGTAATTTTGAGCTTTTACTTTGAACTTAGATCTTAGAGAATTGGGAAGGGGAATTGATCTCTCTTCTTCCTTGTTCTTGCTTGAGCACTCTTTACTTTTCATCTTGGATCTTGGGTGGAGAATTGAAGAACTTCTGTTTCAATCTTACCTTGAGATCTCTTGTTTACTTTTCTACATAATTCAATTTCCATTTTTGTTTACTGCTTCATCTTCTACTCTTTCTTCAATTTACTTTTCTTTATTTCTTTCACAATTGTTCTTGTTGGATCAAGGAAGGATTTGAGATCTAGACTTATTTTCTAGTCTCTTCCACTCCTGAGATCTTCAACATTCTTTTAAATTGCTGCAATTAAGCATTAGTCACTTTCTGGTTTACTTCTCAAAGCATTTTACTCTTCTGTTTGAGATCTACTTCAATTCAATTCATATTTTGCCTTTCCCCTTAATACAATTTACTTCTGCTTGTTTAAATTCTGTAATCCCAACTCCCAATTCCTTTTACAATTCAAGCAATTTACATTTCTTGCACTTTAAGATTCAGTCATTTACATTTCTTGCAATCTAAGTTTCTGCAATTTAATTTACTTATTCTTTAAGATTCAACACTTTTACTTTCTGTTCTCTTTAATTTACTGCAATTCTTCCCTCTCTCTTTACAATTCATGCAATTTAGTTTCTGCCAAATACAAACCACTCAACCAATACTTGATTCGCTTGACTAAATCAACCACTAAACTAAAATTGCTCAATCCTTCAATCCCTTTGGGATCGACCTCACTCATGTGAGTTATTATTACTTGATGCGACCCGGTACGGTGAGTTTTGTGTTGTATTATTTTCCACACATCAACACCTGAAGAAGCCCAGAAACTCATTGAAATGGTTGCAAATAACCAATTCATGTACACTTCTGAAAGGAATCCTGTGAATAATGGGACAACTCAGAAGAAAGGAGTTTTGGAGATTGATATTCTGAATGCCATATTGGCTCAGAATAAAATATTGACTCAGCAAGTCAATATGATTTCTCAGAGTCTGTCTGGAATGCAAGCTGCATCAGGTGAAGCTTCCCCTGAAGGAAAAGCTTATGATCCTGAGAATCCTGCAATGGCAGAGGTGAATTACATGGGAGAACCCTATGGAAACACCTATAATCCTTCATGGAGGAATCATCCTAATTTCTCATAGAAGGATTGATAAACCACTATTTTATCGTTTATCTTGTGCTCAATGGAGTGGTTTTTATCAACTCTTTACCCACTTATGCATACTATTTGCATGGTTTTACGTTTTCCTTCCTGATTTCGTGCTATGATTGAAAACATGCTTTTTTGGCCTTATATTTGCTAATATTAATCCTCTCTTATTACCATTCGATGCCTTGATATATGCGTTAAGTGATTACAGGGATTACAGGGCAGGAATGACTTAGAGGATGGAAAGGAAGCATGCAAAAGTGGAAGGAATACAAGAAACTGAAGGAACTGCTAAAGTTTTCCAGCCTGACCTCTTAGTACTAAATTGACCATAACTTGAGCTACAGAGGTCCAAATGATGCGGTTCCAGTTGCGTTGGAAAGCTAACGTCTGGGGCTTCGCAACGATATATAATTTCTTATAGCAACCCCGAAGTTAGGTGACGCGGATGCGTGGATGACGCGCACGTGTCGCATCTACGAAATTCAACCCATGCAAACGCGTGGACGACGCTTCCGCGTCACTTTGCTGCGACCTGTACGTACCAGAAATCATTGGAAGCAATTTTTGGGCTATTTTTGACCCAGTTTTTGGCCTGAAACACACAGATTAGAGGCTATAAAGTGGGGGAATGCATCCATTCATGATACAACATACATTCACACAATTTTTAGGATTAGATGTAGTTTTAGGGAGAGAGGTTCTCTCCTCTCTCTCAAGTTTAGGATTAGGATTTCAACTTCATTCCAAGTTTAATGTTCCTTTAATTTATATTTCTCTTCTACTTTTATTTACTCTAATGCTTTTATTTGTATCTGACTTATGTTGCCCAATTGGCTTATGAACTTTTCCATGTTAGGTTTGAATATTCTATTTAATATTAATTGAGGTATTTCAGATTAATGATTGTTTTATTTATGATGCTTTCAATTCAATTTAGATTTATTTTCCCCTTTTGGCTTTGGTTAAGTAATTTATAACACTTGAGTTATCAACTCAGCTGTTGATTGAAATTGAAATTCTTTGCTGGTCAATTTGCACTCCAATAACTCTAGTCTCTCCATAGGAGTTGACTAGGACCTGAGGATCAAATTAATTTGTCCACTTGACTTTCCTTTGTTTAGCAAGGGTTGATTAAAAGTGGGAGAAGAATCCAATTCTCTTCATACCTGAGAAGGATAACTAGGATAGGATTTCAAATTCTTATACCTTGCCAAGAGATTTTTATTATTATCAATTTATTTTCCTTGTCATTTAAATTATTTTCCCCCTTATTTTCAAAAACCCAAAAATATATCTTTTTACATAACCAATAATAAATCATACCTCCCTGCAATTCCTTGAGAAGACGATCTGAGGTTTAAATACTTCGGTTATAAATTTTATTGGGTTTTGTTACTTGTGATAACCAAACTTTTGTAAGAAAGGAATTCTTGTCGGTCTAGAAGCTATACTTACAACGGGAATTTATTTGTGAAAATTCTAGATCGCGCGAGAGTTTCGTTCTTCAAAATGGCGCCGTTGCCGGGGAATTGCAAACGTGTGCCTTATTATTGGTTTTTGTAAATATTTTATTTTACTTGTTTATTTACTTTTATTTTTGTTTTTAATTTTTATTAGCTATTATGAGTTCTCACCTCCGTCGCTTTGAGTTTGGTTCCAATGTTGTTGTAAGGAATGGAAACTATAACGAAAATAGGCATCAAGGTTCGAAGAATCAAAGATGGGAGGAGCCACAAGGATTTGATCAACCCTCTTGGCAACAACCCCCTCCAATGCGCTATAACCAACCTCCACCAAATTACTATGGTCAAGAGCCATTCCAGGGAGCGTACCGAGATGATGAATATGATGGACCCCCTTACCAACAAGTCCCACCATATGCTTATGAACCACCTCCTCAACACAACTCTGGACCACCATACTCACAAGCCCCCTACTACCAAACACCATCACATGATTCTAACCCTTATCCACCATATCAACCACCCTATGAGCCATATGAGCCATACATAGATCCACCCCAATTCCAACCCAGTTATTCCCAAGGACCACCACCTCCATATACACCACATCTATATCCATCAATCCAAGAGCCTTATGATCCTACTTATGATATCTGAGCAGAACAAGAGTCAAGGGATTGTATCAAGGAAACAATGGATCAATTTCAAGCAACCCTGCGTCAGTTGGACCGAGCGGTAAACCGAATGGCACCCGAAGTTTTCATGGCTAAAGAATCTCAACTTGAGAACAAGGAATTAAAGTGTGCTATACAAAAAGTGGAAAAGATGGAGAGTGATGAACCACCCTCTTATCATGAACCTTTCCTCTCAAATAATGAGCCCTCACATCCACCTCAACCTTCAATGCATGATACTATTGGTGTTCTTCTTCAAGGGCAAGAAGATATGAAACGGCGGGAAGTACTAGAATTCACGACTGCCTTTATCAAGGTAGTAAATTGATTAGCTTCCCAATATTTGAGCATTCAAAGTACTCCCATGGCTACATGTGGAAAATCTAAAGAAGAGCGTAGCATGAAGGAGACACTAGAACTTCCGGTGGACAATAAGGAACATGGCTTTGTATTGGAACAAGTGGAGGAAGCCATAACAGTTGCAGAGGAAGAAGTGGTTGAAGATTTAGGAGATGCTGAACCTCCATGGGAATCTAGAATTGTAGAGTACCCTTCCAATAGGATTGAAATTGATGTCAAGAAGGCCAGTGCACAACCTCCATGGCATATTCCTTATGAAAACATGGATGGTATAGATCAAGAAATAAGTTCCCTTGGTGATGAGAATCATGCATCAAGTCCTCCCAGTGATAAATCTACATCCGCAAACGAACTCCTTGAGTATGAAGACTCTTCTCTGATTGAGTCTACAAATGATGTGGAAGTAGAAGCCCTTCGAAAAGGATGGACGGGAGTTGAGTACGCTTTGTCAAGAACGTTGGAGACTTCTCCACCTAGGTTGTCATCTACTCCTTCACTTGAGTGGGTAAAACTTATCTCTGTTCATCTTCCTATCCCACTTGAGTACGGTATTCTTGAAACAGACGGCCAACTCAAGAAGATTTGTGGCATAAAGCGTAAGAAGAGACTGCTTAGTGGTTGGAGTTACAAATCAAGGCTCATCAAGGTTGATATTTCAAGAGATAGATGTAAGGGCTCAACTGGTGATAATTTGGTTAGATCTAAAAGAAGAGTTTGGTACTCCATAGAGAATTCAGATTGCTTGCTACCCGGTTAGAACAATGATGATCAACACAAAGACGGGTGCAAAGGCAAGGTCTGGGATCCCGAAATTCATTCTACTAATCAACTCTCATGGGGCCTTGTCACGCGCTTTAACTTGCTTAAAGGCTTTCTACGCCTAGTTTGGGATCCCGAAGGCCATTGGAATCACAAACATTGGTGGAGATTCCTGGATGAGTTCAAGCATAAGACACCATAACAAAGGACTCCCCAAATGTCCAACTTAAGGACTTTAACTAAAAGTGCTAGGTGGAAGACAACCCACCATGGTATGATCGTTCCTTTTTCAATTTTAATTTTATTTCATTTTGTTTGTTTTTGAGTTTTATTTTATTTTATTTTATTTCATTGAACCTGGAATTACTCATAACATCCATATCAGCATTGCATTTGCATCTACAAAATAATAAAAAAAAAAGCACGCACGCAACGCGGCAGCGTCGCTGATGTGTCTGCGTCACCAGTGCGTTTTGAAGAAAAAAGAATTGGACAGAGAGTCACGCGAAAGCGTGGCTGGAGGCGTGCCTTAGGCACAACTATGATCATGCAACCGTGTCGCTGACGTGTTCGCGTCGTTTGCAAAATAGCCTCCCTACGCGTCCGCGTCATACACACGAACGCGTGGCCCTGCAAATTCGACGTAAATGGGTATATGGCAGAGAGTTATGATGGAGCTGGGCTGGACTCATGCTAGAAGCACAAGCCCTCCCACGCGAACGTGTGTCCCACGCGTCCGCGTCGTTTTGCAATTATGGCCATTCACGCGATCGCGTCACCCACGCGAACGCGTCACCCAAAAATTTTGGCAAAATGAGTTTGAGACAGAGAGTTGCGCGAGCGCGTCGCTGCTCTCGTGCCATTCGCACAAATCAAGTCACGCGACCGCGTGACCCACGCATTCGCGTCGCATGCGGCGCACAGATTATCCCCATCAGCCAAAATATCTTATCTTTTCTTCACCAAATTCTTATTTTTGTTTTCCCTTATTATTATTTCTTTCTTCTCTCTTCTTCCTTCTCTATTCTTTCTCACTTTTTACTTTTCCCTTTTTCTTTTCTTTTTACATCCACTATCAAGGTTCTTTTCTTCTTCCTTATTTACTTCTTCATTATTATTCCTTTTCTTTTATTCATGTCTTCTTATTACTTTCATTATGCATATCTTCTTTTTTTCCTTCTTTTTATTCCTTTAATTAGTGTTGAAAATTTATTTGGGTCATTATTTATTTCTGTATTCTGTTTGTGGATTTATATATTGTTTGACAATTAATATTACTTCCTTAAAGGGTTGCTTGCATGTTCTATCTTATATTTTCCACAACATATTTACCATGCATGCTAAGTGTTTGTGAAAAAGCCCGTATGGTATTGTGTATTATTTTAAATTACTTAATTCTACTATGTTAATGCCTATTTTTCACAAAACTCCTTTTATATTTTATTTATTTAATCTAATTGTTAATACAAACAGATTATTAGTTTGAAAGACTTGGTAATCTAACTTGGACATTGAATGCTTGATCTATGCTACTCATGCCTTTGCCAGCATGCCAATAACACATCTTGCATTTAATTGCCATCACATGCACTTGCTATATTATCTTTGATGAACTTTTCACATGCAGTCTAGACCATGTGTTAACGACATCCTCCTTACAGTGCATTGATTACCACCATAATGTTCGCTCCCTTGCTCGAACCCTTAGCTTTACATGTTACTTTCTTTTTTCCTTTTTAGGATGGCCATCAAGAAAGGTAAAGAGAAAGCTACTCTCAAACCACCAGTAAGGAGAGGAACAAAAAGAGCACTAGCTGCGGAACCACCCATCCACTTGAACATCTTAGCATGCCCCGAGGACGGTGCAATCTTTAAGTGCGGGAGGTCGATACCGATCTCCGTGGGTTAGTACCTTCCTGTCCCAACACCAATGTTTAAATTTTCTTTGTAGTTAGTTGTTGTATTCGCATGTTTGTTTGATTTTGTGCATATTTTACCACCACTTGGTTAAAGTAATATTTTCTTTTTCAAGAAATTATTTTATAATATTTTACTAATTTGAATTAAAATTTTTTGTTAAACTTGTTTGAAGAAATATTATATTTGAACATGGTTTAGAGCTCGAACACACAAAACCAGTGAGATTTTGAGCCTATTTGGATTGGTTGCATTTTATCAACCAATATTTTATTTTTAGTGTGTTGTTCTCTCTAAAATTGTGATCTTTGTCTTGCTTAATTCTATATTTCCATGGTTTGATGTATACATGCACTTATATGATTGAGGCCTTTGTTTCACTGAGCTTACATACCCATATGGCCTTACCCTTTCATTATCCTTTGCCAACCAATTTGAGCCTATTTTATCCCTTTGTTCTTTACTTTAGCACATCATTAACTCTAAGCGGAAAACAATAATATCCTTAATTTGAATCCTTGGTTAGCTTAGACTAGTGAAAGTGCTCACGAATTAAGTGTGGGAAAAAGTGGGTTTGGAAACGTTTGGTTTAAGAATTGGGTGTTATATATATTTATTAAAATGTGAAAAAAATATTTAGGACATGTTCATGCATTCAATACCTTAATCATATGCATTGAGAAAAAAATAAATAAATAAATAAATAAATAAAGAGAGAGAGAAAAAGAAAAGAAAAAATAGCAAATAATAAAAAAGGGGACAAAATGCCCCAAAGTAAATGGTGAAAGCAATGCATATGTACTATACTCGAAATTAGGATGCATGAATATGTGGAAAACATGGTTAATGGATAGTTAGATGTGGATTATCTAAAGCTAGGTGGGAAAAGTTTAAGTTAATTAAGGATTCAGATTTTAGTCCACTTGACCAAATACAATCCTACCTTGACCCTAACCCCATTACAACCCTTAAAAGACCTCTTGATATGTGTATTTATGCATTAATTTTTTGTTGATTGGTAGAAGAAAAGCAAGCCTTAGAAAGCAAGATTAGTAGAGAATTGAGAGAATCGAACCTTAAACACTTGAGTGATTAGAGTGTATACACTTCCAGTGAGGGTTCGATGCTCGATTCTTTGTTCTCGGCTTTCATGAGCTATCTTCTTCTTGCAAGTCTATTTGTACTTCATTTTATGATTTGAATTAGTGAAATCCAGTTCATATTTGTTCTTGAAGAATTTGTTTACTTTTAACCAAGTAGGAAAAAGCATTCTGCATTTAGTTGCATTCATAGGTTGCATTTCATACATTCTACCATTCCCCTTCACTCTTTTAGTTCTCTTAAGCTTAGCATGAGGACATGCTAATGTTTAAGTGTGGGGAGGTTGATAAACTACTATTTTATGGTTTATCTTATGCTCAATTGAGTGGTTTTTATCAACTCTTTACCCACTTATTCATACTATTTGCATGGTTTTACGTTTTCCTTCCTGATTTTGTGCTATGATTGAAAACATGCTTCTTTGGCCTTATATTTGCTAATATTAATCCTCTCTTATTACCATTCGATGCCTTGATATGTGCGTTAAGTGATTACAGGGATTACAGGACAGGAATGGCTTAGAGGATGGAAAGGAAGCATGCAAAAGTGGAAGGAATACAAGAAACTGAAGGAACTGCTAAAGTTGTCCAGCCTGACCTCTTGGTACTAAATTGACCATAACTTGAGCTATAGAGGTCCAAATAATGTGGTTCTAGTTGCGTTGGAAAGCTAACGTCCGGGGCTTCGCAATGATATATAATTTGCCATCGCTGCCTCGAATTTAGGCGACGCGGACGCGTGGATGACACGCACGCATCGCATCTACGAAATTCAACCCACGCAAACGCGTGGACGACGCTTCCGCGTCACTTTGCCGCGACCTGTACGTACCAGAAATTGCTGGGAGCAATTTCCCAGCAATTTCTGGGCTATTTTTGATCCAATTTTTGGCCCGGAACACACAGATTAGAGGCTATAAAGTGGGGGAATGCATCCATTCATGATACAACATACATTCACACAATTTTTAGGATTAGATGTAGTTTTAGGGAGAGAGGTTCTCTCCTCTCTCTCAAGTTTAGGATTAGGATTTAAACTTCATTTCAGGTTTAATGTTCTTTTAATTTATATTTCTCTTCTACTTTTATTTACTCTAATACTTTTATTTGTATTTGACTTATGTTGCCCAATTGGCTTATGAACTTTTCCATGTTAGGTTTGAATATTCTATTTAATATTAATTGAGGTATTTCAGATTAATGATTGTTTTATTTATGATGCTTTCAATTCAATTTAGATTTATTTTTCCCTTTTGGCTTTGGTTAAGTAATTTATAACACTTGAATTATCAACTCAGCTGTTGATTGAAATTGGAATTCTTTACTGGTCAATTTGCACTCGAATAACTCTTGTCTCTCCATAGGAGTTGACTAGGACCTGAGGATCAAATTAATTTGTCCACTTGACTTTCCTTTGTTTAGCAAGGGTTAGTTAAAAGTGGGAGAAGAATCCAATTCTCTTCATACCTGAGAAGGATAACTAGGATAGGACTTCAAATTCTTATACCTTGCCAAGAGATTTTTATTATTATCAATTTATTTTCCTTGTCATTTAAATTACTTTCCCCCTTATTTTCAAAAACCCAAAAATATATCTTTTTACATAACCAATAATAAATCATACCTCCCTGCAATTCCTTGAGAAGACTACCTGAGGTTTAAATACTTCGGTTATAAATTTTATTGGGTTTTGTTACTTGTGACAACCAAACTTTTGTAAGAAAGGAATTCTTGTCGGTCTAGAAGCTATACTTACAATGGGAATTTATTTGTGAAAATTCTAGATCGCCCCAGAGTTTACTTCTTCAAAGATCAACAGAAGCCTAATCAAGGCTTCAATAATAACAATGGTGGAAGAAACAGGTTTGGCAATAGCAAACCGTTTCCATCATCTTCTCAGCAACAGACAGAGAATTCTAAGCAGAGCCACTCTGACTTAGCAACTGTAGTCTCTGATCTATCTAAGACCACTCTCAGTTTTATGACTGAAGCAAGGTCCTCCATTAGAAATTTGGAGTCACAAGTGGGTAAGCTGAGTAAAAGAGTTACTGAACTCCCTCCTAGTACACTCCCAAGCAATACAGAAGAGAATCCAAAAAGAGAGTGCAAGGCCATCAACATACCCCACACGGCCGAACCTATAGAGGAGGGAGAGGCAGTGAATTCCATTGAAGAAGACCTCAATGGATGTCCACTGGCCACTTAGGAGTTCCCTAATGAGGAACCAAAGGAATCTGAGGCTCATACAGAGACCATAGAGATTCCACTAAACTTACTGTTACCATTCATGAGCTCTGATGAGTATTCTTCCTCTGAAGAGGATGATGATATTATTAAAGAGCAAGTTGCTCAATATTTAGGAGCAATCATGAAGCTGAATGCCAATTTATTTGGTAATGAGACTTGGGAGGATGAACCTACATTGCTCATCAATGAACTAAATGATCTGGTTCAACTGAAATTACCTCAGAAGAAACAGGATCCTGGAAAGTTCTTAATACTTTATACCATAGGTACCATGACCTTTAAAAAGGCTTTATGTGACCTGGGGTCAAGTATAAACCTCATGCCCCTCTCTGTAATGGAGAAACTAGGGATCTTTGAGGTGTAAGCTGCAAGAATCTCACTAGAGATGGCAGACAATTCAAGGAAACAGGCTTATGGACTTGTAGAGGATGTCTTAGTGAAGGTTGAAGGCTACTACATCCCTGCTGACTTCATAATCCTAGAGACTAGGAAGGATGAAGATGAATCCATCATCCTTGGAAGACCTTTCCTAGCCACAGCAAGAGCTGTGATTGATGTGGAAAGTGGAGAGTTAGTCCTTCAAGTGAATGAGGACTACCTTGTGTTTAAGGCTCAAGGATCTTCTTCTGTAACCATGGAGAGGAAGCATGAAAAGCTTCTCTTAATACAGAGTTAAACAGAGCCCCCACACTCAACTTCTAAGTTTGGTGTTGGGAGGCCAACATCAAGCTCTGAGTCTCTGTGAAGCTCTCTAAGAGCTTCACTGTCAAGCTATTGACATTAAAGAAGCGCTTATTGGGAGGCAACTGAAAGAGCTGAATATTGATGGTTTAGAAGTTATAGTAAACTCTTGTTGCAAGTATAGTTACTAAACCAAGCAATCAACCTTTCTTGCAAAAGTTTTGGTTGTCACAAGTAACAAACCCCTAAATAAATTGTTAACCGAAGTATTCAAACCTCGGGTCGTCTTCTTAAGGAACTGCAGGGAAGTATGTTCTTATTATTGGTTATCGAGATTTCAAATTTGGAGTTTCAAGAATGAGGAACAAATATGACAACTAATTTAATTGGCAATTAAAAATAAATAAATACTGTAAAGCAAACTTTTGGCAAGGGATGAGAAATTGGAAGTCCAGATTAGTTACCTTTCTCAATAATAAAGAAGATTGAATCTTAATTCCACTTAGTTGACCTTTACTAAAGCAAAGGAAAGTCAAGGGACTAATTAGCTTGATCTTCGAATCCTATTTATTTCCTAAGAAAAGGTTGAGATTATTGAAGTTCAGTTCAATTAGCAAAGATAACAGTTATCAATTATATTGAGCTAAGATAACTCCTGAGTTACTGATTTCTTAACCAAGACCAAAAGGGGAAAAGTAAATCTATTGGAATAAAGATGTCTTCAGAGTAAAAGCAATAATAGCATAAATAAAAGAAAGCAATATTAAACTGAAATACCTCAAATAACATTAATTCAAATAATCTGGAACATAGAAGAATTCATAAATTAAATGGCAAAGTAAATAATCAACTAAAGTAATGAAATGAATAAAAGTAAAGGGGAAGCTTAAAATAAAGGAACATTAAACCTGGGATTGAGAGTCACTCCTAAAACTAAGAGAAGTCTTAAATCTTAAGAGAGAGAGGAGAGAACCTTTCTCAAGACTAACCTAAATCATGAGAAGTAACTAAATTGGCGAGCTCCTCTTGAATGGATGCATTCCCACACTTTATAACCTCTGGTCTATGCCTTCTGGACTTAGATTTGGGCCAAAAAGGGCTTCAGAAATCGCTAGGAGCATTTTCTGCAATTTCTGGTGCGTGGCCTCTGTCACGCATCCGCGTGGGTCACGCGGTCGCATCATTCGGAGCTTTTCTTGTCACGCGGTCGCGTCAGTCATGCGGCCGCGTCATATGTGTTTTGCTTAAAGCGCGCAGTCGTGTCAGTCATGCGGCCGCGTCGCTGTTGATTCGCACTTGGCATGCGGTCGCGTCGTCCATGCGATCGCGTGGATGCCAGTTTCTTCAGAAACTCCGTTTTGTGCTTTCCTTCCATTTTTTTATGTTTCCTTTTTCATTCTTTCCTGCCTTAGAAGATCTGAAACTACTCAACACACTAATCACGGCATCGAATGGAAATAAAGGTAATTAAAAATAATTAATTTTAAAGCATAGAAAACATATTTTTCACATACATCACATAATAAGGAAGGGAAAGTAAAACCATACAATTAATATGAATAAGTGGGTGAAGGATTGAATAAATCACTCAAATTAAGCACAAAATACATCATAAAATATGGGTTTATCAACCTCCCCACACTTAAACAATAGCATGTCTTCATGCTAAATCCAAGGTAAAAAGTAAGGTTAAAGTGGTGGAATGTCATGCAATGCAATCTAATCTAAGTGCAACTACCTAGATGAATGATGCCTCATGCAATTCCAATTTTTATTCACTTGTATATAAAGCTTGCATGTAGTTAAATTAATTCATATTCTCAAGGAGTCATGTATATATATAGCCAAGCCTTAGATAGTGATAAAGTGCCTTTACAATTGAGATGGGAGAGAAAAACATTTTAAAAACTTGTAAGACAACTAACAATTTAAACAGAGATAAATATTAATGAGCTATTGAATCCTCACTGAATTTTGTGTTTACTCTCTAATCACTTAGTGTTTATTGGGTCAATCACTCTATTCTTCTTTTTATTCTTACTTTCTATAACTTTGTTCTTCATCTAACCAATCAACAATCATAGAATATAGTCATACCAAAAATCATGAGGTCTTAAGTAAGGTTGTAATGGGGCTAAGGTAAAGGTAAGGGTATATGTATAAGGCTAAGTGAGCTAATAAGTGAATCCTTAATTAGACTAAGATCTCACCTAACATACATACTTTCTAAATCAAAGCTTCTTTACCTATTTTCCCATATTTTCCCACTTTGATGTTACATGCTTATGCCTCAATATTTATTTTTATCCCATGTGCATTGCTTTATTTGCATTTGGAGGATCCTTTGGTGTCCCCTTTATTCAAATATTGAAAAATAATTAAATTTTTTTTAATGCACATGGTAATTTAATTTCTTTTCACATGAGCATGTTTCCCAAAAATTCTTATTTTGAAACATCTTTATTCTTTTTCAACATTCTACCCTTTGTTTCTATCATCCATGTTCCCAATAGGTTTCCCCATATTTAAACAATTACACAATTTCTATCTTAAGCTAACCAAGGATTCAACTTGGGATTTTATTTTGTTTTTCTGCTTAAGGCTAGTAATGTGGCTAATAGAATAAAAGGGGATTTAAAGGCTCAAGGGGGCTAACAAGGGTGATGTAAAAGGTAGGCTATTTTGGGATTAAGTGAGCTAAAATCAAATAATGGCCTCAATCACTCTCTTGGTATGTATCTACATTCTATAATCGGACATATAGATTAAAACAAAGTAAAGAACACCAGAATATAAAAGAAGGGCGGAACATACAGGAATAAAAATTATGGTTTGAATGTAACCATACAATTAAGCTCAAAACTCACAGGTTGTGTGTTCTCTAACTCAAAAAATCATATATCAGTTATATATGTCATGCAAGTAAAAATTAAGAGTTCCTATTATTCTCAATGTAAATCTTAAGGTGGCTTTAAAGTTTTAGTGTTTCTCCTTGATGAAATGTTGTTAACTAACTAATATGTAATGCTATATACAATGTGTGTGGATTGTTTCTATTATGTTAAAGTCTCTAGTTTACTACCTTTTTATATTTTTAATTTAAACTAAGTTATCTTATGCTAAAAAGGGTAAACTATACTAATTAATCCACATTTTCTATAACTAATAAGTTAGAATTGCAACTAAACTAAATGGATAAAATATGAACTAAAGTACAACATACAGAAATATAGTAAAAATACATGGAAATAGCAATGTATAAGTACTGAGAAAATAAAAAATAAAAAGAAAAATACAGAAAAGTAGTCAAATAAAGTAAAAGAGTCTGTAGTGGTTCACCAAAAAAATACGCCAGAGATGGCGACCTCCCCACACTTAAAATGTAACCATACAATTAAGCTCAAAACTCACAGGCTATGTGTTCTCTAGCTCAAAAATCATTTATCACTTATGTATGTCATGCAGGTTTAGTTAAAAATTCCCATTTATTCTCAATGTAAAACTTAAGGTGGCTTTAAAGTTCTAGTGTTTCTCCTTGATGAAATGTTGTTTAATTAACTAACATGTAATGCCATATATACAAGGTGTGGGTTGTTTTGATTCTGTTAAAGTCTCTAGTTTACTTCCTTTTTCTTTTCAATCTATTCCGAGTTATCTTATGCTAAAAAGGGTAAACTATACTAATCAATCCACAATTTCTATAACTAGTAAGTTAGAATTTCAACTAAGTGGCTAATGAACTAAAAATGCAAAATACAGAAATAGAGTATAAATACATGAAAATATCAATGTATAAGTACTGCAAAATAGAAATAAAAAAGAAAAATACAGAAAAATAGCGAAATAAATAAAAAGAGTATGTAGTGGTTCACCAAAAAGAATGCTAGAGATGGCGACCTCCCCACACTTAAAATGTAGCATTGTCCCTGATGCTCAGTCAAGTAGGGTGTGAAGGGGTGTCATCACTGGAAGGCTGGGTAGCTGGAGTCTCTGTGGTGGTGATCTGAGGGTCTGACTGCTGTGGAGGGGGTGCTGACTGAAGAGGGATCTCAGGGTCTACAGCCTGAACCTGCAGCAGAGCCTCCTGATGGTATGCTGTCTGCTGGGTGCCTGCCTGCTCTGCCTCCTGCTGTGGGTGGGTCTCTGCCTCGGGCGCATCCGCCTCCTCCTCAGATGCCTCAGATGGTGTGTCGGGGCTCGGAAGGGATGTCGCCAGATCGTATCATCAGCTTCAGGTGCTCATAGCGTCGCTTGTTGTGACGCTCCATCTGGTTAAGCCATCGAAACAGGCGGTGCACTAGATGATAGATGGGCTCTGGGGCAGGTGGAGGTGCAGTGGTGGTGGCAGGTGTAGCTGTAGAGGAAGAGGGGCCGGCAGATGGTGTGGCAGTGTCACTAGGAGCAGTGAGGACTGGAGGTCTGTAGCCCAAGGCCAGAAAGTTCCTGCTGTGCGGGATGATCTTCTTGCATTCTGCAGCAGGTGGCCTCTCATCAGCATCCTCCCAAGGCACGTCAGCTCGACGGCCTAGCTGTGTGATCAAGTATGGAAAGGGAAGAGTGCCTCAGACGTGGACCCTGGCCATGTAGAACCGGATAAAGCGTAGCAGGTACAGTTTCTTACCCTCTATCACACACCATAGGAGGGTGATCATAACGGCAGGTATATCGGTCTCGTGAGTACTCGGCATAATGAAGTTGCTAAGTATCTGATGCCACAGCCGAGCCTCATCATTCAAGTATGCCCGCTTGATTCCCTTGGGCATGGTGGTGTTCTGACCCATAATCCAAGGAACGGTCGGGTCAAGGGCTATCCGGGCCTTGACTGCATCCCAATCAATCTTTAGAAAGCGCATGTCTTCCTCAGCTTTCTGATAACCATCTGGCTAATCAGATTTAGGCAGAAGCTTCAGAACCTCTTCTATTGCCTCTTTAGTAACCAGAATCTGCTTTCCTCTGAGGTTCACTGCATCTAGGGAGGTCTTGAAGTAATTACAGTAGAATTCTCTAACCCAAGATGCATTGACCTCAGTCAGGGGTCTCTCCAGGAAGAACCAGCCTCTTTGTTTGATCTTATCAGAGGTGTATTGCTGAAGTTCTCCTGGGATCTTCAAAGTCCTTTCCAGGTATAGGTTCCTGGAGTTTGCAAACACCGGATACTTCAGCTCACAGTATCAGTTTGCAAACTTCACTGGGTCATTAGCAGGGAGCAACTGGTCAGCCTTCTCCTGCGGGGTGAAGTTTTTTCCTGCCAGGAGGCATCATGCATGAGATCTATGATAGACATAGATGATTCTCCTCTTTTACGTTTGCCAGTGGTAGCCTTTCCTTTTCCCTTTGTCTGGGAATCCGACATCCTAAAAAACAGAGAACCAGGATATAATAAAAATAGGAAAACAAATAGGCAAACAGTCAAAAGAAACACAAAGTGGCAAAGGAGAATTAGAAGGAGGTAAATGAGTTAAGTAAATGTGCATTAACGATTGTATAGGAGTTAAAAGGTCGAAATGAAGAATGCACAATCCAAAATGTAATTGAATTCATGTTAAATAGAAAAATTATCATTATACCACGATTAGAGGGTTAAAACAAAGTGAAAGAAAAGCAGAGGAGAAGTTTGAAAGGTTAGGTTGGTTAGAATTGAAAGTGTTTAGAAAGTTAAAATTAGGGAGTTAGTGAAGAGTGGGTTAAAGTAAGTGGCATAATGAAAATATTCCAAGTAACAAGGATTCACAGGTAGGGACTATAAGTAACTCATAACCAAACAAGGAAAACATGTTGATGCTGAGTCAAATAGATATAGAGAAAGCAAAAATTGGAATCAAACATCAAAAATGCAATATATGAACCAGGAAATCAAAGAGAATAAGAATGCGTGCCTGGCATTCATGAATGGGTTTAGGTAAAGCAGAGGAAAGCAGATTTCAAAATGCCAAAACCAAAACATGAATAAAAACATTTTACAGAAATTTGGGCAGCATTCCGGCTAAAATTGGATTGTCCCGGAAAATAAACAGCAGTCAAATAGTTTATATGAATTAAAATTAAAGCTTGCAATTACATATAAGGAATATAATCATGAAAATGCAGTGTAAAGAGCAGCATGAAATAAGAAATCACATCATATGAACAAACATCACAACAACAGCAGAACTGCAAATTTGAGAAAACAGAAACATGAACAGTGCAAGTAAACAGGCCTAAATCCACTAACCACATCCTAGGCTACCTAACAACCTAAAATCCACTACAACATGCATATCTAACTAGCCTAAACATGAACATAAACAGAAAATAATGAAATAGCGACTAAGGAAAGAAGCGTGGCGTTCGTCGGAACCTAGTAGGCCGAATAAGGAGAGTGGGCAGAAAGGTGGATGGGGTGGTGGTGACGGCGTCTGGCGCGGCGGCTGGCGGTGGTGGCTCGGCTGTTCGGGGCAGGGGGAAGAAGGGTTGGCTAGTGGGGTAGGGGGTAAGAGGGGAAGGGAGGGGGTAGGTGTGTGTGTGGTGGATGGGGGTGGCGCGGCTGGGACGGGCGGCGGCGGTGGGCGGTGGTTGCGAAGGGGGCAGTGGCGGAGAGGGGAGGAAGAAGAAGAAAGAAGAAGGAAGAAGGGGGAGGAGGAAGGGGGGTCGGTGGCGGCGGCGTTTGGGGGTGGCGGTGATGGTGGTTGGATGGTGGTGGTTAGATTGGAGGGGAAGAGAGGGAGAAGAGGGTTTCAGGGTGGGCGCGACTGATAGGGTTTGCGTGGTTTGGGGGTTATAAATTTGAATCCACACGGCCGCGTGGGGCACGCAGTCGCGTTGCTTGAGCAAAATGGGGGGGGGTGACGCGATCGCGCGGGTGACGCGATCGCATGGAATGGCTAAAAGAGTGAATGACGCGATCGCCTGGGGCATGCGATCGCGTCACTGGGATTTGTGATAAACGCACGAATCCAGCGTCGTTTCAGCGCAACTCTCTCCCTCCCTTGGGGTGTTCGTGCAATCCATGCGACGCGGTCGCATGGGGTTGGCATTGTGCAAGTGACGCGATCGCGTGGGTGACGCGATCGCGTGGGTCATTTTTGCGAAACGCACAATGGCCGCATGATTCCAGCCTAACTTTCTGGACGTTGGATCTTTACGCCAATCTCCAGGTCACGCGGCCACCTGGATGACGCGGTCGCGTGGGTAGTGTTTTTCGCAATATGACGCGATCGCATGAGTGATGCGGTCGCGTCGCGTACCCCTTTTTTTTATCCAGTATGCAGAATACAATGATTAATATGAATGCGATGCAAAGTTCCAGGTTCAATATTATAAAATAAAATAAAACTTGAAAACAAGCAAAACGAAATAAAAATTGAAAAATGAACGATCATACCATGGTGGGTTGTCTCCCACCTAGCACTTTTAGTTAAAGTCCTTAAGTTGGACATTGGAAGAGCTTCCTGTTATGGCGGCTTATGCTTAAATTCATCTAAAAATCTCCACCAATGCTTGGAATGCCAATAGCCTCCGGGGTCCCAAACTAGGCATGTAAAGCTCCTGAGCAGCTTCAAACAAATTTTTAGGCTCCCGGAATGACGAATGTCGGAATAGATTCCAGGATCCCAAACTTTGCTTTTAAATCCGCCTCCGTCTTGATCTATATTTTTCCATCCGGGCGGTTTAGAAAGTAGATTCTCAACATGGTGACCAAACGTTTTCCGAGATCCATTCGATTGAATATGATACCAATCCGTGCACTTCAAGTTGAAGCGTGGAACCTTATTGAACCTTGTGCACCAGCTCTGAGCACGAGCCATTTCCCTCTTACTCTTAAAGCCGCAGATAGCTCTAAGCTGGCCATCTGTTTCAAGCAAATCGTATTCAAGTGAAAAAATGAAGTTAGAGGTTAAGGATTGTACCCACTTGAAGCTTGTATTGGGTGGTAATGGCCTTGGGGAAGGTGTTTCCGGTGGTTCTGTAAGTTCTACTCCCTTGTGCTCTTCTGTGAATTCCTCCACTTCTTTGCAAGGTTCTTCAAATGCATCTGTGTCCTGGTCAAAGTCTCCTGTGTCTTCCTCATCACTCGAGTCATAGATTGGAGGTTGAGAGAAATCTACCTCTGCATCATCTTCGTATTCATTTGGGGAAGATTCTTCGATCTTAGAGAATTCACTTACGGATGCAAGTTCATCACTAAGAGAACTTGACTTGTGACTATCATCATCAAGGGAATTTGTGTCCTGGGTTATTCCGTCTAGTTCTTCATAAATAACTTGCCTTGGGGATTGTGCACTGTCCTTCTTAGCATTAACTATAACGTCCTTGACGGAGTTCTCTTCAGCTCGGAATTCCCATGGAGGTTCAGCGTCTCCTAGATCTTCAACCAACTCTTCTTCTTGCGTAATGACAGCTCCTTCTACTTGTTCTAGTACGAATTCATTCTCTGTCTTGTCCACTGGAGTTTCTAGTAATTCCTTCATGCTACGCTCTTTGTTAGATTGTCCACATGGGGCTGTGGTTGGTCCTTGAATATTCGAACGTCTAGAAGCTAATAGAATTACTGCTTGCTCCAGTTGTCGAATAGTTGTTTGAAGTTTATTTACTGTTTCCTTGAGGCGAACCTCTGATTCTCGGGGTGATGGATTTGGACATGAAACATAGGGAAGTGGTGGTGCTTGGGAGTGATTGGATTGGAACTGGGGTAAATAGGGATCATGTGGTGGCGAATGGTGAAGAGAAGCTTGTGAGTGTGGTGGTTCGAGGTTATGTTGAGAGATGGTCTATAGGCACGGGGTGGGGCTTGTTGGTAGTTACAAGGTTGTCCACCATATCTATCAGCTGGGTATGCATTATAGAATGGTCATTGTCCATGATATCTTGGAGGGTGTTGTTGCCTAAAGGGTTGATTAGATCCTCTTGGTTCCATCCATCCTTGATTGGTTTGACCTTGATGCATATTCCTGCTGTAACTTCTATTTCCTTCAACAAAGTTAGAACCAAACTCAAAGCGAGAAGGGTGAGAGTTCATAGTAGCAAATAAAATCAAAAAGGGAAAACAGAAATAAATAAACAAGTAAAAGAAAAATATTTACAATAACCAATAATAAGGCACACGTTAGCAGTCCCCCGGCAACGGCGCCATTTTGAAAGAGCTGAAGATTGATGGTTTAGAAGTTATAGTAAACTCTCACTGCAAGTATAGTTACTAAACCAAGCAATCAACCTTTCTTGCAAAAGTTTTGGTTGTAACAAGTAACAAACCCCTAAATAAATTGTTAACCGAAGTATTCAAACCTCGGGTCGTCTTCTCAAGGAACTGCAGGGAAGTATGTTCTTATTATTGGTTATGGAGATTTCAAATTTGGGGTTTCAAGAATGAGGAACAAATATGACAACTAATTTAATTGGCAATTAAAAATAAATAAATACTGTAAAGCAAACTTTTGGCAAGAGATGAGAAATTGGAAGTCCAGATTAGTTACCCTTCTCAATAATAAAGAAGATTGAATCTTAATTCCACTTAGTTGACCTTTACTAAAGCAAAGGAAAGTCAAGGGACTAATTAGCTTGATCTTCGAATCCTATTTATTTCCTAAGAAAAGGTTGGGATTATTTAAGTTCAGTTCAATTAGCAAAGATAATAATTATCAATTATATTGAGCTAAGATAACTCCTGAGTTACTGATTTCTTAACCAAGACCGAAAGGGGAAAATTAAATCTATTGGAATAAAGATTTCTTCAGAGTAAAAGCAATAATAGCATAAATAAAAGAAAGCAATATTAAACTGAAATACCTCAAATAACATTAATTCAAATAATCTGGAACATAGAAGAATTCATAAATTAAATGGCAAAGTAAATAATCAACTAAAGTAATGGAATGAATAAAAGTGAAGGGGAAGCTTAAAATAAAGGAACATTAAACCTGGGATTGAGAGTCACTCCTAAAACTAAGAGAAGTCCTAAATCCTAAGAGAGAGAGAGGAGAGAACCTCTCTCAAGACTAACCTAAATCATGAGAAGTAACTAAATTGGTGAGCTCCTCTTGAATGGATGCATTCCCACACTTTATAACCTCTAGTCTATGCCTTCTGGACTTGGATTTGGGCCAAAAGGGGCTTCAGAAATCGCTGGGAGCATTTTCTGCAATTTCTGGTGCGTGGCCTCTGTCACGCGTCTGCGTGAGTCATGCGGTCGCGTCATTTGGAGATTTTCTTGTCACGCGGTCGCGTCAGTCATACGGCCGCGTCATATGTGTTTTGCTTAAGGCGCGCGGTCGCGTCAGTCATGCGGCCGCGTCGCTGTTGATTCGCGCTTGGCATGCGGTCGCGTCGTCCATGCGATCGCGTGGATGCCAGTTTCTTCAGAAACTCCGTTTTGTGCTTTCCTTCCATTTTTTTATGTTTCTTTTTTCATTCTTTCCTACCTTAGAAGATCTGAAACTACTCAACACACTAATCACGGCATCGAATGGAAATAAAGGTAATTAAAAATAATTAATTTTAAAGCATAGAAAACATGTTTTTCACATACATCACATAATAAGGAAGGGAAAGTAAAACCATGCAATTAATATGAATAAGTGGGTGAAGGATTGAATAAATCACTCAAATTAAGCACAAAATACATCATAAAATATGGGTTTATCAGCAACCCATTGTTATTTAATTATATTTAATTATTTTCCATTGTTATATTATGTTTTCTTTAGGTTGATGATCATGTGAAGTCATAAAAACAACAAAAAAATCAAAAACAGAATGAAAAATAGCATCAAAAATAGATTCCATTCATAAATAGATTTTCTTCCCTATGAGTTCTAGTCTCAATAAGAATACTAGTTTTTACTGTTCATATGTTATGATTTGAATATATCACACCAATTCGTTATGTATGGATGATGAGATTCCATTGATACAGAGCCAATCGTTCTTTTTTCTCTAATAGATGGTCAGAACTGCATCTGGGTTCGAATCCTACTGAGAGGTCTACTAGAGATCAGAAATTGCTGAAGAAAGAATAAGATGTTTCTTTTGTTCGTTCCGAGCGATCGGAAAGTAAGGAGGATAGGCTTACTAGCGTTTAAACGCCAGTAAGGATAGCAGAATGGGTGTTTAATGCCAGTAAGGATAGCAGAATGGGCGTTTAACGCCCAGCCTGGCAGCATTCTGGGCGTTAAATGCCAGAATAGGCAGCACTCTGGGTGTTTAACGCCAGAAAGGGCTGTCTGTCACAGGCTGGCGTTAAACACCAGAAATGGGCATCTAACTGGCGTTTAACGCCATAAATGGGTAGCAGAGTGGCGTTTAACGCCAGGAAAGGTAGCAGGACTGGCATTTAATGCCAGGAGAGGTAGCAGAGCTGGCGTTAAATGCCAGATTGGTGCAGGGACTCAAATTCCTTGACACCTCAGGATCTGTAGACCCCACAGGATCCCCACCTACCCCATTTCTTCTTCTCTCCTCTTTACACCTTTCCATAACACTCTTTCCCAAACACTATTGACCAATCCCATCAAAAACCCAAGATCCCTCACCTATCAAATGCTACCCTCTTCTCCATAATCTCTTCACTACTCACATCCATCCATCATTAAGCCCCACCTACCTCACCATTCAATTTCAAACCATTTTCCTCCCAAACCCACCCACACATGGCCGAATACCCTCTCTCCCTTACCTTATAAATACCCTTCCTTACCACCTTCATTTTCACACAACATACACACTTCGCTCCCTCTTGGCTGAAATACATACCCCCCTCTATCTCCTCTATTTCTTCTTCTTCTACTCCTTTCTTTCTACTTTTGCTCAAGGACGAGCAAATCTTCTAAGTTTGGTGTGGGAAAAGCTAAAGCTTTTTGTTTTTCCATAACCATCAATGGCACCTAAGGCCGGAGAAACCTCTAGAAAGAGGAAAGGGAAGACAATTACTTCCACCTCTGAGTCATGAGAGATGGAGAGATTCATCTCAAAGGTCCATCAAGACCACTTCTATGAAGTTGTGGCCAAGAAAAAGGTGATCCCCGAGTTTCCCTTCAAACTCAAAAAGAGTGAGTATCCGGAGATCCGACATGAAGTTCAAAGAAGAGGTTGGAAAATCCTCACCAACCCTATTCAACAAGTCGGGATCTTAATGGTTCAAGAGTTCTATACCAATGCATAGATCACTAAGAACCATGACCAAAGTGTGAACCCGAATCCAAAGAATTGGCTCACAATGGTTCGGGGAAACTACTTGGATTTTAGTCCGGAAAATGTGAGGTTAGCATTTAACTTGCCAATAATGCAAGGAGATCTTTACCCTTTCATTAGAAGGGTTAACTTTGATCAAAGGTTAGACCAAGTCCTTAGGAACATTTGTGTGGAAGGCGCTCAATGGAAGAGAGATTCAAGAGGCAAGCCGGTTCAACTAAGAAGGTTTGACCTCAAACCCGTGGCTAGGGGATGGTTGGAGTTTATCCAACACTCTATCATTCCTACTAGCAACCGATCTGAAGTTACAATAGACTGGGCTATTATGATCCATAGTATCATGAATGGAGAGGAAGTAGAAGTTCATGAGATCATATCTCTAGAACTCTACAAGGTGGCGAATAAGCCTTCTACTTTGGCAAGGTTAGCCTTCCCTCATCTCACTTGTCACCTATGTAATTCAGCTGGAGTTGTCATAGAGGAAGACACCCTCATTGAAGAAGATAAGCCCATTACTAAGAAAAGGATGGAGCAAACAAGAGAGCCCACTCATGGACCTCAACAAGAGCATGAGGAAGTTCCTCATCATGAAATCCCTGAGATGCCTCAAGGGATGCACTTTCCTCCACAAAACTATTGGGAGCAAATCATCACCTCCCTAGGAGAATTAAGTTCCAACATGGGACAACTAAGGATGGAGCACCAAGAGCATTCCATCCTCCTCCATGAAATTAGAGAAGACCAAAGAGCCATGAGTGAGGAGCAACAAAGGCAAGGAAGAGATATTGAGGAGCCCAAGCACTCCATAAGATCTTCAAGAAGAAGAACTAGCCGCCATCACTAAGGTGGACCCGTTCTTTAATTTCCTTGTTTTTAATTTTTCTGTTTTTCGAAAATTATGCTTTATGTTTTGTCTATGTTTGTGTCTTTATTACATGATCATTAGTGTCTAGTGTCTATGCCTTAAAGCTATGAATGTCCTATGAATCCATCACCTTTCTTATATGAAAAATGTTTTAATTGCAAAAGAACAAGAAGTACATGATTTCGAATTCTATCTTGAAATTAGTTTAATTATTTTGATGTGGTGGCAATACCTCTTGTTTTCTGAATAAATGCTTGAATAGTGCATATTTTTGAATTTGTTGTTTATGAATATTAAAATTATTGACTCTTGAAAGAATAAAGAAAAAGGAGAAATGTTATTGATAATCTGAAAAATCATAAAATTAATTCTTGAAGCAAGAAAAAGCAGTGAATATAAAAAGCTTGTGAAAAAATATACATATATAAAGAAAAAAGAAAGAAAAAGAAAAAGCAAGCAGAAAAAGCCAGTAACCCTTTAAACAAAAAGACAAGGGTAGAAAAAGGATCCAAGGCTTTGAGCATTAATGGATAGGAGGGGCCACAGGAATACAATCCTGGCCTAAGCGGCTAAACCAAGCTGTCCCTAACCATGTGCTTGTGGCGTGAAGGTGTCAAGTGAAAGCTTGAGACTGAGCGGTTAAAGTCGTGGTCCAAAGCAAAAAAAAAAGAGTGTGCTTAAGAGCTCTGGACACCTCTAACTGGGGACTCTAGCAAAGCTGAGTCACAATCTGTAAAGGTTCACCCAGTTATGTGTCTGTGGCATTTATGTATCCGGTGGTAATATTGGAAAACAAAATGCTTAGGGTCACGGCCAAGACTCATAAAGTAACTGTGTTCAAGAATCAACATACTGAACTAAGAGAATCAATAACACTATCTGAATTCTGAGTTCTTATAGATGCCAATCATTCTGAACTTTAAAGGATAAAGTGAGATGCCAAAACTGTTCAGAAGCAAAAAGGCTACAAGTCCCGCTCATCTAATTGAAACTAATTTTCATTGATGAGTTTGGAATTCATTGTATATTCTCGTCTTTTTATCCTATTTTATTTTTAGTTGCTTGGGGACAAGCAACAATTTAAGTTTGGTGTTGTGATGAGCGGATAATTTATACCCTTTTTGGCATTGTTTTTACATAGTTTTTAGTATGTTTTAGTTACTTTTTATTATAATTTTATTAGTTTTTATTCAAAAATCACATTTCTGGACTTTACTATGAGTTTGTGTATTTTTTTGTGATTTTAGGTATTTTCTGGCTGAAATTGAGGGACCTGAACAAAAATCTGATTCAGAGGCTGAAAAAGGACTGCAGATGCTATTGAATTCTGACCTCCTTGCACTTGAAGTGGATTTTCTGGAGCTACAGATACCCAATTGGTGCGCTCTCAATTGCGTTAGAAAGTAGACATCCTGGGCTTTCCAGCAATATATAATAGTTCATACTTTGCCTGAGATTTGATGGCGTTCAAAGTCAACCCAAGGAATTCTGGCATAAAATGCCCAAACTAGCACCAGAATTGGAGTTAAACGCCTAAACTAGCACCAAAGCTGGCGTTTAACTCCAGGAACAGCCTAAGCATGAAAAAGCTTTAATGCTCTGCCCAAGCACACACCAAGTGGGCCCCAAAAATGGATTTCTGCACTATCTGCACTTAGTTACTCATTTTTTGTAAACCCTAGTTTGTAGCTTAGTATAAAAACTACTTTTAGAGACTTATTTTGGGGGAGGACATTTTTACATTTCGTATTGTACACGTTTGGGGGCTGGCCTCACGGCAATTCCTAGACCTTTTACTTATGTATTTTCAACGTTGGAGTTTCTACACCCCATAGATTAAGGTGTGGAGCTCTGCTGTTCTTCATGAATTAATGCAATTACTAATATTTTTCTATCCAATTCACGCCTACTTCTTCTCCAAGATATACTCTCGTACTTAATTCAGTTAAGTCAGAATAAAGGGGTGACCCGTGTCAATCACCCAATCTTCCTTACTCGCTTAGCCAAGGTCGCGTGCTTGACAACCACAAAGCGATCTACATATATATATATATATATATGGGAGGGAACACTCCAGAACACCAAACCCTTGCCAAAAATTCAATTCTATATAACTTTCAATTCGGAGTTTCGATTGACGAGTCGTAACTCAGCCACGCTTCCCCTAATTTCAAAAATTTGAGGTTTTAATTTTGAGTGATTATGTGATTTGGTGTTTAGGATCCAATTAGCCTTGTGGAATTGCCGAGTCTTATCCCACTATAAAAAACCTTAGTTAAAACATCATTAATATTAAAGCGGTTTTGTGAAAACACACAATATTCATGGATTATGGTAGTTTATGTCACTGCTATAATATATTTGTGAGTCAGGGACATTTTTAGTGATTTTGGCAGTACTAAATGTTGTAAAAGAAATCCCAATCTAAACCTAATTGCGAGTAAAAGAGTAGAGCGTGAGCAATGAGGTTCTCCTCCATTGATGCGAGCTTCTCCTCCGTCGAGCTTTTATGTTTTATGTTGTGCGAGCTTCTTACCCTAACTCGTCTTCTCCGTGTTTGTTCTCACTTCTAGGTTTTTATACAGAATTCTCATCATCTTCTTCTTCATCCTCTTTTGATTCATGATTTGTTACTTCCTCTTTGTTTATTACTATTCTTTCGATTCCTTGTTTTATGTGTGTGAGAGTTGCATTGGTGTGGAAAAATTCGAAAACGACATCACTACTGCTCTGCGAGCTTCTCCTCCATCAATGATTCTTCCCCTCCATCGATGTCATATCCATCAATGCTTCTTCTCTAATGGTACATTTACTTCCATTAATGTGATTTGTGAGGTATTCTATTAGTGTCTGTTCTTCGAGCTTCTCTTCTCCTCATCAACCTTATTTTGTTTGATTCTAGGTTTTGATTGTTCTATGCTAACTGCTACTTATTTTATTTAATTCCAGATTTTGATTTTCTTCCTTGTTCAATTTATTTTTAGGTCAGAAACTGGGGATTGTTAGAAGAAATTGAGTAAGGTCTTCACTGAATTTTTTCATAATTATAGGATTGATTAGAATCATGTGAATACTTGTTTTCTCATGGTACTACGTGCACTGTGAACTGCATAGATGTTCTTTTTCATATTTTCTGTTTGCAGAAAAAGCTTTTAAGGAATTTACTTGAGTTGTTATACTTTTAAGCACATCCACCTGCTCTATCAACTTGTTATAACCGTTCCTTGATCATTGATACTATGCTTTGATTTTTAGGCTAGTATTAAATCATATATATATATGGAGAACATATTTTTGGCGTCTAAATTCTGGTATCTAGTATCATTTTAGTGGCCCTATTAATTATAACAACCCTTCATGTTGGTTTCATAAGTAGAAAACTTAATTTGGCTTCCTTGATATGGCTGATAAACTCATTTCAGCATAAAATGGGAGTAGAATTCCAATTTGCAGTTTATTTAGGGATACCAAGTACTTATTTTCATTGCTACTTCATTATTTCTCTTCTTCAGGTGTAATTCTTGACTTTTTTATTTTTTTCTTACTGCAGATTTGTTTTCAAAGCAGAAAATCTTGGTTGGAAAATATTGTCAATTGCAGTGCCTTCTGCTATGGCTTTGACAACTGATCCTATTGCTTCACTGGTTGACACAACATTCATTGGCCGAATAGGTATATGTTCCACCATTAACTCCAAGTTTCCTAGGTGTCTCATAGCATAAAATATAAAAAAGGAGACAGAGATAAGATAAAATGGTCATGTCTCTATTTATATCCAGGTATCTGTCTCTTTCTTTAAATAAGTTTGTGTCGGTCAATATTTTTGTGTTTCTGTCCTAAGATAGCATAATTTATAACAATTTTAGCATAATTTCTGTTTTTATTGACTTGTCCTTCAATACTATTTTGTTGATATTATTTATATGTATTATTTTTTGTCCCTTCCTGTGATTGTGATATTTAGAGCACTTTGTTGGTGTTAAACCCACCCTATTTGTCACTTTGTTGGTGTTAATCTCTACTCTTTCTTATGTTGTAGATATTTAGAGCACTTGGTTATCTTCACAACAGCATTGGAGTTTGTCACAGGGACATAGAACCTCAAAATTACTGGTATATTCTTATAGAAACTTGTTTATTTGATTTCTCATCATGCAATCTGTCTTATACATGTTGGATTAATTTATTCATGTGTTGTTTGTCTCATAATAGGTCAGTCTTCACATCCACCAGCTGAAGATATGTGACTTTGGAAGTGCTAAAATTTTGGTTAGTTTATTCTTTAACCCGAAGTTCTTAATGTTTGTTTCGAATGATAATATTCTGTTATAACTAAATTATGCATACCTTTTACAAGTAAAAGGTGAACCAAACATATCCTTAAGCTATATGGCCAAACAGGATCAGGAAAAACTTACACTATGGTAAAATTCAATTGAAGTTTTCTTTGAAAAAAATGAGATTTAATTTATTGAGCTTATTCTCATTTAAGTTTTTTAATACGTAGACTAGACCAAAAGAAATCACAGAGAAAAGCCAATGTGTGAACTAAGAAAGGATACTTTCCACTATGATGTTTCTGTTCAAATGATTGAGATATATAATGAGTGAGTGATGAATCCATATTTTATGATATTTATTTGCTCTATTTGGGTGGATTTCATCAACTTTTCTTGTACTTATCCATTAAAATAGCACATTTTCAAGATTTCTTCCTAAATTGTGCTTGAAAGTGAAAACATGCTCTTTAGGCCTTTTAATTGCTAAATTTTATTCACTTTAATCCCATTTGATGCCTTGATGTGTGTGCTAAGTGATTTCAGGTTTCCAAGGCAAGTATGGGTTGAAGAAGTGAGAAAAAAGAGCATGCAAAAGAGAAGAAACCATGAAGAAATGGAGTTTGGAAGTTCCAGCATCCATGTGTGCACACAAGCGATGCGTGCACACGCACAAGTGTGAGCTTGGCGACGTGTACGCGTGACCCACGCGTATGTGTGAGGATGATTTTCGCCAGGTGACACATACGTGTGAACCACGCATATGCGTGACCCGTGTCATGTGAGCTCATTGATTGCAAATCACTGGGAGTGAATTTTGGGCCTCCAAAACTCAATCCAACTCATTTCTGAAGTTATTTCAACCCCAATTCAAGTAGAAGCAAGGGGGAGCAATTAGGTTTAGCTTTTCTATGTTTTTCTCTTAGTTTTCTAGAGAGAGAAGCTCCCCCCTCCCTCTAGAATTAGGTTAGGTTTAGTTAATTTCTCTTTAATTTCAGCTTTTAATTCTTGTTCTAGTGTAGTTTCATTTATATTTTCATGCTTTATTGTCTTAGTTCTCTTAGTTCTTCTTCTTAATTTCTCATTTTTGTCATATTTATGTTTATGGATACTCTTGTTAATTTTAATTTTAATTAATGCAAATTTCTGTTTTTATGCTAATTGTTGCTTCCTTTAATTGTTATTATCATTTTCTTGCTTTTGGTAGTTAGATTTTATTTTTAATGCAATTTAGTATTATTTTATTCTCATGCATACCAAGTATTTGATAAAATGCTTGGCTTAGTTTTTACTTAGTTTTTCCTCACTCTTGGCTTGGAATTGACGACTTTGGTGCTCCTTGATTCATTGATGTCCATTCTTGTTTGATACATTAGAGTAGTTAGTTGATTTGGTTTCTATTGACTCTAAGTCTTCCATTAATAGAGTTGACTAGGACTTATGGGTTGAAATCAATTATGCCTATTTGACTTATCCTCGATGTAGGGTTGACTAAGTAGGATTAACTCTTCATAATCATCATGTGTTTGTGGTCAATGGCTAGAATAGGTAACCTTAGCTCCCAATCTATGCCAAGAGGTTTCTTGCACTTGAATTTTCCTTTCCTTGCTTTATTTGCATTTGGTTATAATTGCTTTCATTGAATTTCATGCATGCTTATTTACTTTATTGCTATTTATATTTCTTTCTTCTCTTGCAACCAAAACCCCCCATTCCCCCATAGCCAATAATTAGACACTTAATTGCAACTCCTAAGGAAGACGACCCGGGACTTAAAACTCCCGGTTTATGATTGTTTTGATTGTGACTATCCTTTGATTTAAATTTGATTGTTGGCCAATTATTGGGTTGGAAACTATACTTGCAACGCCAATTCTATTTTGAGAAAAATTCCTAACCCACTTTAGGCCTCACATCAAGTTTTGGCGCCGTTGCCGGAGAGTTGCAATGGTGTAAAGTTATTGGCTATTGTAAATATGTTAATATGTAAATAGCTTGCTTTTTTGGTTGTCTTTGTTTTTGTTAATGGTTAGGATTGGGATCCTGGAGGACATTGGAAATTCAAGCATTGGTGGGAAAGTCAAGCACAAGCCACCATAGTAAGGCTTTCCCCATTGTCTAACTTAAAGACAATAAATGAAATTACTAGGTGGGAGATACCCCACCATGGTAACACCTTTCTAGCCCTCTCTTGTATATAGCTTTAATTCATTGCATTTTGGTTCTTGTAGATAACTTATGATTAGTTAATTTCAAGCTTAGTTAGGTTAAATTTTAGTTTGAATAACGTAGTTGTGCAATGTTGGATGTTTTGGGGTTAAAATCCTTTTATTGAGCTCAAGTTTGGTGCCTTAGAGTGCTAAAAGTTTTGAGAAAAACAGAGCATGTGTGCCCGCATACAGCTGTGCGCGCGCACACCCAACTCAATTTCTGCACCTGTGCGCATGCACGCACCTGTGCGTATGCACACCCCTTTGCACCCCCTCTGTTGGGAGCGCTCGCACGCCTTGTGCGTCCGCATCCCCCTTCTTTTTGTCTCTCGTGCGTACGCATGGACCTGTGTGCGTACGCACAGATGGCGACTCAGGCATTAATTTTTGACGTTTCATTTTCTTAAAAAAAAATTCAGCCTTTCTGTGCGTGGGCACAGGCCTGTGTGTGGGCACACTTCAAAACAAGGCCTCTGTTCGCGGCATTTGCACACATAGTGCAAACGCACAACCCTTTTCATTTTTCCCATCGACGCATACGCGTCCCTCACGCGTACGCGTCACCTTCCATTATCTCCCTTCTATGCGTACGTGTCGCCCACGTGTACGCGTCGATTCCCATTTTTGCAGCTTCATGCGCACGCGTCTTCCACGCGTACGCGTGAACCCTTGTGCGTGCGCACGGCCCTATGTGCGTACGCACGACCCTGTTTTCTCACTACTATACTTCTCTTCTTCTCTTATCTCTATTTCTTCCCTTCTTTTCTCCCCTCCCCTCTTCTTTCCCTTCTTAAACCACCACTCGCCACTATACTTCACCACCCATCACACTCACCTTTAGTTAGTTTGTTAGTTAGTTTGTTAGTTAGTTAGTTATTTAGTTAGTTAGTTTAATTTTTTGTTTTGGTGCTAAGTGTTGGATAATTGAGTCAATTTATTGATTCTGTTGAGATATGGCTGCTGAATTATTGATATTGTTATTGCTATTTATTGTTTGATACCATCATTGAGGTTATATTTTGTTGCTTGGTATTGAGTTCTTCATGTTTAACTTTGTGCATACTAAGTACTGATAACATTGCCTTTGAGAATGCTTTTGGATTTCTAAATTGCATGTTTTGGCCACCATGTAATTTGATTTCATTATCTATCATTAGGCAATTTATATGTAGTTGATGCATTTTTTTGTTAGGTAATGCTTGTTTATGATTGATTTTTTTAATTTAAGATTGATTTTTTTTTAATTTAAGTCACCTATTTGATGCATTAGCATTGAGAATTATGAAATTGGATCATAAGCTTACCTAATGACACTTTTTGAGCTTTTTAAGCTTTGTGGACTATGCTTGCCATGTTTTCCACTTCATGTCAATTAGGTGTTGCTTCATTATCCATTTCACAATTTCTTGATTCTTGCTTGAATACTTTCATGCCTCTTTATTGCTTGTTTGTTTATCTTAACCTACAAGTTTTCTTTAAAGTATTTTAAGCACATTAGAATGAGTGAAGTGCATGTTCTTTTGTGTAATTGTGACATAGCTTTCCATGCTAGTGTGTGTGTGTTCTAAACCACGCAACTTAGTATACACATACTTGTTTCCTTTATGTCACAAACTAATTCACTCACTCATTTTAGTGATTCTTACCTCATTCCAACATTTTTTGCTTCCTTTCCTTTGTATTCACTCATCTTATTATATTATCTTCTATTTTTCACGAATGAGTCACTATATGCAACAAGGGAAGCGGGAGGAAGAGCAAGCAGCAGCCGATTGATCCACCAACTGAAGGTGGCAATCCGAAGTCACTACACCCCCTTGCTCATCGTGGGTGCACCGCGGACGGTGCAAACCCTTAAGTGTGGGGAGGTCGTCACTAATCGGCAATCTTAGGTGACAATTTCTAATTCCAAACACTTTCACCTTTTATCCTTCTTAATTGTATATATTTTAGAGCTTTAATTACATTCTTTCTTAGTTTATTGCATGTCTTTGTATACATCTAATAAGCTTAGTTAATTTAATAAAATTTTCCAAGAAAAAAAAAACATTCTTGATAGGGCATTGACATCCTAATTGAATTGAGTTGGTATTTGTTTGATTGAAACTTGCTTGAAATATATTGTGGAACGTGTCTTTGAGCTAAGAACACACAACCTTGTGAGTTTTGAGGCTCATTCTGTAGTTACATCATATAACCACTATTTTCATTCCTGTGTGTGTTTATTCTCCTTTTATGATTACAATCTTTGATTTGTTTGATTCTTTATTTCTATTATTTGATGTATATATGCATTTATATAATTGAGGCCATCTTTTCATTTAGCTCACTTACCCAAATAGCCTACCTTTTTATCTTCCTTTGTTAACCAACTTTGAGCCTATTTCAATCCCCTTTTGTTCTTAAAGTTAGCACATTACTAGCCTTAAAGTGAAAAATAATAAATGTCCTATATTTGGAACTTTGATTAGCTAGGCTAGTGAAAGTGTATATCATCTAAGTGTGGGGAAGTTTGGAAACTTTGGTTAAGGTATAAGTGGATTTTTTGTATTTTTGTTGAAAATCTTGGGAATTGGGTACATGCTCATGCATCAAATACTTAAACCATATCCATTGACACTCTTGTATATATGTTAGTTTGAAAAAAAAGGGAGAAGAAAGCAATAAAAAGGGGACAAAATGCCCCAAAGTAAAGTAACAATAACAATGCATATGAGTTGTGATTAAAAAGAAAATGTATGAGTGTGTAAGAAAAGTGAGGAATGGGTAGTTAGGTTTGCTTTAAGTTATATAGGTTGTTATGTAGGTTAAGTGAGAGTTTAAGTTAGTCAAAGATCCAAATTTGAAACTCACTCGACCACATATAACCTTACCTAGACCCTAGCCCCATTACAATCTATGGAAAAGCCCTCATGATATTTGTATGCATACATTGAATAAGTGTTGATTGTTAGACGAAAGACAAATCTTAGAAAGCATGATTAGAAGAGAAATGAGTGAATTGACCCTATACACTTGAGTGATTAGAGAGGATACACATCCGGTGAGGGTTTGATTGCTCAATTACATGTTTTCACCTATACTTAATTCTTATCTTGCAAGTTTATAAATTCTTTTTTAGGACTCAATTCAATTGTGGATTTGACTTGAATTAGATTGCTTTAGCCTTTATGTTCATATATGTATTCTTGGAAATTAATTCATTTTGAGTAAGAAATGCATTCATTAGATAGATTACATGTAGGTAGTTTACTTGCATTGAATAAAAATAATACCCCTTGTTTCTTTCTTGAGTATAGCATGAGGACATGCTATTGTTTAAGTGTGGAGATGTGATGAATCCATATTTTTTATATTTATTTGCTCTATTTGGATAGATTTCATCAATATTTCTTGCACTTATCCATTAAAATAGCACAATTTCAAGATTTCTTCCTAAATTGTGCATGAAAGTGAAAACATGCTCTTTAGGCCTTTTAGTTGCTAAATTTTATTCACTTTAATCCCATTTGATGCCTTGATGTATGTGCTAAGTGATTTCAGGTTTCCAAGACAAGTATGGGTTAAAGAAGTGAGAAAAAAGCATGCAACCATGAAGAAATGGAGTTTGAAAGTTCCAGCATCCGTTCGTGCACTCAAGCGATGCGTGCGCACGCACAAGTGGGAGCTTGGCGATGCGTACGCATGATCCACGCATATACATGAGGATGATTTACGCCAGATGACCACACGTACGCGTGACCCGTGTCACGTGAGCTCATTAATTGCAAATCGCTGGGAGCGAATTTTGGGTCTCCAAAACCCAATCCAACTCATTTCTGAAGCTATTTCAGGTTTAGTTAATTTCTCTTTAATTTCAACTTTTAATTCTTGTTCTAGTGTAGTTTCATTTATGTTTTTATGCTTTATTGTCTTAGTTCTCTTAGTTCTTCTTCTTAATTTCTCATTTTTGTCATTTTTATGTTTATAGATACTCTTGTTAATTTTAATTTTAATTAATGCAAAATTTATGTTTTCATGTTAATTGTTGCTTCCCTTAATTGTTATTATCATTTTCTTGCTTTTGGTAGTTAGATTTTATTTTTAGTGTAATTTAATATTATTTTATTCTCATGCACACCAAGTATTTGATAAAATGCTTGGCTTAGTTTTTACTTAGTTTTTCCTCACTCTTGGATTGGAATTGACGACTTTGGTGCTCCTTGAGTCATTGATGTCCATTCTTGTTTGATACATTAGAGTAGTTAATTGATTTGGTTTTCATTGACTCTAAGTCTTCTATCAATAGAGTTGACTAGGACTTTTGGGTTGAAATCAATTATGCCTATTTGACTTATCCTCGATGTAGTGTTGACTAAGTAGGATTAACTCTTCATAATCATCATGTGTTTGTGGTCAATGGCTATGATAGGTAACCTTAGCTCCCAATCTATGCCAAGAGGTTTCTTGCACTTGAATTTTCCTTTCCTTGCTTTATTTGCCTTTGGTTTTAATTGCTTTCATTAAATTTCATGCATGCTTATTTACTTTATTGCTATTTACATTTCTTGCTTCTCTTGCAACCAAACCCCCCCCCCAAAATTTCTCCCATAGCCAATAATTATACACTTAATTGCAACTCACGACCCGGGACTTAAAACTCCCAGTTTATAATTGTTTTGATTGTGACTATCCTTTGATTTAAATTTGATTGTTGGCCAATTGTTGGGTTGGGAACTATACTTGCAACGCCAATTCTATTTTGAAAAAAATTTCTAACCCACTTTAGGCCTCACATCAGCGAGTCAGGGATTAATTTTGTGGCATGATGCATGTAGTTGTATATATTAGTCATTATTATTGCTTTGAGAAATTTAGAAGCTCGTGAATTGTCATATATACATGAATGGATAATGCAAGCTGGTTTAATTTTGAGGCTTCCTTATTTTGAGAATAATATATTCGCTTTATTTATTTCCTTGTCTTTTTTTTACTTGGTTAAGAGTAGATGGGCTGGAAGATCCTTACTATCTTAAAATATATTCAAAAAAACTCATCAAGTTAATTGAGACATGTCTTGAAGGTTTGATTTATAATTTCATTGGTTAAGAGTAGATGTGCTTGTGCTTGTGCTTGTGCAGTTGTGGGTTGCTCTCACTGCAACTTCTAGAAACTTTTTACCCACTTGCCATGACATGTCAGTCAAAAATAACTTCTTGCTTTTTTCTTTTTCTATGCTCCGATTTTCTTGCAGGTGCAGGATTCACACTATATATATACATATCAGAGATATATTTGTGCTGAATAGAATGATACACTTGTCCCACCCAATTATTTGGTTTGGAAAATTGTGGTGCACACCATATGCTTGTGAAATTGTGAAACCTTGAAACTTGTATCAGCTTACTATATATTAATAATAACTGAGACAAAGACTGCATTATATTCATAGGAAGAAAGAAACAATGAGTGATTCTGCAGTTTTAGAGTGTTTTAGGCCCTTTGTTGAGGCCAAAGCCTGGGACTTTGTGGTTATTTGGAAATATGGGGATGACCCTACTAGGTTGTGGTTCTACTCTTGTTTGTATATTTGTCATTCATTTTGTGCAATTAAGTTTTGTTTATTTTAGGTATCTATAATACTCTGATTATACTTTTTTTTTCTTTTTTTTTTCCTGGGTTTTGTTGTGCAGGTTCATTGAGTGGTTGGGTTGTTGCTGTAGTGGAAGCTGTGGTGAAAGCATTGAGGATGCAAAAAAGCTCAAAGATAAAGAAATGAATGAAAAATAGAACGACATGGATTCTTCTTCCATTTCCATTTGCAAGGATGCACATTTTCAGCATCCAATTAGAACCAAGGCTTGTAAGGCTCTTTCTCAACTTCCTTTGCAATGTCTCTCTATTCTGGGTACCTATCTCTCTTTCTCTCATTCTGTCATTATTGCACTCTTTTGCTTTCTCAATTTTCAATGGAAAAGAAACACTAATGTGAATCTATATCCATAGTTGGTTTCACATATCAAAGTGAAATTCAAAGTGCATTATGAAATTAATTGTAACATTAATGTTGTGCTTTTGAGCTTATTTTGTACCATATGTTGTCTTATCTTTGTGCTTTTAGTCCTTGAACATGTATATTATTTCGTTCGTTGTTTACTTCTAATTGGCCACAAAAAGTTAAGCTTCCACTGTTTTGATCTATATGTTTTTTAATTTCTTAAACTAAAAAATGGAAACTGGAAAATATATAAAGCAAACTATTATCTTTGTTTGCTTTATAGTAGCTTCATCACCCATACCGTGCTGAGTTAAAATTTCCATCAGTATTGCTCTAATTTCCTGTCTACTTTATTTTATTTTATTATGTTCTAGATTATCTAATGTATGTACTACTATATGATAGAGTCTTCCCACCTTTGATACTTGCTTCCTAAAAAAGAAAAGATCAAGAAGAAATTAGAAAAAAATATGTTAATAAAAGTGGAAACTCTGCTGCTTCAAAGCCCTGAATGCTCACTTAGGTAGTTCTTTCAAATTGAGCTTTAATTATATACATTAATTGTACTCGGTTATCTATTAGAGCCTTCCGCCTTTCTCCATTTTCTTGATGAAACACTTGAAAGTGGAACATTAATCAATATAAATGTATTGTTTGATATAAAACAAGAGCATAATTGGAATTAAAAATTAGTGTTTTTAGAGTATAACAGTCATCTATTGACTAGATAATAGATATATTTTTCATAATAATAAAGGTGTTAGTTCTGCACTGATTTACAATAATTTTTAATTCTGATTTTTGTTAATGTAAGTGATGAAGCCAATGATGCAAACTGGAATTTTGTTCACTCTGTGAGAGTTAAAAAATTACATATTAGTTCAACAATTTTCACAGGTACAAATATAATTATCCCCTTTTTTTGTTAACCAATGATCATCTCTTATAATAAGCAAAATATATTTTCATGACAGCACAACAAGGTAGAAATTGAGCACACCGAATATCAATACACATTTTAGGAACAAAAGCAAGTGAAACAAATAAAGCTTCTCAATCTCAATTATTTCACAGGCAAATAAAGGTTTAAATTCCATCTACTGAATTAAGAAAGTCAAATTAAAATATAGCTATTTCCTTGCTGCTGATATGTAGAGTTTATATAGTATTGTTACATTGTATAAGATTCTGTCACAGATTTAAGAATAGGTGGATTTTGTTGAGGTTTTGTCATGAATTTGTGAATGTGAACCATTGATTTGTCTGATAAATTTTGAGTCAGTTAGCAGGGGAATGTGAAGAATTATTGAGGCTTGTCAAAAAGAAGGTATGCAAATTATTATAGAATTAATGTCTCTATGCCTTTGGGAATGGATACTGCATGGCACATAGTTAACATGCATTTAAAGTCTTAACATTCAGATAGTAGCTTCTTTGTTGAATTTTGTATAACTTAACATTATTGTTTATAGGTGATTAGCTAGATAGAAATGACACATTTGAAATAGTTTACTAACGAGAGATGTGACTGTAATATATGCTACGTATATAAAAAATTAGTCACCAAAGTAGTCATCTATATATAATACATTTTAAATATTTATATACAAATATATAGTGATTGAGTTTTAGTGTGCACATACTATTTTTGTATCTTCTAATATAATAATAAAACAAAAAAATATGAGGTCAATGTCATTTAAGCATATTTATTTATAATTAATGTCATTGCATTATCTAGTTATAATAAGAGTTACATACTTTTACTGTTATGACTTATGAATATGTATTAGTCTTTGCCTAGTAATGTGTTCTTACTTTTCTCCATTATTCTCCTTATGGTTCTCTGGTGGCAGCCATACTCTCCTTCTGAAGGCAACGATGCTTGTTTAAAAGCACTGGCAAATATGGCTGGGAAGAAATTGTGGCCTCCATTAGCATTTGGTTCTTCATTTACATCATGGTATGAGCACTTGGGTAGATGCATTTGCTTTCTCTACCGCAGAAACCACAGGATATGGGAGTCTATCCTCAAATTTGTTTAATTTAATCCAGTATTTTAGTCATCTTAATTATGCATATTTTTTTCGTAATAATATTTTGAGCAATAATGTTGTTGCTTAATAATGTTTATCTTAGTGTGTTTAGGGAATATATAATAATTAGTATGTTAGTTACCTCATTTTATGTATGAGATGTATGTGACACACTGTTAGAAATTGGAGCCAATCTAAATGAAGATATTTAGAATTAAAAAATCATGTTATATTTGATACTTTATTTGTATTGGAGTTACTATTTTTTATTTTCAATACTAAAAAATTATATATTATGTTTAACACGATAAAAACGACAGATAAAACTTCTTTTCTAAAGATAAAAAATGTTACTTTTAACCGGTAAAAACAGCGGCTTGTAACTGCCATTTTAAACAATATGAAATGTCATTTTAACATCGTAAAAACGACGATTTCAAATACCGTTTTAAATAATAAAAATGCCACTGTTAGGGTAAAAATGGCAATTCAAAATGCCGTTTTAACCTGGTAAAATTGGCGGTTTCAAACGCCATTTTAACCAACCAAAAATGCCACTCTACCAAGGTAAAAATGGCGATTCATAAATGCCGTTTTAACCAACCAAAAATGCCATTTTTACCTTGGAAATAACGGCGATTTGAACCGCCATTTTAACTAACCAAAAAATGCCGTTTTATTTGGAAATAATGGTGGTTTGAACCGCCATTTTAACCTATCCAAAAACTGCCGTTTTAACTTAGGAAATTGTGACGGTTTTCTGAAAACCGTTGTAATAACCAGAATGTCGCCCTGAATTACGACGCTTTCTAAAACAACCGTTCCTGGTAATAATGGCGCTTAAAACCACCGTAAATACCCAAAAAAAAACTGCCGTTTTAACCAGAATTTTTTGTCGTGTCCCAAATGTCCGTTGGTAAGGTGAGAATTTTCTAACGCTTATGAAATTATTGGTATAGCAAATCCTATGTTGATTTAGTAATATTTGTATAGAATTAGATTAAATTATGTATTGTGGAAGAAAATTGATGGAATTGGAGACTTGGGAGTGAACATTGGAAGCTTGAGTTTGATTCTTTATGGCTAAATTTTCTATTTGGTGTACATTTGGAGCTTTGGACATTTATGGAACGGTGTATTTGTGGCGTTCCAAAATTAGGGAGGAATCGGCCAAGGTATGGTTTTGGTTTCTCGTAGATAATATATAATGTTTCGTGAAAACATAGGTTAAATGACCATTGGATAGGTTGGAAATGTTTGAATATGTTAATGCTTAGTAATCTTGATGTAAATGTGGAATTATATTGAGAATGGATTGATGAACGATGATTTTGTTGTTTGATGAGTTTGAATTTTGATGATGATAATGCCTAATGATGAACAATATTGTTTGATCTTGGGTTGTTTGGAGTAGGAAATTGATATAATTGAGCAATTAATGCAATAGGAAGGTAATGGAATGGCATACACCTGTTTTATACATGATGGGTGTTGTTTTAAGGAATAATGCATTCATATTGAGTTGAAAACTTGGTAAAATTAGAGGTTGGTGAATTTTGAGAAAAACTCATTTTTGACCAAACTTCAGTGGGCCAAAACTCAGCTTCTGGACCACCAATCTTTTTCAAACTTATTTTGAATGAAAATTAGGTCTGTGAAGTTTACGTCGTTCAAAGAATGGACTAAAAATGATATTTAACAAAAAAACTTATTCGCATTAGAAATTTGGTGTGTAAAAATACTTTTCATAACTTAAACAACTTTTTAGCATTTCTAAGAGGCATGCGTATGCGACACACACGCACGATGCAAACGTTTGGCACTGTCCAGACATCTCACGTACGCGGGCGTGTGCATGCATACGCGAGAGGGGGTTTTTAGGTTTGCATACGCGGACATATGGTTGCGTACGCAGGGATTCGCTACTGTTTAGAGTGCTCGCGTATGCAGACAATGGTCGTGTATGCGAGATATCGAATTACACCCTCACATACGTGAGATAAGGCATACGCATGTGGCCATTCATTTCTGTTTAGTGTACTCGCGTACGCGAGACACTCTGTTTTGAGAAAAGTGCCTTTTTGTGATTTTTAACCTATTTTCTAACCTCTAAAACTCTATTTTTACTCTCTAAGATTCCAAAACTTAGCTTTAATCATGGTGAGGGGGTTGAACCTCGAGAGGGTAGTAACTTGGTAGTGAAGGAAGATGTTGAAGTGATGATTTACATTTGAGAATTGCGACAATGCTGAAAATGAGATATGATAAGAATGATTGTGGTATATTGAGATGATGATGACTGATTATGATTGAGATATGTGACCGGGTAAGATGCAGTGATGTTGTCCACTTGCTCCAGGTATGAGTTAAGACTCCGGGTAAGATGCAGTGGTGTTATCCATTTGCTCTGGGTCAGTGATGGTGACGTGTGGGTTGATGAAGGGTGTGATGATTGAAAATGATTAAGAGGACTATGATTATGATTGTAAAATGTGACTGTATATTTTGTTCCATTTTTGTTGCATTACTTTCTTTCTATTTGTAAAGTGTATTGGGCACTATATCCCATGAGTGTGTCGGGCACTATATCCCAAGAGCGTGGCGGGCGCTATATCCCAAGAGTGTAGGAGCACTTTACCTTGAGAAGTGTGTCGGACACTATATCCCATGAGTGTGACGGGCACTATATTCCAAGAGCCTGGCAGGAACTATATCTCAAGAGTGCAGGAACACTTTATCCCAGGAAATACGATGGGCACTATATCTCATGAGTGTGGCAGGCACTATATCCCGAGAGTGTGATGGACACTATATCCCAAGAGTGTGGAGGCATGTCAGAGAGACGATATTCGGGTTAGCTGCCGGATGTGTCGGGTTCTAGAAGTATAACCAACACGTGAGCTCACGGCCAGTAGGAAAGGCATACATTATATGCATTTATTTGTCTTGTTTGAGTTTGCATTACATGGTTTGCCTGTTTGAATATCTATGCTTACTTGCTATATGATTTACCTGCTGTAACTGCATCATATTTGTGTTTTCTCTGCTTGTATTGCTTGTCTGTGCAACTGAGAAGCCCCTTGTTTGGCGGAGGAGTGCGAGGGCAGTTCCACCAGTGTTTTGGAGGGCTGGAGGAAGCAGGATTTGAAGGGTTAAATTAGGATTTGAGTTATAAGACTTAAAAAACGTAGATTAAATACACAAAACCTGGTTTAGCTTATTCTTGAAGTTTTTAATCTGAGTGTCGGAGTTCTAGGATTGCCTCAGGCTTTTCTGGGACCTTATATATTATGTATGTGGGCACCACTACCATGCTGAGAACCTCCGGTTCTCATTCCATACATATTGTTGCTTTTCAGATGCAGGTCGTGAAGCACTGCACTGAGCATTTCTGGAGACTCTTGGAAGCGAAGAACTATCTTGGGACTCGATGGTTATAATTTTGTTTATATTTATATATATGTAATAGATTTTTCACCTTGTATTTTGTATTTTGTCCCTCCTAGAGGTTGACTTGGAGAAACAGGAGTTATGTTTACCTTTTAGTTTATTTTTTAGTTGTATATATATCTATATATGTCTATTCTAGTCGGCCTTTGCTTCACAGGTCGAGTTCAGAGCTTGCTTATGTATCTATCTTTTGAAACTCTGTTTATATACTTGTCTCATTGGTTTTCTGTGTAAGCCTTCTACCCAATCGCCCTTTCAAGTGAGACGTGCTTTTAGTCTTGTTTTGATCATCCTTTCTTCCAAGGCTCCTAGTTAAACTATTCTTCACACACACACACACACACACACACACAGATATATATATATATATATATATATATATATATATATATATATATATATATATATACGTATTTTTGTTTTAGAGGTTGTAGCACCTCACCACCTTTGATTTACATCCTAGGCGTAAAATTCTGTGTGGTAGGGTGTTACGCTCTACTTTGTATATATTTGTATTTTATCCCTCCTAGAGGGTTGACTTCGAGAAATAGGATTTACATTTTGTCTTTTGGTAAACTTTTGGGTTGCATATATGTATATCTATACTCTGGCCGACCTTTACTTCACAGGTCGAGTTAAGAGCTTGCTACTTGTATCTTTTTGGAACTTCATCTATATACTTTATCTTTTCTGTATGTTGTTATCTATTTTCTTTTACGCTTAACCATTTGAGTGTGATGCGACTTTCTAGTTTTATTTTGTTCAACTTTTTCTTCAAGGCTCCTAGTTAAACTTCTTTTCATATATGCCTATGTACACATTTTTACTTTTAGAGGTCGTAATACCTCACCACCTCTGATTTACAAACTTAAGCATAAAACTCTGTGTGGTAGGGTGTTACACCAAGCAAGTGGTTAACACCAAAAATCCATGCATAATCGATTTAAACTTAGCAACTAGCTCGTTATTCCTGTACTCTCGTATAACCAATTCAAGAGTTTGTAACATTTCAAGAATGTTATTCCTCCACTTAATAAATTTTTCACATTAGCAATTATTCATTTGCATCTAGAAGTTGTATGAAACCCAGCATATAATTATTGTCGAGGTATGCATTAGCCCACATACGTCTGTGATCATAAGTCTCATTACACCAAAAGTTGTGACCTATTTCATACTCATACATCGATGCTTCCCATGTTGTCTCAAATTCTTCAATTTCCACATTTGCATAAAGTCACTTATTGAAAAGTTCATGCAACTCATCGTCTTTCACATTACTAGTCACATTCTTCTCCATATGCCATGCACAAAGTTGGTTGGTAGCTTTAGGAAAAATAGCCTTAATCACAACTTCCATTGACTCACAACTTGTGACTACCATCGACGGCTTCTTGTTGTAGATACATCAAGAAAATTTTTGAGTAACCACTTGTATGATCTTAAACTCTCATCTAAAATTAGCCCAAAACCAAAGATTATAGTCTAGTTGTAATTGTTTGAACTAAAGAATATCGCCCGTCGAAAGGTAATATATTCACAAAATACTGATAATCTATCTGATTGTCTCCATCGTCCCAAAACATATTAGCCAACAAGTTAGCCTTCGTTAAGATGAAACTCGCTATGCACATAAGATTGACTACTACCTTACCCTCTGATAACGAGATAATTATTGCCGGTTTAGAATCAATTGAAACAAGGATCAATTCATTAGTAGCATAGTCTAAACCAACAATGAATTCTCATAATCAAATGTTTAATCCAAAGAATATGTCACAATCAAAACACAATTATAACCGAGAGTATTTAGACACCCGGGTCGTTCTCCCTAGGAACTAATGCCAATGAGTGCATACAATTTTGGTTGTGAGAAACAATGAGTTTTCAATTATTGAATGCAAATAATAAAGAGATGAAAGAACAAGACAAAATTGCAATTAATAAACTAATAAAGGGATAAAAGAACTATGTATGTAATATAAACAAGTAATACTATAAAGTGATGGAAAAGTGATTCAAAACATAAATGAAACCTTGACTTGGGATGAGTCATGGAATCCCTTCCTTGCCATAACCACAACTATGATAATTGTGATGGATTAATCTCACTAAGTCAACCCTTAACATCGAAGGATAAGTCAAGTGAGCATAATTGTTATTAATCCACAAATTCTAGTTAACTTACCAAATTAATTGGTAAAAAGCTAGCGTTAGTGAAAACAATAACAACTAACAACCCAAGAATTATCACTAAATGTTGGACATTATGGCTCTAGTAATCCATATACTCGTTTTTCCCCAAGCCAAGGGGTGGAAATTACCCCATAATCAAAATTGGCATTTCATCAAACATCTAATATGCATAATCATAAAATATGGCAAAATTGGGAAAATAATGAAAGCTATGAACCACAAATGATCAAAATAAATAAAAGCAACTCAAACAAACATGCAATAATCATCAAATATCAAATTAACCAACTAGAAATCCAAAATTGCAAAACTATGTATATATTGACAAGAGAAATGAAAATTAAAAAAAAGTGTAGAACAAGTGGTATAATAAAAGAGAGATTAAAGAGATACTTACAATGAAATTGCTATAATCCAAAATCAAACTTGAAGTATAAAATGCTACAAACCCTAATTAAACCTAAGGAAATTTGAGAGAATTTCCTAATCTACACTACTACTCCTACTATGTGTTTTCTATCTAAAGTGAGCTCCCTAAACTAATGCCTTCATATGAGATGTTGCCCCCTTGATATAGCCCTTGATTTCAGCCTCCAAGCCTTCAGAAATGGGCCAAAAGAACCTCAAAATTGTGAGTCACGTGCATTTTTAATGAAGGCACGCACTGGTACCTGTGCGTACGCACAGATGTGTGCGTGCGCACAGGTCGCTAAATTTGCACTTGTGCGTACGCACAGGGAGTTGTACGTACGCACACATGGCTGTGTACTTCTCCTTTGTTTTCTTCATGTTTTCTCCCTTTGTACATGCTTCTTTCCACTTTTGCCTTGCCAAACTTGCCTCTAGGACCTAAAATCACTCAACAAATATGTCATGGCATCGAATGGCTTAAAAGTGGGATTAAAATCACTAATTTAAGCTCAAAAATGTGTGTTTTTTACATTTAGGCACAATCTAGAGAGAAAACACAAAAGTATGCTATTTTAGTGAATAAGTGTGAGTTTATATGATGAAATCCATTTAAATCAAACCAAAATGTATCATCAAATATGGATTCATCATCCTCCAAGAATACAACAGACGCTTTAGAATCTTCATCAACTATCTTAGCATGTTTACTCCTATCTATATAGTTGTGCATCCTTCTTACAAAAACTCATGAAGGAATAGCCCCTGCCTACCCAACCATGTACCCTAAGATTTTAGCCGTCGGTACACCATGCACTTGCATGCCATCAATTTGTGCCTTTGGAATCATGTGGACCATCCCAACCAGAGTTTACACATGATTATGCTCCAAGAAATTTTTCTTGACCTTCCAAATACCACTAACCACATTACAATAAATTGAAAGTTTTGCCTCACAATTTGTCCGAGTTTCCAGCTTATGCTCTCTCCATTGATCAAGTCTATTGTAATGTTTTAACTCCTTTAACCCTGCCCTATTACAGAAAAACCTCCTCCTAATTAACCTTCCTTTGTCATGCTTGCCACACTCACCTTTGTTAATTCCAAATCCATGACATTTACCAAATCTCTTATAAAACTCGTAAGCTACGTCGTCACTATGAAACACCTTCTTCATTATGGCACAACTAGTCAATCTGAACACATCCCATAGTTAGCGACATCATCCTCAACCATATCATCCCCTAAAACTCAGCATTGTCACATGTCTTCTTTTCGGACCAATCTAAATCGTCAGTAAAATCTGCATCATCCTCTGCTCAACCGCTACTAACACCTTCCACCAAATAGTCTATTTGTATGCACATTATAAATACATGATAAGTACGAAGTACCCAATCAAAATATCAAAATTGTGTATTCTTAACAATCAAATAGGATAAATGGACAATACCAATAAAGTCTAAAAGGTATAACAAAGGCAAAAATCATAAGAACTCAAAGCATACGTATTACCAATAAACCAAAAAAGTATATTGTATAGTTTCTGGTGCAAAAATTTTCAAGACTATTAGGTTTAAATTCATCATACCATTATTTCTTTTTGTTTATTCTACATACACCAAATTCCTAAAAACTTGTGATATTTAGTTTTAACTCTTTAAAAATAAGAGTTTCGGAGGCTTACAACCAACTTATCATAATATTTTAAACACTAAACTAAATAATTATAATATCAAAATAGAATTTTTCTTAAGCAACAGAACCAAATATTTACCAAATAAACACAAAAAAATTTCACACAAAGTCTCAAAAAGTTGTTTAACAATACTAATGACTCAAAAATCTTTGGATATACTAAAACTAAACTAATTAAGTGCCCTTATTTTTAATTAACTGATTACTTCTTACATTAACATTATAGTTTATTATTAAATGTTTGTACTTAGAAATAAAATATAAACTATTTTCAAATTTCGAATACACAAAACTAATGGTGTTGAGAATACATTAATAGGTTTAAATCTAAACCTCCATTAAATTAAATTAAAGGAATTAATTGATGTCATATAATTATCCTAAGCTCCTAAACGACGTTGCCCACATAATAAACAACCCAAAATGAAGTCATGTGGTTAGTGTTTTACCAATCTCTTGATGCGATGCAATAGTGCTGTTTTTCTGCTCTGATTCAAAGTCCATATGATAACAAATATAGCAACACACAGCCAACCACCACCACTAAAGGCTACTGTCGCCAACCTAGAAATATCGTACTACACGCAACCAGTCACCTAATATGTGTCACCACTATTAATAGTTATATCCGATTACATAGAACGAAGGATTGCTTTTCGTCTGCACCAGCCAGGCTAGTGGTAGAACATGCCCTAAAGTGAGTTCTTCTCAATTCACAACAATAAACACCTTTGATTTTTCTTGTCTCATATTTCAACTTACTCTATATTGATTTTGGATTTGATTTTTTTCCATATGATTTTGGGTTATAATTTGGGCAAAGATGTTAATTTCAGGCGTTATCAATTGCAGATGTAGGCTTACTATGCCAAGAAAAATAGAACTTAGTTAAACTTGCAACATCCAACAAGTAAAAATCATGAATAACTTTTTTTTCCTTTTTGTTATAAATATTAGGAGTATTTATAGTTTAATAGTATAAAAAATGTATTCAAGTATTTTAGAATTTAAAGTTATAATTTATAAATTATTTGTATATCTTGAGATATTAAATTTAAATTTAAATATAAAAATAAAAGAAAAATGATAAAAAGTGTAAAAAAAATAGGACCTTTATATTAATTTTATGCTCAAAAGTAATTTTGATCATTGTCATCCAAAAAATTCTTCCTACAATAATCATAGTCATAAAAATAAAAAAAATTCAAACACAAATCACGTTGATATTAATCCACTTTTGATCAAAACTAATTTTACACTTTATACTAACATTCATATCAATATTCATTTATAAACGTTAATTCAAACACAAATATAACAATATAATTTTGAGTAAATGCCCTTTCTGGTCCCTAACTATTTGCCCGATGGACTTCCCACCCCCTAAGAAATCTAAATACCCAAATCGATCCCTATCTATTTAGATATCTGTACGTTCCAGTCCCTGCAACCGGTTCCGAGCAGGTCACTTGCTGATGTGTCAGTGACTTATCCACGTGGGTTTCTCTCTTTCATATTTGGGACAAATCGCCCCCTGTAACTTTGTTGAAACGTTGCGTTTCATTATGAGCGTTATTCCATAAAACACCTTCCTCTCCCTCTTCATTTACATTTGGCCCTAATTTTGAAACCTTTCTCCTTCCCTCCAAAAGAGCGTTACGTTGTGGACGTGCGAGCGTGCTGCACCACTGTATGGGAAGACATTGACTGCATTTGGCAAGTTTCTTTGAAACGGTAAGGAATGCTTCGCTCTCTTCTACTTACTTTATCTTTCACTGTAGTCAAGTTGAGGGGTGTGTCAGATAGTGGGAGTGAAATTTGTTTTGATAAATCAGTTCTCCTCTGCATGGTGATTATGGGTGGATGGGGTGAAGCACTAGCTTTGTTTGATGAGTTAGGGTTGTTGCGAAACTATAATAGTGATGTTAACTTTGAAAGTTTCTACCTTTGTGTTTACTGATGAGTTAAGAATTCTTAACTGATAGACATTAAAGTCTATTTGCTGTTGATTAAGTTTGAAGTTTAGCTCTGTTACTGAGTTGTGGTTTGGATTTTTGCAGATGTCTGTGTTTGTTGTCCCTGTTTTTCATCATGGTGGGAAACTCAAGAAAGATCCATATGGAGTGTTACGGTACGTAGATGGAAAGATTAAGAAATTTCCACCCATGGATGTTGATTTTGTCAACAAAAAGGATTTAGAAGAACTCTTCAGGGGATTAGGTTATCTAGAATACAAAGAAATTTACTGGCTTGATCCAGCAGCAAGAAACTTGGAGTTTGGGCTTCATATCCTTAAGGGTGACCATGATATTAATGACATGTGTGAAGCCACTGATGAGCGGACATTTTATACGCTTTTTGGGGATAATTTCATATAGTTTTGAGTATGTTTTAGTTAGTTTTTAGTCTATTTTTATTAGTTTTTAGGAAAAATTCATATTTCTGGACTTTACTATGAGTTGTGTGTTTTTCTGTAATTTCAGGTATTTTTCTGGCTGAAATTGAAGGAGCTGAGCAAAAATCTGATTCAGGCTGAAAAAGGACTGCTGATGCTGTTGGATTCTGACCTCCCTGCACTTAAAGTGGATTTTCTGGAGCTACAGAACTCGAAATGGCATGCTTCCAATTGCGTTGGAAAGTAGACATCCAGGGCTTTCCATCAATATATAATAGTTCATTCTTTGCACAAGGATAGACGACGTAAACTGGCGTTCAACGCCAGTTCTCTGCCCAATTCTGGCGTCCAGCGCCAGAAAAGGATCAAAAGCTGGAGTTGAACGCCCAAACTGGCATAAAAACTGGCGTTCAACTCCACAAATGGCCTCTACACGTGAATTGCTTAAGTCTTAGCCCAGCACACACCAAGTGGGCCCCAGAAGTGGATCTCTGCATCATCCATCATAGTTTACTCATATTTTGTAACCCTAGGCTACTAGTTTAGTATTTAAACAACTTTTAGAGACTTATTTTGTATCTCATGACATTTTTAGATCTAAACTTTGTATTCTCTAACGGCATGAGTCTCTAAACCCCATTGTTGGGGGTGAGGAGCTCTGCTGTGTCTCGATGAATTAATGCAAGTATTTCTGTTCTCCATTCAAACACGCTTGTTCCTATCTAAGATGTTCATTCGCGCTTAACTATGATGGAGGTGATGATCTGTGACACTCATCACCTTCCTCAAATCATGAACGTGTGCCTGACAACCACTTCCGTTCTATATACGATTGAATGAGTATCTCTTAGATTCCTTAATCAGAATCTCCGTGGTATAAGCTAGAACTGATGGCGGCATTCATGAGAATCCGGAAAGTCTAAACCTTGTCTGTGGTATTCCGAGTAGGATTCAAGGATTGAATGACTGTGACGAGCTTCAAACTCCTGAAGGCTGGGCGTTAGTGACAGATGCAAAAGGATAGTAAATCCTATTCCAACCGGATTGAGAACCAACCGGTGATTAGCCGTGCTGTGACAGAATGCGTGAGCGTAGTTTTCACTGGAAGGATGGAAGGTAGCCATTGACAACGGTGATCCACCAACACACAGCTTGCCATAGGAGGACGTGCGTGCGTGAACAAGAAGACAGAGGAAAGCAGAGATTCAGAAGACAAAGCATCTCCAAAACTCCAACATATTCTCCATTACTGCATAACAAGTAACCTTTAATCCATGCTCTATTGTTTATTTGCAATTCAACTGATAAACATAATTGACTTCCTGACTAAGATTTACAAGATAACCATAGATTGCTTCAAACCAACAATCTCCGTGGGATTCGACCCTTACTCACTTGAGGTATTACTTGGACGACCCAGTGCACTTGCTGGTCAGTGGTACGAGTTGTGAAAAGTGTGATTCATAATTCGTGCACCAGCCACCCTAAGTTGTCCAGATAGAAATGAGTTCTACATCTACTTTGAGCACCCGGTAAGTCAACCAATGGCAATTGAACCAGAGCCAGAACCAGAGGAAGAGCCCGTTACGATCACAGATGAATCCTCATCGGATGACGGATATGAGAGTGCCGAGGATGAGGCCTACAAGCCTCCTCCTCCTGGTTATGAGACTGATAGTAGTGATATTGAGTCACCAAAAAGACGTGAAAAAAAAACAAAGAAAAAAGCATCGGTGTCTCCATCAAACAAGAAGAAGCAGTCACCTAAGAAAAATGGTAAGAAATCATCAAAAAGGTATACCGGTTGGAGGAGGAAGAGACATATGCTATACGGTGAATCTAGTAAAGGAAATCGAACTGAGACACCTCCTAGTGGGTTGGGTTCTGGCCAAGGGCCAGTAGAAACAGATATGGGAGGTCCAACAGTGGTTAATGAGAAGAGTGACAATGATGACTACAACTATGAATATGCTTCTGAAGAGTGTCATACCTCGGTATCTTCTGAGGATAAGAGGACAATGCACGGACTTGATTTCAATGAAGAAAATGAATATAAAGAGGTTCAGTTTGAGCTTGGAATGCAATTTTCGAGTATGGATAGATTTAAGAAGGCCTTAAAGGATGTATTTGTCTGGGATGGAAGAGATTGCATATATATCAAGAATGAGAAGGAGAGGGTCAGGGCTAGATGTGCAGAGGAGAACTGCCCATGGTTGATATACGTGGCAAGGAACTCAAAAACAATGGCATTTGAGATAAAAATATTTCACAAGCATACATGTGGAAGGGATTATGGAAGCAACTTGGCCAATAGGGCATGGGTCACAGATAAGCTGGAAAAAAGGTTGGCAACACAGCCTAAGCTGACATCGAGGGAAGCAACAGAGCATATGAAACAGGACTACAATGTTCAGGTCCATCCAAAAATGATCCAAAGGGCTTTGAAAGCAGCTAGGGAAATTGTTGTTGGGAATGACAAGGCACAATATGGGAAGTTGTGGGATTATTTACAAGAGTTGCATAGGAGTAACCCAGGCAGCACGGCTGACATGTGTGTTGACCCAATTCCGCAGTCTCTACCGCTGTTTGACAAAATTTACATATGCTTAGATGCGTGCAGAAATGGGTTTGTTAGGGGTTGCAGACCACTAATAGGCCTAGATGGATGCCTTTTAAAGGGGTATTATGGAGGCCAACTCCTAACTGCAATGTCACTTGACGCTAACAACCATGTATTCATTATTGCATATGCTGTTACAAGAGCAGAAAACACAGAGAACTGGATGTGGTTCTTAACTCGGCTTCAGGGTGATTTGGGAGACCATCAAGTGCACGGATGGAATCTCATGTCCGACCAACAGAAGGTAACAACATTTTCCAACCTATTCTGATATTGTTTCTAATTCTGCAGAATATAGTTGGATTATAGTGTTGATATTGTTTAGATTACTAGAGTGTATAAAGAAGTCTATAGCATATAATTGGGTTACATCAAGTCATATTTAGACTTCTGTTGCACATGTTGGATTATAATTAGATGTTTGTAATAGTTATAATTGGCTTATAATTGGCATATAATTTTTTGTTTTATAAATACAATTCTGCACAATATAATTGACTTATAATTAGTTTATGGCTATAGACTTCTGTTGCACATGTTGGATTATAATTAGATGTTTGTAACAGTTATAATTGGCATATAATTTTTTGTTTTATAAATAAAATTCTGCACAATATAATTGACTTATAATTAGTTTATGGCTATAGACTTCTGTTGCACATGTTGGATTATAGTTAGATGTTTGTAACAGTTATAATTGACATATAATTCGCATATAATTTTTTGTTTTATAAATACAATTCTGCATAATATAATTGACTTATAATTAATTTATAGCCATAGGCTTAAAGTTGTTTATAATTGGTTTATACCAATGACTTCTATTGCCAGCAATTGGTTTATAATTAGATGTCTGTAGCAATTAGAAATGGCATATATTTGGTTTTTAAACCATCTTTGCAGGGACTTATGCGTGTAGCAAAGGAAGTCATGCCCTATGCACACCATAGAAATTGTGTGCTGCACATTTGGAAGAATCTTCAACAAAGATTCAATAACAAGCAGGTAAAGGGACTGTTATGGCATGCTGCCAAGTGCACTACTCAGGTGCAGTTCAAAGCATCAATGTTGAAGTTTAAAAGTGAGTGCCATGGAGGATGGGAGTATATGAATCAATTTGACCCAGGAGTTTGGTGCAAGGCATATTTCAGTCATGGTCCGAAGAATGACAGCCTCACCAATAACATGTGTGAGGTTTGGAATTCTATGATAGTTGAGACAAGGGAGAAGCCGATTCTAACAATGTGTGAAGAGATAAGGTGTACAATAATAAAAAAGATGGCCAAGCACAAGAGGATTCTAGGGAGGTGCACTGGAAAACTGGCACCAGCGCAGCAGTGGAGGCTTGACAGGCACATTAAACCATAGAGTCATAAATGGAATGCACAATGGAGCGAAGATAATGACAGGGTTCTATTTGAAGTTACTAGGGAAAAACAAATTGGGCGTCAATCTCCAACAACATACATGCACTTGCAATGCATGGCAGTTGACAGGTAAACATTAATTATTAATTCTTGTCTTGTTATTTTCACAATTTTTAGCACACCATATTCATGTTTTTGTTGCTGTTGTATAGGGATGCCATGTGTCCACGCAGTTGCTGCTATCTCTAAGTTGAGGATCAAGGCTGCTGAAGACTTTGTGAGCCCTTATCTCACTATAGATGCTGTGAGGAAAACATATGACTTGTGTGTAAATCCAGTGAACAGCGAAGAATTTTAGGAGAAGACAGACCATCCAAAGCCACAACCACACATGATAGTAAGACCAACTGGTCGTCCAAAGAAATGCAGGACTGAATCCGGTGCACCCCCTCCCCCTCCCCCAGTGATTGGCGACAAAGTGAGAAGAACTTTTCAGGTAACGTGTAGCAAATGTAAGGAGAAGGGGCATTATTATAAAACATGCAAGGGAGCACCAGCTAAACCCGACTGGCAACCAAAAAGGAAGAAGGCAAAAGCGGCTAGCAAAGCTTTGGTTGTGATGACTGAAAATGTAGCTCCTGCCCCTCCCCCTATAGGGAATGTGGCTGGTATTGATGGTGGTGTAAATAACATACCTGTTGAAGAACCTGAACCTATTAACCTGGACCCTCTTGTAAGTTTTTTTTAGACAAGTATTTTGTAAGTCGTATACATTTTGGGTTGTGTCATTGAGTATTCACAATGAGTTAATATTTGTATACATATGTGGCTGCAAAACATGTTTCTGTCATACAGGATATGGCTAGGAAAAACAAGAAAAAATGCCAAAGAGGCCGCATGTAGAGCCAGATGAGATAAACATTTCACAAACTGCCCCAACTGCAGAGGTAAATAGAGACACCATATTTCTTAACTTTTTTTTTTAACACAAAAGATGTAGTTTTGGAGCCCAAATGTGATTCACTATTGTTTTACCAGGTTCCAGAAACTGATCAAACTACTCCAATGAATCAGGCCACAACTCAGGCTCCAAAGGCTCAGCCCTATTCTGCAGCTAGCTCCAAAGTTTAGGCCCAAACAAATGGTCAGAAGGGCCCCAGGTCCTCCAGTGCAGTCCAACGAACCTCCTCACAATGTACAGGCCCAACCAGAAGGACAAAGCTTACAGAAAATCTCTCATGCAATCTCCACTGAAACTCTGGCAGTAGCTAGCACTGGGACCTCATCAAGGCTATTCAAGTTCATTCTAACTCCAGGAATGAAGCCTCCACCAAAAAACCAGTGAAAGAACTTGCTATGTGGATATTATGTTGTTTAGGGAATGTAGAACTTTGGTTTAGGGGAGACTCTATCTTAGTTATTTTGGTTATAGTGTTGATGTTATGATTAGGTTCTGATTTGAAGTCTACATAATACTCAGTATTGATTTAGAGATACTCATATTTTGGAGTGAACCTTTTGTAAAACACTCATGCTTTGGTTTGTGAATCACTGAATCGCTTTATATATTGGTTTCAACTTCTATGAAACTCTCAGGAATTGGAGTGTAATTCCAAATGTGTCATATATTTGAATATTTACATTGTTATCTTCATAGACATGTGTTTCACAAACTCATAATAATACAATATGATAATATCTCAATATACTATTTTAAATTCTAATAACTACATGAAATAAAATAAATTAAGTATCACTAAATTAGAGTAAATAATCATAACATGAGTTGTTGTCTTCATAGAAGCTATGAATTTCAACCATAATACATTAAGTAGTTGTCTTCTATTTACATAACTTTGCACACTAAATCAAATTCACATTTTTCTCAATTAACCCACTGCAAATTGATGAAATTATAAGTGTAGCTGCAATTCCAATTAAAAAAGTGGTTAAGGTTCTGCATTTAGTGTTGCCTCCAAATGTTTTTTCAATTTCCTGCTTCGCCATCATTACTTCCAGTGCCTCCAATCTTTCTTCCATCGTCTTTAAACTTTCAACCATACCATTCTGATTGACATCAGCTTTATGTGAATATGACTCAACATATTCATCAAGCCAAGCAAAGTATTTGCAATGTGGAGTTGTGGTCTGCAACAAACAACACTCCATGGTAATGACAATGAATTTTGAAACAAAACTAAAATTGAAAAATGATTACCTTAAACATTGAGCAACAAAAAAAGAGCCTGTTCGAATTTTCTGCAGTGCTTGATTGAAACAATATTGCATATGTGCCACAATGACATCTGGGTGCTACAAATCTTTTCTTGCCTTGGTTTGTCTTTTCCCTTATACTCCCAATGGAACCCAGAGTCGGACTCCAGCACAAATTCTTCCCAGCTTCACTGCTTTCCTCCACGGTTCGTGAAGAAGAGTCTCTGACTTTCATTGCCATATTATTCTTCAGGAGAAAAGTCCTTATCTTCACTCCACACACAACAAAGACAATGAAGAACAAAGAAAAAACCCTAAATAGCTATGAACACCCAGGAGATAACTGCTCATAATGAAACGCAACGTTTCAACAAAGTTACAGGGGGTGATTTGTCCCAAATATGAAGGAGAGAAACCCACGTGGACAAGTCACTGACACATCAGCAAGTGACCTGCTCGGAACCGGTTGCAGGGACTGGAACGTATATCTAAATAGATAGGGATCGATTTGGGTATTTAGATTTCTTAGGGGGTGGGAAGTCCATCGGACAAATGGTTAGGGACCGAAAAGGGCATTTACTCTATAATTTTTTATAATCAGTATCCATGAAATACATTATAAAAAAATATTACATGTATTTTATTGTCATTATCAATGAGATAAGTAATAAAAATATACATATCTAGTTACACATATGTTATAAAAAAAATATAACATATTTCATTGTTACCACAAAAAATATTTTAAATGTAAGTATATATGAAAATTAAGAGATAGATATGTGTATTTTATTATCTTGTCACAGTAAAAGACAAAGGTAATATGAGAGAAAAACTATAAATAATTTTAAGAAAGAATATATTAGTAAATTAAATAATTTATTTATTTATTAAAAATCCATCATTTTATCATTTTATGTTAGAAAGATCAGTAAAAAATATAAAAATAATAAAATATAAAAATAAGAAAAGTAGGAGAGAAAGAGAGAAGGTGATCTGAAAGGAATGGCTTCCGTTTCGTGGTTCTGTTGTCTTCAAATGCGACCTACGCCATGCCACTCCACCACACCCTTCGCCGCACCCATAACAACACTTCACCAACAACACCACAACCCATCTTCACTGTAAGAATCCATTTCTCATGTCTATGTTTCACGCATAACATAAGCAACGTGCTAACTTCATTATATTATTTCTTTATTCTACTCTCTAGTTCTTCTACCGGAGAGGAAGGATCATCACATGGTGTTCATAGAAGACAGCTACTTGTTCACACGGCAGCCGCAGCTGCATTATTAGCACCCGCAGCACTTGTTCCAAATGCATCAGCACTCAATGGTACGATGAGTTCTGTTTCTTAATTTGTGCTACTGTTTTTGGCAAATGATATGAACTTGTCTTAGATGTGTCTACTGAGGAGGATGTTCGTATTTACACTGATGATGTCAACAGGTTCAAGATAGCTATACCCCCAGGTGAATTCAATTCAATTCCAAGTTTAGCACTTCTTCATTTTCAGGTGCTTATAATAAATCATTCTATGTGTGTTTATTAGATTGGCAAGTAGGAACAGGAGAGCCCGATGGGTTTAAATCGATTACCGCTTTCTACCCGCAAGAGGCTTCCAATTCCAATGGTATTCATTCTGCCACATCATCATATCATTGAACTTCTTCTTAAGAGTAATTGTTGGTACCAATATGTTTCAGTGAGCGTTGCCATCACAGGGGTGGGTCCGGATTTTACTAAGATGGAATCGTTTGGTAAAGTGGAAGAATTTGCCGAGACCCTGGTCTGATTTTTTTTTTTTTCACTTCACTTCCGATTTTTTTTTTTCTTTAATTCTTTATTTCTTCTTTGTTCCATGTAATGCTAAATTTCTCACTGTGAATATGAAAATGAACAGATTGGTGGATTGGACAGAAGCTGGCAAAGACCACCGGGTGTGGCTGCCAAACTCATAGATTGTAAATCATCCAAGGGTGCTTACTTCTACTCTTAATTCCACCTATTTCATTATGATATATATGAGTTTTTGTCAAGATTGTGTTATGAAGCATCAATTTACATTTCTTCTAGCTCCATTTCACATTGTCCTATGATATGATATGTGCTAATGTGAGAGAATAACTTTACCTAGTTGTGAATATTGAAGCTTCAGCAATGAAGCCTAACTCAACTCAAAAAATGGCTTCAGGGTTTTATTACATAGAGTATTCGCTGCAAAATCCGGGTGAGAGTCGCAGAACCTTATATTCTGCTATTGGAATGGCATCAAATGGTTGGTATAACAGACTCTACACGGTGACAGGACAGGTTTGAATTTTGATGGCCACATAATGAGATACATTGTTACTTTTATGTGCTGATTTCTGACTCTATCTTACTTCTGCATGCAGTTTGTAGAAGAGGAAACTGACAAGTATGCTTCCAAAGTGAAAAAGGTCAACTTCCGTTGTTCTATTCTTTCGGTTAAAACATACATAGTTCAGTTTGAGCGTCTAGCTTGGTGCTTTCAAACTAACTCAATTTCACCTAAACTTACACTTGCTTTCTGCAGGCTGTTGCATCATTTAGGTTCATATGAACAAAGAGTTCATGAGGGAGATATTATCTATCTTATGTTCCATGTGGACGGATGTGTCTACCTAGATATACTCTTATAAGATCCCTCGATGTTAATATTATTCCTTTTTTTCCCCGTGATATAGTAACATTGACATTATTTCTAAGCTAGAAATGGCATCCTATATACCACACTGGTATGATACTTACCACAACATTTCCTCCAATATTGTTAATGAAGCAGCATGCTTACTCTCAAGCAGAAATTCGACAGTTAATGTAGCGAATCTTGATGCACACCAGTCATCGATTTATCTTCACTTTTATTATCATACCAAAGTTTTTTAAGTCGCATCTAATAAGCGATTTCCGGTTCTGAATTCCAATATACAAGGTTTTAAGTTATATATTAAATTAAGCAGTCAAGAGTATTAGAAAAAATCTCTCAATTCAATCCATTAACAAGTTATTTGTAGATTCAAATTCTTTGTTTTGTATGGTTCACAGTTATAGCTTCGTTTTTGGTCCAGTCTTACAACTTATGGACTTATCTTGTTGAAATATGTAATATCACCCCACGTAAAAAAATTAAGATAAAAAATAAAAAAAATCACACCCCACACGTGTCATACAAACTTCCACTATAATTTTTTCTGTCCCTCTAAAAATTAGAGGAACGTTCACAAATAATAGTTAGCAACAAGATTCCGTTACATCATAATATCGTACATATACAATGCTGACTACTGTGACGCAGAATTAATATTTAGACTTGCTAAACCTAAGAACTTGATAGTCATCAATTTGTCTTTACACCATTGCCTTTGTGCGTTCTCCAGATTTTGGTGCAGATTGCTTTTGAAATAAAAGAGAAAGCTGATCAAGGAAAAGCAAGTTCTTCATTTGCTCCAACTGCTGGCATTCTTTCTCTATCATCAAGTCTGAATTCTCAAAACGAAGAAGCTTGTCTTGGATATTTTTCATCTGTACAACAGAATATCCATTATTCAGCAAAGGCTTAGCTGCATAGAGCATTATGGTAATAACTTAACAAATTACAGACCTGAACTTCAATAATCTCAGAAATTGCCTTTTCCACATCTAACTCTTCTTTTTCGAGCAGTATATTTGCATGAAATCGAGATGCTTGTGATGAATCTGAAGAGGTACCACCATTAGATGCAATACCAGCTTCTGCATCAGAAACAAAGCCATAATTATACTGAGAAAAATGAGTTAATAACTTAAATTCTTCACTTTCTGTTGAGAATCACATGAACATACTATATCAGCTCCAGAAGAAGAGGGGAGGAAGAAAAACAAACGGAAAAAATTGCAGCACAATGTATAGATTCACATAATTTAGAAAAACACGTTTCAGAAACTAGTCCAATAAGTACATGATGAAGATTGATCCATCCATTTCAAGATAATCTCCATTATGACCATTACCTTAATTGATTCAAAAGCTCGTAATCTTAAGCCAAAGATATTCATCATTCTCACCTTGTAGTGATGTGTTTCTTGGGAATGATCGATGATTTTTAGTTGTTTTGTAAGCCTCCGAGAGAGTTGCCACTGCAGCTTGTGCAGCAGAATATGCAACCTCTGATCCAGCCAGAGCTGACAGAAAAGCAGCCTGCAAATTTGAATAAGATACCTTAAACAGTTAAATAGAGATTCTACAGAAATTATTTTGTGAAGCACATAGGCAATTCAATACTGGCAGATCATTCTTCAGCAGTCCAGCAGTCACAATCCCCGTCAAGAGTTTAACAAATACTCCTCTATATAAATTGAAATCAACAAAAGAAAAAGCAGCACGACTCCAACCAAGAAATCACCTGAGCCATAATAGGGTTGCTTGCATCGGCAAGAGGGGTGAGTCGCATTCTTTTACTATGCTCGGCTGCACCACCAGCTTCTGAATCGCATTCGGCTACAGCAGCATTCTGCCTCAGCTGATTTGCAGTGTCGTCAGTCGCACCGCCATCTCGATAACGCAGGAACTGGTCCCCAAAAGGAAGCTTGATGAAATGAGCAACGCAGTCCTTCTCTGTCCTGCCACCAACATGCTGGGAAACTCTCTTCCAGTCATCACCATAATGCGTAACGGCTTCCAGAAGATTCAGAGTCTCCTTCTCACTCCAATCCGTCTTAGTCTCTTCACTTATCTCAACTCGCCTAAAATCCGAAGAACTCACACCCACTCTATAATTCCCACGAACATAGCATCTCGCACACAGAGTCAAATCATACTACACCAACCAAAAAGCAAAGGAAATTCAAAAGTTTCAATCTTTATATTCCCATTAATCCATCTTCATTGCAAAGGAAAGAGGCAAAGAAGTTACCTTATCACAAGCAAAGCAAGCAATGGTGCAAACGGCTTTGCATCCGCTGCAGATTCTCTTGGTGTTTTCTCGAACAGGTGGTGGGGGTTCGGCAGTGTTGGATCCAGATTCGGATTTGGACTCTTTGTCGTCCCACTTCAAGGGCTTGTTCATGGACGAAGACGGAAGGTAATTGATCAATCCCCATGCTTCGAGGAAATCGAAGACTCTGCGGATGGAACCGACGTCACCGACGAGGGTTTTCCTGACGTCGGTGAAGGTGATTTTTCGGGAAGGGTTGTAACGGAAGTACTTGACTATGGAGTTCCTGTAGTACTTGTAAACCCTAGGGTTCTTGGAGGAGGAAGAGGGGGAGTCAAAGAACTCGGGGAGGTGGCGGACCTCGCATTGGTGAATGGAATGTAAGGAGAACCATCTCGAGTGACTGGGGACCAGCACGAGGGTGGCTTCTGTGGAGGGTTTTGAGTCAGACAATGGGGCTTCGGGCTTCGCCGGAGAAGGTGAGGGCTGTGGTGGTTGCTTGGGAGGGGGCGGTGTGGTTTCGGTGGAAGAAGAAGGAGGGTCACCCGGTTTGGGTGGAGGCGGAGCTGTGGCGGGAGAGTTGGTGGCCATCGGATTTTAATTAGCGGTTGGGCCTTCTTTGGGTTCTTTCTTCTGTTGCAGCAACAGAGACTAATTAGCCGGTGTTGCCATATACAACTCTTTAATCCTACATCATATTACAGAAGTAGTAAGTACTATTTATGATTTTATTCCTACACTTAGGGTGAACGGTAGATCGGCCAGGATATGACTAAAAATTCAATTCGATCCGTATTAAAATTATCGGATTGAATTTAATATTTGCAATTTTTAAGTTTGGATTTGATATGTGCAAATCGGATAGAATCTCGGATATATTCGCAAAATATATAAATATTTTAAAAAGTTTATTTTTATTTAAAAATATCAATAAAATACTATATTTTTACTCTTTTAAATATAATTACTCTTAAATATACTTTTTTTAAATAATAAAAATAAAATAATACAACATATATGATAATTATTAGTTGAAATAAAACATAAAAATAATATTTACTTATTTATTTATTTATTTTTACGGATCTACGGATATGCGGATCGGATATACAGATACCTACATAAAATCCGCAATCCGATCCGATAACATTGTGGACCAGATCCGATCCGATCTGATAACCTTGTGAATCGGATCGATATCCACAATTTTCGGATTGGATCTAAATAAATACCACGAATATGCGGATCGGATCCAATCAATAAACACTCCTATTAGTACACTAGACTAAATTGCAACTAATATTTTGGATATAATAATCTCGCATATTAAAGTTATACTTGCATATTAAAATGCAATTTGAAATTTTTAATTTACTCGATTTAGTGTTTAAAGTTAGATATTTATTGTTTACTCACTCACATTAGTCTTTCGAATATTTTTTATTAACTATATACTGATGTGGTATATTGATATAGACCACATATAATAGAATGATGATGATGTGATATATTGATATAGACCATGTATAATAGAATGATGACGCGTGACAAAATACGAGTTGTCCACATGTTAGACTAAATTCTCAAAGTGGTACTTGAGAATTATAACTTTTATTATCTTAATTATTTGAATCCAAAATTTACTATACCAGTTTCTAAGATTCAGTTTCAGACACCATATTGGTCCGTAGACCCTTTTTAGCACTGAATCAGCAAATAGAATGCTGCTCATGTTCTGACTTGCCACAATACACACAAGACTAAACAGTATTATTTCGTTTTGGCGCTTAAACAAGGCAAAAACGAAAAGACGAAGAAGATTTTATATAATGTGCAAACTATTTTATCTGCCTTCATTCTCCAAAATGACTTTATTTTTGCTTTATTTAAGCGTAAAAACGAAACAATATTGTTTAGCCACGTGTCTAGCATGGCAAATCAGAGCTAGCTCAACACTTTATTTGCTGACTCTGCGTTGGAAAGGGCCTGCAGACCAATATAGAGTCCAGAGTTAGATCTCAAAGACTAGTATAGTAAATTTTAGATTTGAGAAACTAAAATAGTGAAAGCCGTGAATCTCGGGAACTACTATGCATATTTAGTCCCACATGTTGCTTTGGTGTTACGTTTCTTAACATTATTTATCTATAGATCAATGACATGTCATCATTACAAAAGACTCAAATTGGTCCTTAAATTTTACAAGCAACTTTGCTTCAGTCGGTCTCGAGGCAGGGGATCTTATGTTTGGAAGAGTATATGTCGAGTTTGGGATATGCTGAAGGAAAGTTTTATTTAGTGTATTGGGGATTTGGAACAAAATCTTTGGTTTTCTAAATGAAGAAGAGAGGGGCGACTGTGTCATGAGATGGATTATGTTCACATTTTTTATTCGGATCTTCGGATCTTGGACATTTGGTCATCTGGACAGTGAAACCTTGAGACTATCTATTCTCCTCTGAATTAGTATCTGCAAAGCAATATTAACTCTTACAACCCGGATGTTTAAGCTAGTTTAGTGGTCGGTTGGTGTTGGACTGGTGCGGCTTCAAAGGTTTATGATGCTCAGTGATTATTTGTGGCTTAGTAAGAAGATGTTTAGTTGGGAGGATAGGGAAAATTGGCATTGACTTTGGCGTCAACATGTTCCAGAAAAGCACAAATTCTTGGCCTAGCTATGTCTTCGGGAGGCTCTTCCTACTGTTGCATTTCATTTTAGGAGAGCCATTTCGCACATGGATAGCTGTCCACGATGTTTCTCACATCGGTTTTACATTGCATTCGGGATTGTCCAAAAGTCCAGCTAGCTTGGCAAGCTTTAAAGATCTCCAGTCAACCAGTGGATTTGATGAGTTGGTTCTTACATAATAGCAAACAGCGCTCCTTTAGATTATTTTCTGGTCTCTGGTGGATTTGGCGTTCAAGGAATAACGAGATATTTCATCCCCACGAGCCTTAGACCACAGACAAGGTGACTAGTATGGCTTTGTCTTTAGAAAAGGAGCTCCGGAATATTTTTGAGTTGCAATGAGTTCTATCTCCTCCACCATTAGTGGTTCTTGGATTCCTCCCTCAGTAGGTGCCTTTAAGATTAATTGTAATGCTAGCTATCCTAGCAATGGTGCTCGGGTTGGTTTTGCTTGTGTTAGTAGAGATTGGAAGGGAATGTGGCAACGAGACTGTTTGGGAACAATTGAGAGTCATAGTATTCTGTAAGGAGAGTTGTTTGCTATTTGGAGAGGCTTTCTTTTAGGGGCACGGATTCAGTACACGGAAGGAGTTTGCGCACCAAAATGCCAAAAAGCTGTTTGGCGCACTAATCAACTAAAATGTATCAAAATCAAAATGTATATTTTTGTGGGGTCTTCTTCACAATTACACATAAAATAGGATAACTTCTTTTAATTTTTTTAAACGAATATATTTTACTTAATTGTTAAAAGCTGCCTCCTCTTTTAGGTTATCTTCCTCTTCTTCCTTTGCCGTCCCCCTTCCATTATCTCCACCGCCAACAACGACGGAAAAAAAGAGCTAAAGCTCCACCATTCAACACTGTGAATCTCGGTGCTTCCTTGTGTAGAACCAGAAACGCACCATGACCAATGATCCTATTAGCATTGAAACACCTTTATACACAGTACCAAAAGCACCATGACCAATGATCCTATAGCATTGAAACACTTAGTAGCAGCCTTCAACTCCTTATAACTAAACTGATTAGGAATCTTAATAATCTCAGAACCAAGTGTATCCAATTTCTTAACACGCTTGAATTTCTTAGAATAAACCCAAATCAAAACACCAGCAAATAAAGCAAGAACAAAAGCACCAGCAGTAACAACACCGGCAACCGCACCCAAATTTTCTTTACACAAACCATTGTGGCAAGAAGACGTCTTACTCTCCTTTTGTGCCACTGAAGGCGCAATTGATGGTGGTGGCGACAACGACGACGAAGAACCAGCTGAATTAGTGGTGCACGAAATTGTGATGTCCAGGCTCGAACAATCCCTGGTAATGGCTCCAGAGCTTGGTGCTCTGATCTTAATTCATAATTGTCACAACTTCGATACAACTAACCAGCAAGTGCACTGGGTCGTCCAAGTAATACCTTACGTGAGTAAGGGTCGAATCCCACGGAGATTGTTGGTATGAAGCAAGCTATGGTCACCTTGTAAATCTCAGTTAGGCAGATATAAGGTGATAATGGTGTTTTCGAATATTAATTAATAAAATAGGGATAGAAATACTTATGTAAATCATTGGTAGAAATTTCAGATAAGCGAATGGAGATGCTTTCGTTCCTCTGAACCTCTGCTTTCCTGCTATTTTCATCCAATCCGTCTTACTCCTTTCCATGGCTGGCTTTATGCAAGGGCATCACCCTTGTCAGTGGCTACATCCCCTCCTCTCAGTGAATAATATGCTCACGCACCCTGTTACGGCACGGCTATTCATCTGTCGGTTCTCGATCATGCTGGAATAGGATTCACCCTCCTTTTGCGTCTGTCACTAACGCCCAGCACTCGCGAGTTTGAAGCTCGTCACAGTCATTCAATCATTGAATCCTACTCAGAATACCACAGACAAGGTTTAGACCTTCCGGATTCTCTTGAATGCCGCCATCATTCTAGCTTACGCCACGAAGATTCTGGTTAGGAGATCTAAGAGATATTCATTCTAGCTTAATTCATGTAGAACAGAAGTGTTTGTCAAGCACGCGTTCATAGGGGAGAAGGATGATGAGCGTCACACATAATCATCACCTTCATCACGTTCTTGGGTGCGAATGGATATCTTAGAAGCGAAATAAGAAGAATTGAATAGAAAACAGTATTACTTTGCATTAATCTTTGAGGAACAGCAGAGCTCCACACCTTAATCTATGGAGTGTAGAAACTCTACCGTTAAAAATACATAAGTGAAGGTCCAGGCATGGCCGAGATGGCCAGCCCCTCTGATCTAAGAACCAGGCGTCCAAAGATTGTCAAAAAGACGTCTCATACACTAGTAAAAGGTCCTATTTATAATAAACTAGTCACTAGGGTTTACATGAGTAAGTAATTGATGCATAAATCCACTTCCGGAGCCCACTTGGTGTGTGTTTGGGCTGAGCTTAAGTGTTGCACGTGTAGAGGCCATTTGTGGAGTTGAACGCCAGTTTCTGTGCCAGTTTGGGCGTTCAACTCTGGTTTTGGATCCTTTTCTGATGCTGGACGCCAGATTTGGGCAGAATGCTGGCGTTGAACGCCAGTTTACGTCGTCAATTCTTGGCCAAAGTATGGACTATTATATATTGCTGGAAAGCCCTGGATGTCTACTTTCCAACGCAATTGGAAGCGCGCCATTTAGAGTTCTGTAGCTCCAGAAAATCCACTTTGAGTGCAGAGAGGTCAGAATCCAACAGCATCAGCAGTCCTTTTTCAACCTCTGAATCTGATTTATGCTCAAGTCCCTCAATTTCAGCCAGAAAATACCTGAAATCACAGAAAAATACACAAACTCATAGTAAAGTCCAGAAATGTGAATTTAACATAAAAACTAATGAAAACATCCCTAAAAGTAACTAGATCCTGCTAAAAACATACTAAAAACAATGCCAAAAAGCGTATAAATTATCCGCTCATCACAACACCAAACTTAAATTGTTGCTTGTCCCCAAGCAACCGAAAATCACATAGGATAAAAAGAAGAGAATATACTATAAATTCCAAACTATCAATGAAACAGAGCTTCAATCATATGAGCGGGACTTATAGCTTTTTGCCTCTTGAATAGTTTTGGCATCTCACTTCATCCATTGAGGTTCAGAATGATTGGCATCTATAGGAACTCAGATTTCAGATAGTGTTATTGATTCTCCTAGTTCAGTATGATGATTCTTGAACACAGCTTCTTTATGAGTCTTGGCCGTGGCCCTAAGCACTTTGTTTTCCAGTATTACCACCGGATACATAAATGCCACAGACACATAATTGGGTGAACCTTTTCAGATTGTGACTCAGCTTTGCTAGAGTCCCCAATTAGAGGTGTCCAGGGTTCTTAAGCACACTCTTTGTTTTTGCTTTGGACCTTGACTTTAACCGCTCAGTCTCAAGTTTTCACTTGACACCTACATGCCACAAGCACATGGTTAGGGACAGCTTGGTTTAGCCGCTTAGACCAGGATTTTATTCCTTTAGGCCCTCCTATCCACTGATGCTCAAAGCCTTGGGATCCTTTTTATTTGCCCTTGCCTTTTGGTTTTAAGGGTTATTGGCTTTTTCTGCTTGCTTTTTCTTTTTCTTTTTTTTTTTCGCCTATTTTTTTCTTTTTTTTTCTTTTTTTTTTCTGCAAGCTTTGTTCTTTGCTGCTTTTTCTTGCTTCAAGAATCATTTTTATGACTTTTCAGATTATCAAATAACATGTCTCCTAGTCATCATTCTTTCAAGAGCCAACATATTTAACATTCTTAAACAACAACTTCACAAGACATATGCACTGTTCAAGCATACATTCAGAAAACAAGAAGCATTGTCACCACATCAATATAATTAAGCTAAGTTCAAGGATAAATTCGAAACTCATGTACTTCTTGTTCTTTTGATTTAAAACAATTTTCATTTAAGAGAGGTGATGGATTCATAGGACATTCATAACTTTAAGGCAAAGTTACTAACTACTAATGATCATGTAATGAAGACACAAACATAGATAAGCACATAACATAGAAAACGAAAAACAGAGAAAGCAAAAACAAGGAATGAATCCACCTTAGTGATGGTGGCGTTTCCTTCTTGAGGAACCAATGATGTCCTTGAGCTCTTCTATGTCTCTTCCTTGTCTTTGTTGCTCCTCCCTCATTGCTTTTTGATCTTCTCTTATTTCATGAAGCATGATGGAGTGCTCTTGATGTTCCACCCTTAGTTGTCCCATATTGGAACTCAATTCTTCTAGGGAGGTGTTGATGTGCTCTCAATAGTTTTGTGGAGGAAAGTGCGTTTGAGGCATTTCCGGAATCTCATGGTGATGAGCTTCTTGCGCCTCTTGAGCTCCATGACTGGGCTCTCTTGCTTGCTCCATCTTTTTCTTAGTGATGGGCTTTTCCTCTTTAATGAGGATATCTCCCTCTATGTCAATCCCAGCTGAATTGCATAGGTGGCAAATGAGGTGAGGAAAGGCTAACCTTGCCATAGTGGAAGACTTGTCAGCCACCTTGTAGAGTTCTTGAGGTATAATCTCATGAACTTCCACCTCTTCTCCAATCATGATGCTATGGATCATGATGGCCCGGTCTATAGTAACTTCAGACCGGTTGCTAGTGGGAATGATTGAGCATTGAATAAACTCCAACCATCCTCTAGCAATAGGCTTGAGGTCCAATCTTCTTAGTTGAACCGGCTTGCCTTTGGAGTCAATCTTCCATTGAGCTCCTTCTACACATATGTCCATAAGGACTTGGTCCAACCTTTGATCAAAGTTGACTTTCCTTGTGTAGGGGCGTGCGTTCTCTTCCATGTATGGCAAGTTGAACGCCAACCTCACATTCTCCGGACTAAAATCTAAGTATTTCCCCCGAACCATTGTAACATAGTTCTTTGGATCCGGGTTCTTACTTTGATCATGGTTTTTGGTGATCCATGCATTGGCATAGAACTCTTGAACCATTAGGATGCCGACTTGTTGGATGGGATTTGTTAGAACTTCCCAACCTCTTCTTTGAATTTCATGTCGGATCTCCGGATACTCATTTCTTTTGAGTTTAAAAGGGACCTCAGGGATCACCTTTTTCTTGGCCACAACATCATAGAAGTGGTCTTGATGGGCTTTGGAGATGAACCTTTCCATCTCCCATGACTCGGATGTGGAAGCTTTTGTCTTCCCTTTCCCTCTTCTAGAGGATTCTCCGGTCTTAGATGCCATCAATGGTAATGGAAAAACAAAAAAGCTATGCTTTTACCACACCAAACTTAGAATATTGCTCGCCCTCGAGCAATAAACAAAAGAATAGAAGAAGAAGAAGAAGAAATATGGAGAGGGAGAGGGAGATGTGGTTTCGGCTAAGGAGAGTGTAGAGGGGTGTGTTGTGTGAATTTGGTGAAGAATGGAGGTCTTTATATAGGGAAGGGAGGTGGGGTATTGGTTCGGCCATATGGGTGGGTTTGGGTGGGAAATTGGTTTTGAATTCTGAAGGTAGGTGGAGTTTATGAGGTAGGTTTATGGGGAAGAGTGGGTGGATGTGAGTGGTGAAGGTTTGGTGGGGAAGAGAGATTGAGGTGATTGGTGAGGGGTTTTTAGGGAAGAGTGTTTATGGGGTTATGTGAAAGAGAGTGGTGAGAAGAAGTGAGTGGAGGTAGGTGGGGATCCTGTGGGTCCACAGATCCTGAGTGGATCCTGTGGGGTCCACAGATCCTGAGGTGTTCAAGGAATTACATCCCTGCACCCCTTAGGCATGTAAAAATGCCTTTGTATCCAACTCTGGGCGTTCAGCGCCAGGTTGGTGGCCATTTTGGGCGTTCAACGCCCATCTGTGTGCCATTTCTGGCGTTGAACGCCAGAACCATGCCTGTTCTGGCGTTCAGCGCCCAGAAGCTGCCCATTTTGGGCGTTCAGCGCCAGAACCATGCTCTGTTCTGGCGCTGAACGCCAGACAGATGCTCCTCCAGGGTGTGATTTTTCTTCTGCTGTTTTTGATTCCGTTTTCAATTTTTCTATTTATTTTGTGACTCCACATGATCATGAACCTAAGAAAACATGAAAAATAAGAATTAGATAAACATTGGGTTGCCTCCCAACAAGCGCTTCTTTAATGTCAATAGCTTGACAGTGGGCTCTCATGGAGCCTCACAGATGTGCAGAGCTTTGTTGAGACTTTCCAACACCAAACTTAGAGTTTGGATATGGGAGTTCAACACCAAACTTAGAGTTTGATTGTGGCCTCCCAACACCAAACTTAGAGTTTGACTGTGGGGGCTCTGGTTGACTCTGCTTGGAGAGAAGCTTTTCCTGCTTCCTCCTCATGGTTGCAGAGGGAGATCCTTGAGTTTTGAATACAAGGGAGTTCTCATTCCATTGAAGGACTATTTCACCTCTGTCAACATCAATCACAGCTCTTGCTGTGGCCAGGAAAGGTCTTCCTAGGATGATGGATTCATCCTCTTCCTTTCCAGTATCCAGGACTATGAAATCAGTAGGTATGTAAAGGCCCTCAACCTTTACTAATACATCTTCTACTTGTCCATAAGCCTGTTTTCTTGAGCTGTCTGCCATCTCTAGTGAGATTTTAGCAGCTTGCACCCCATAGATTCCCAGTTTCTCTATTATAGAGAGGGGCATGAGGTTTATTCCTGAACCAAGGTCACACAGAGCCTTAAAGATCATGGTGCCTATGGTACAGGGTATTATGAACTTTCCAGTATCCTGTCTCTTCTGAGGCAATGTCAGTTGATCCAGATCACTTAGTTCATTGATGAACAAGGGAGGTTCAACTTCCCAAGCATCAATGCCAAACAATTTGGCATTCAGCTTCATGATTGCACCAAGAAACTTGGCAGTTTGCTCTTCAGTGACATCCTCATTCTCTTCAGAAGAGGAATACTCATCAGAGCTCATGAAGGGCATAAGGAGGTTCAATGGAAGCTCTATGGTCTCTAGATGAGCCTCAGAGTCCTTTGATTCCCCAGAGGGAAGCTCCTTATTGATCACTGGACGTCCCAGGAGGTCTTCCTCCTTGGGATTCACGTCCTCTCCTTTCCTTACAGGTTCGGCCATGGCGCTTATGTCAATGGCCTTGCACTCTCCTTTTGGGTTCTCTTCTGTATTGCTTGGGACAGTACTAGGAGGGATTTCAGTGATCCTTTTACTCAGCTGGCTCACTTGTGCTTCTAGATTTCTAATGGAAGACCTTGTTTCATTCATGAAACTTACAGTGGCCTTAGATAGATCAGAGACTAGATTTGCTAAATTAGAAGCATTTTGTTCAGAGTTCTCTGTCTGTTGCTGAGTTGATGATGGAAAAGGTTTGCTATTGCTAAACCTGTTTCTTCCACCATTGTTAAAGCCTTGTTGAGGCTTCTGATCCTTCCATGAGAAATTTGGATGATTTCTCCATGTTGAGTTATAGGTGTTTCCATAAGGTTCACCTAAATAATTTACCTCTGCTATTGCAGGTTTCTCAGGATCATAGGCTTCCTCTTCAGAAGATGCCTCTTGAGTACTGTTGGATGCATCTTGCATTCCATGCAGACTCTGAGAGATCATATTGACTTGCTGAGTCAATATTTTGTTCTGAGCCAATATGGCATTCAGAGTATCAACCTCAAGAACTCCCTTCTTCATAGGCGTCCCATTGATTACAGGATTCCTTTCAGAAGTGTACATGAACTGGTTATTAGCAACCATGTCAATGAGTTCTTGAGCTTCTGCAGGCGTTTTCTTTAGGTGAATGGATCCACCTGCAGAAGTGTCCAGTGACATCTTTGATAGCTCAGATAAACCATCATAGAATATATCCAGGATGGTCCATTCTGAAAGCATGTCAGAAGGACACTTTTTGGTCAACTGTTTGTATCTTTCCCAAGCTTCATAGAGAGATTCACCTTCTTTCTGTCTGAAGGTTTGAACATCAGCTCTAAGCTTGCTCAGCTTTTGAGGAGGAAAGTACTTGGCTAAGAAAGCCGTGACCAGCTTATCCCAAGAGTTCAGGCTGTCTTTAGGTTGAGAATCCAACCATAATCTAGCTCTGTCTCTTACAGCAAAAGGGAAAAGCATGAGCCTGTAGACTTCAGAATCTACTCCATTTAGTCTTAACAGTATCACATATCTGCAAGAATTCAGTTAAGAACTGAAAAGGATCTTCAGATGGAAGTCCATGAAACTTGCAGTTCTGCTGCATCAGAGAAACTAATTGAGGTTTCAGCTCAAAGTTGTTTGCTCCAATGGCAGGAATGGAGATGCTTCTTCCATGTAAATTGGAATTAGGTGCAGTAAAGTCACCAAGCATCCTCCTTGCATTATTATTATTTTCGGCTGCCATCTCCTCTGCCTGTTCAAAAATTTCTGAAAGGTTATCTCTGGATTGTTGTATTTTAGCTTCTCTTAATTTTCTCTTCAGAGTCCTTTCAGGTTCTGGATCTGCTTCCACAAGAGTGTTCTTATCCTTGCTCCTGCTCATATGACAAGGAAGAATGGCCAGAAAAATGATAATAATAATAGAGATCCTCTATACCACAGTATAGGGATCCCTTTGTGAGTGGAAGAGAAGGGGGAGACAAAGAATGTGATGTAAAGGAAGAAATGCAACTGTACGAATGGAAGAGATGTGAAATGAGATGTTAGGATATGAATGAATAAATAGAATAGAATGAGAGAGAAGGAGGGGATTTTCGAAAATTAATTTTGAAAAGGAGTTAGTGATTTTTGAAAATGGTTTTTGAAAAATGTTAGTATTTTTCGAAAATTAAGATTTAAAATTTAAATTAATTAATAAATTAAAAAGAAATTTTGAAAAAGGGGGAAGATATTTTCGAAAAATGAGAGAGAGAGAGTTAGTTAGGTGGTTTTGAAAAAGTTAAGAAACAAACAAAAAGTTAGTTAGTTAGTTGAAACAAATTTTCGAAAAGATAAGAAGTTAGGAAGTTAGAAAAGATATTTTGAAAAGATATTTTTGAAAAAGATAAGATAAGAAGATAATTTTGAAAAGATATGATAGAGATTAGTTTTTGAAAAAGATTTGATTTTTAAAATCACAATTAATGACTTGATTCATAAGAAATCACAAGATATGATTCTAGAACTTAAAGTTTGAATCTTTCTTAACAAGCAAGTAACAAACTTCAAATTTTTGAATCAAAACATTAATTGATTATGTTATTTTCGAAAATTTGGTATAAAAATAAGAAAAAGATTTTTGAAAAATATTTTTGAAATTTTCGAAAATAACTAATAATTTTGAAAAAGATTTGATTTTTGAAAAAGATTTTGAAAAAGATAAGATTTTCAAATTGAAAATTTGATTTCACTCATTGGCAACAACTTGATTTTAAAAATTTTTGAAAAAGTCAATCCAAATTTTCGAATTTGATGAGAGAAAAAGGGAAAGATATTTTTTTTGATTTTTGAAATTTTTATGAAAAACATGAAAAATATGCAATGCATGAAATTTTTAGATCAAAACATGTGATGCATGCAAGAATGCTATGAATGTCAAGATGAACACCAAGAACACTTTGAATGTCATGATGAACATCAAGACACAATTTTGAAAAATCTTTAATGCAAAGAAAACATGCAAGACACCAAACTTAGAATTCTTTAATGCTTAGACACTAAGAATTCAAGAATGCATATAATAAACATGAAAAGACACAAAACAAAAATTCATCAAGATCAAACAAGAAGACTTACCAAGAACGACTTGAAGATCATGAAGAACACTATGAATGCATGATATTTTCGAAAAATGCAAGATGCATATGCAATTGACACCAAACTTATGATATGACTCAAGACTCAAACAAGAACAAAAAAATATTTTTGATTTTTATGATTTTCTAATTTTTTTTGGATTTTTATTTTATGTTTTTCGAAAAATAATTTTGAAAAAGAAAATAAGGATTCCAAAATTTTTAATATGAATTCCAGGAATCTTATGCTCTAAAGCTCCAATCAAAGGGTCAGGCATGGCTTAATAGCCAGCCAAGCTTTAGTATGTAACTCAGACATGACACGCCTGAAATTCCTTACATTCAACAGCCAATTGGCTAAGAAAGATAAAGAAGCTCTTCTCTTGAGTATAAGAATTGAGACATGGCTTTACAGCCAGCCAGGCTTCAACATGCTCCATGAAACACTAGAATTCATTCTTAAAAATTTTGAAAGGAAAATATATTTTTGAAAACATTTTTATTTTAAATTTTTTTTTTCGAAAACAAAGGAAGAATTTTTGAAAGATTTTTGAAAATTTTTTTGAAAACAAGACAAAAAGAAAATTACCTAATCTGAGCAACAAGATGAACCGTCAGTTGTCCAAACTCGAACAATCCTCGGCAACGGCGCCAAAAACTTGGTGCTGTTGCCGGATCAAAAGGGAATCTGGCACTGATGTTACCGGACCAAAAGCTTGCCGAAAACTCAAACAATCCCCGGCAACGGCGCCAAAAACTTGGTGCTCTGATCTTAATTCATAATTGTCACAACTTCGATACAACTAACCAGCAAGTGCACTGGGTCGTCCAAGTAATACCTTACGTGAGTAAGGGTCGAATCCCACGGAGATTGTTGGTATGAAGCAAGCTATGGTCACCTTGTAAATCTCAGTTAGGCAGATATAAGGTGATAATGGTGTTTTCGAATATTAATTAATAAAATAGGGATAGAAATACTTATGTAAATCATTGGTAGAAATTTCAGATAAGCGAATGGAGATGCTTTCGTTCCTCTGAACCTCTGCTTTCCTGCTATCTTCATCCAATCCGTCTTACTCCTTTCCATGGCTGGCTTTATGCAAGGGCATCACCGTTGTCAGTGGCTACATCCCCTCCTCTCAGTGAATAATATGCTCACGCACCCTGTCACGGCACGACTATTCATCTGTCGGTTCTCAATCATGCTGGAATAGGATTCACCCTCCTTTTGCGTCTGTCACTAACGCCCAGCACTCGCGAGTTTGAAGCTCGTCACAGTCATTCAATCATTGAATCCTACTCAGAATACCACAGACAAGGTTTAGACCTTCCGGATTCTCTTGAATGCCGCCATCATTCTAGCTTACGCCACGAAGATTCTGGTTAGGAGATCTAAGAGATATTCATTCTAGCTTAATTCATGTAGAACAGAAGTGTTTGTCAAGCACGCGTTCATAGGGGAGAAGGATGATGAGCGTCACACATAATCATCACCTTCATCACGTTCTTGGGTGCGAATGGATATCTTAGAAGCGAAATAAGAAGAATTGAATAGAAAACAGTATTACTTTGCATTAATCTTTGAGGAACAGCAGAGCTCCACACCTTAATCTATGGAGTGTAGAAACTCTACCGTTAAAAATATATAAGTGAAGGTCCAGGCATGGCCGAGATGGCCAGCCCCTCTGATCTAAGAACCAGGCGTCCAAAGATTGTCAAAAAGACGTCTCATACACTAGTAAAAGGTCCTATTTATAATAAACTAGTCACTAGGGTTTACATGAGTAAGTAATTGATGCATAAATCCACTTCCGGGGCCCACTTGGTGTGTGTTTGGGCTGAGCTTAAGTGTTGCACGTGCAGAGGCCATTTGTGGAGTTGAACGCCAGTTTCTGTGCCAGTTTGGGCGTTCAACTCTGGTTTTGGATCCTTTTCTGGCGCTGGACGCCAGATTTGGGCAGAAGGCTGGCGTTGAACGCCAGTTTACGTCGTCAATTCTTGGCCAAAGTATGGACTATTATATATTTCTGGAAAGCCCTGGATGTCTACTTTCCAACGCAATTAGAAGCGCGCCATTTCGAGTTCTGTAGCTCTAGAAAATCCACTTTGAGTGCAGGGAGGTCAGAATCCAACAGCATCAGCAGTCCTTTTTCAACCTCTGAATCTGATTTCTGCTCAAGTCCCTCAATTTCAGCCAGAAAATACCTGAAATCACAGAAAAACACACAAACTCATAGTAAAGTCCAGAAATGTGAATTTAACATAAAAACTAATGAAAACATCCCTAAAAGTAACTAGATCCTGCTAAAAACATACTAAAAACAATGCCAAAAAGCGTATAAATTATCCGCTCATCAATTAGCCCTCGGATTCATTAGAGTAACCGCCGGCGGTGGCGGTGGCGGCGTCGCCGACCCCGCCGACGACGACGGAAAGAAAGAGCTAAAGCTCCACCATTCAATTGATGAAGGGTTGAGATTGGTTACAGAAAATGAGAAGAAGGTTCGGAAGCTGACCGGACGAGAATATAAGGCTCTGCCGGAGCCGGAGCTGGGGACGGGAAGGTCGCGCATAAGGCTGACGATTCCGTTGTTCAAGTGAGCGTTGCCGAGGAGCTTGAGAGAATTGAGCCTTAAGGTTCCAAAGTCAAATTGAATTAATTTAAATATTTGATTTTTTTAATATTTTGATATAATACCACAAAACATTTTAAATTTAACAATAATAACCATCATAAAACTAATATTTATAAAGTTACCCCACTGACACAAAAGTAAATTAAAGTATTACTAGTCAATCATATGAAACTAGATTCAGACAAATTTCTACCGTTAGATTAAAAAGCATATATAATCCAATGACTCCTTATCAACAAGCGCACCGGTCAGCCAAAGCTAAATTTTATGCACATTGGTAAGCCAAACACACACGCACATGGAATCCGTGCCCTTCTTTTAGCTTGGAACTTGGGATAAAGAGATATTATATGTGAGACAGACTGTGTGGAGGCCTTTACTATTGTCAATAATTTACAAAATTATTCTGGTTTTATTGATCCTTTGGTGTTGAAAATCCGAGATATCATATCTTAAAAATAGCGTGTTGTTCTCCGGGTGATCTTGAGAAATGCAAACACAGTAGCAGACATCTTGGCAAAGACTACAACGAGGGCCTTTTCTCTCCAAGTGGAGCTTCTATTGCCTTGAAAGGAGTTTGAGAGTAGTATTCAACAGGACTGCCTTTCTTAAACATTTTTTTATTTGTTTTTCTTTTTTAGTTGTTGTTTGTTTTCTTTCCAGCCACCAAAAAAGAAAATTAAACTGTCATGAAACCAATTTATCTTTAAACCAATTTCTTTTTATTTTTTATTGCATAAATTCAAAATTCTTAATATTTTTAAATGTTAAATTTTATTCATAATTTTTTTATAATAATTTAATATTAATAAATTTGATAATATATCATTATGTTATTTCAATAATAAAATTATATGATTAACTAAAACACGTTTTTTGTTTTGGTTAAAACACGCATATTTATAGAAATAAAAACTCAATAAAAATTTATTTAAATTTTATTTAACTTACTAAAAATCATTATTACTAGTTAATTAATAAAAAGAATATCGTATTGTTAGTTTTTGTTTTTATAATATATTTAAAAACTATTTTTAACCATTAATAGAAAATTTTAAAATTTATGAGTATCACATCATAAGAGCATACGTCAAAACATACCTGAATTCAGGTTAATAAATTTTGAGATGTTTTTGGTTGTGGTTGATCTTTGATATCTAGTTATGATTCAGGGACTTTTGAGTTATGAGCACACCACGCTTATACTGCTCTTAGTTATTTTTCTTTCTCCTAGTGGTTTCTAGGTATTTTTCTCTCTTTTCTTTGTTTCTTTTACTTTTTCATTGATGACATAAAGAATAACCATTTTGTTGAGTAGAGAGTTTCTTCTTTTATTGTTACCTTATTTTTTTTAAAATGTAACTTCTACTTTTCTGTTATAAAGAGAAAAGAAAGTAATATTTTTTATTAGTTAAAATTTTATTAATTCTATTCTTTTTATTGAGTAACAACCATCATATTTAACTCACTATAATTAGAATTAGTCTTATTAATTACATGAACCACATTATTATTTTAATAAAATAATTTACAATCTCCTACTTGATCCATGTAATGACTTGAAAATTCAACAACCATAAAAGCACACTACTTTACATTGAAATAATCAAATCATCATCCTTAATTGAATCGCATTGATTGGATCATGGTAGTAGATGTCTATTAGTGACATAGTTCTTTTCATATATCACAAAATTAACTCAACTCAACTTTTATATGAGAAGGTATATAAGAATATGTTATCACATTAAAAATTACATGTAATTATCATAATGTGATAGGCAACGAGTAAGTAGAAACATAACTTTAATTGAATTCATAAGTGTCATAATGATATAAGCAAAACACATAGTCATACATATGCATACATATTATACTTTTATAATAACAAAGAATTATCAAATATGTTCATCTATATTACCTGACCAGAAAAATTTTTTGGTGCAATCTCTTAGTTAATTGATCCACTATCATCATACTAGTACCAATATGCTTAAAAGATACTTTTTGTTTCTACAAATTTTTTAAAAATGTCAAAGTACTTCAAATCCATGTGTTTTATACCTTTAGACTACTTGTCATTCTTAAAAAATAAAACAACTATAGAATTATCGCAATATAGTCTTAGTGACTTAGCTATACTTTCAATGATACTAAGTCTTTAGATAAAGTTTTTACAACCACAATGCTTGAACTGAGGCATTAAAGCATGCCATGAATTCCACATCCACAGTAAAGTAGCAATAATAGATTCTTTTACACTTTTCCATGAAATAGCTCCTCCAGCCAACATAAAAACATAACCAAAAATTTACTTTCTCGAATATATGCATCCAACAAAATCTGAATCTGAGTAGACAACCACTTTAAGACCATCTGATCTTCTATATGGGAGCACATGTCTCTTGGTGCCTTGTAAATACCTAAAGACTTTTTTTATAGCTTTCTATTGGTTTATTCCAAGATTACTTTGATATCAACTTAACATCCGAATAATAAAATTTATATCTGGTCTAGTACATGTGTGAATACACGTCAAACTTCTAACCATTGAAGAATAAGGAATAAACTTAATTGGTTTTTTTTGTTCCAATTCGTTCTTGGGACATTGCATCTGACTAAATTTGTCCCCTTTTTAAATCGGAATTATTTCTGAAGAGCAACCTTTCATTCTAAATCTCTCTAACACATTTTTTATATATCTTTTCTAAGACTATCTTAATGTACCTTATGATATATCATAGAATATTTCTATTCCTATTACATAAAGTCTATCATCCATATCTTTCATTTCAAATTTATCAAGGAGAAAGTTGTTTACATCTTACAATAACCAACATTATTAGTAGCAAGAAGTATGTCATAAATATATAGGACCAATATAATAAACTTACTCCCACTGATTTTTATGTAGATACACCTATTAACAGCATTTTGCATAAAATCGTATGATAGGATGGTATCATTTAATTTGATAAACCATTGTCTAGAAGCTTTGTTTTAATTCATATATTGACCTTTTCAATTTACATACTAATTTTTTTTTGAGTGGTAAAAAATCCTTGATGTTGGTCCATATAAACCTCTTTTTCTAAGTCACCATTGAAAAAGATGATCTTTACATCCATTTATGAAGCTCTAAATCATAATAAGCCACCAAAGCCATAACAATTCTTAAAGAATCATTCTTTTAAATTAGTGAAAAGTTTTTTTTTATAGTCAATACCATCTTTTTAAGTATAACCTTTGGCAACAAGTCTAGCCTTATACCTTTTAATATTGTCTTATAAGTCACATTTAGTCTTAAATATCCATTTATATTCAATTTGTTTTGAACTTTTAGGAAACTCGACTAGATCCCAAGCTTTATCGTCATCAATTAATTTTAACTCTTCTTTCATAGCATTAAATCACTTTTAGAATTATGAGATTTTCATGGCTTGCTTAAGTCACACTCTTTCATAAGCGAATAAACCACGAAATCATCTAAAATTTGTAAGATTCAAAAAATTTATTATCTAAATATATAATTAAAATTTGAGTTGAGAGGGTTTAAACTGCTCTGTTCGGGTTAAAAATTTAAAGTTTTGAATTTGGAGATTTGTAGATAAGATTATTTAGAGCGTAAAAGTATAATTATTTTTGAAAAAACATGTATTGGTGTCATAATTATCTATCCACGCTTGTGCCAGTCCGGTACCATCTACAAGAAAAGTAAAAAGGTGAAAGAGACTAGAAAAATATTTCAGACACAAATTAGAACAAATAACTTTAAAAATTGGACCATAGGTAGGGCCAATAAGCGAAAAGACAAAAATGCCCATGACCCCTCATTAAAAGGCCAACGACCTCATTCCTCCTTCTTTATCAGATTCTTTCCTTCTCTAGAAGAAAACAAACGAGAGTGAGAGAGGAGAGAAAAAAAGATTTATTATTCATTATCACCTTTAAATCCACTTTTCTCACAAACCAGAGTTTCGATTGATAACCCGTTTGCGGCTATGCGTTGCTCTCATCTCCCTCTTCATTTATATATACTTTTGCAGTGAGTAATTAGTGCACGAAATTGTGATCATCAATGGCGCCAACAACTTGGTACGCACAATTGTAATCTCAACTCTTTTTCACAATTTCGCACAACTAACCAGCAAGTGCACTGGGTCATCCAAGTAATAAACCTTACGTGAGTAAAGGTTGATCCCACGGAGATTGTCGGCTTGAAGCAAGCTATGGTCATCTTGTAAATCTCAGTCAGGCAGATTCAAATGGTTATGGAGAATTGATAATTAAAAGATGAATAAAATATAAAATAAGATAGAGATACTTATGTAATTCATTGATGAGAATTTCAGATAAGTGTATGAAGATGCTTTGTTCCTCCTGAACTTCTGCTTTCCTATTGTCTTCATCCAATCATTCATACTCCTTTCCATATCAAGCTTTATGTTGGGTTTCACCGTTGTCAATGGCTACCTCCCGTCCTCTTAGTGAAAATGGTCCAAATGCGCTGTTACCGCACGGCTAATCATCTGTCGGTTCTCGATCATGTTAGAATAGGATCCATTGATCCTTTTGCGTCTGTCACTACGCCCAAAACTCGCGAGTTTGAAGCTCGTCACAGTCATCCCTTCTCAGATCCTACTCGGAATACCACAGACAAGGTTTAGACTTTCCGGATCTCAGAAATGGCCGCCAATAGTTCTAGCCTATACCACGAAGGTTCTAATCTGAGATTAGAAACCCAAGAGATACACATTCAAGCTTGTTTGCATGTAGAGCGGAAGTGGTTATCAGACACGTGTTCATAGGTAAGAATGGTGATGAGTGTCACATAATCATCACATTCATCATGTTCTTGAGTGCGAATGAATATCTTGGAGAAGAAATAGGCTTGAGTTGAATAGAAAAACAATAGTACTTTGCATTAATTCATGAGGAACAGCAGAGCTCCACACCTTAATCTATGGGGTGTAGAAACTCCACCGTTGAAAATACAAAAGTGATAATGGTGGTCATTGGCTTCGGCACCAGAGAGGGAACCAGAAGAACAAGATGAAAATACAATAGCAAAAGGTCCTATTTATAGAGAACTAGTAGCCTAGGGTTTACAAAAATAAGTAATTAATGTAGAAATTTTCTTCCGGGCCCACTTGGTGTGTGCTTGGGCTGAGCATTGAAGCTTTCACATGTAGAGACTTTTCTTGGAGTTAAACATCAGCTGTTGTGCCAGTTTGGGCATTTAACTCCAGCTTTTATGCCAGTTTTGGCATTTTGACGTCAGAATTTTTATGCTGACTTAGAACGCCAGTTTGGGCCATCAAATCTCGGGTAAAGTATGGACTAGAATGTCTACTTTCCAACGCAATTAAGAGCGCGCCAATTGGGCTTCTGTAGCCCTAGAAAATCCACTTCAAGTGCAGGGAGGTTAGAATCCAACAGCATCTGCAGTCCTTTTTTAGCCTCTGAATCAGATTTTTGCTCAGGTCCCTCAATTTCAACCAGAAAATACATGAAATCACAGAAAAACACACAAACTCATAGTAAAGTCCAGAAATGTGATTTTTATTTAAAAACTAATAAAAATATAATAAAAACTAACTAAAACATACTAAAAACTACCTGAAAATAGTGCCAAAAAATTTTGAAATAATTATCTTCTCATCACAACACCAAACTTAAATTGTTGCTTGTCCCCAAGCAACTAAAAATCAAATAGGATAAAAAGAATAGAATATACAATGAATTCCAAAAACATCTATGAAGATCAGTCTTAATTAGATGAGCGGGGCTATTAGCTTTTTGCTTCTGAATAGTTTTGGCATCTCACTTTATCCTTTGAAGTTCAGAATGATTGGCATCTATAGGAACTCAGAATTCAGATAGTGTTATTGATTCTCCTAGTTCAGTATGTTGTTTCTTGAACACAGTTACTTTATGAGTCTTGGCCGTGACCTTAAGCATTTTGTTTTCCAATATTACCACCGGATACATAAATGCCACAGACACATAACTGGGTGAACCTTTTCAAATTGTGACTCAGCTTTGCTAGAGTCCCCAATTACAGGTGTCCAGAGCTCTTAAGCACACTCTTTTTGCTTTGGACCACGACTTTAACCGCTCAGTCTCAAGCTTTTCACTTGACACCTTCACGCCACAAGCACATGGTTAGGGACAGCTTGGTTTAGCCGCTTAGGCCAGGATTTTATTCCTGTGGGCCCTCCTATCCACTGATGCTCAAAGCCTTGGATCCTTTTTATTTTACCCTTGCCTTTTGGTTTAAAGGGCTATTGGCTTTTTCTGCTTGCTTTTTCTTTCTCTTTTTTTCTTTTCTCTTTTTTTTTTCTTTATTTTTTGCCTCTCTTTTTTTTCACATATATTTTTTTTTTTGCAAGCTTTTCACTACTTTTTCTTGTTTCAAGAATCAATTTTATGATTTTCAGATTATCAATAGCATTTTCCCTTTTTCATCATTCTTTCAAGAGGCAACAATTTTAACATTCATGAACAATAATTCAAAAATATGCACTGTTCAAGCATTCATTTAGAAAAACAAAAAGTATTGCCACCGCATCAAAATAATTAATCTATTTTAAAATTCGAAATTCATGTACTTCTTTTTCTTTTTGCAATTAAAAACACTTTTTATTTAAAAAAGGTGATGGATTCATAGGACATTCATAGCTTTAAGGCATAGACACTTAGACACTAGTGATCATGTAATAAGACACAAACATAAATAAAACATAAAGCATAATTTTCAAAAAACAGAAAAATAAGAACAAGGAAATTAAAGAATGGGTCCACCTTAGTGATGGCGGCTTGTGCTTCCTCTTGAAGATCTTATGGAGTGCTTGAGCTCCTCAATGTCTCTTCCTTGCCTTTGTTGCTCCTCCCTCATGACTCTTTGATCTTCTCTAATTTTATGGAGGAGGATGGAATGCTCTTGGACAAATGAGATGAGGGAAGGCTAACCTTGCCAAAGTAGATGACTTGTCCGCCACCTTGTAGAGTTCTAGGGATATAACCTCATGAACTTCTACTTCCTCTCCAATCATGATGTTGTGGATCATGATAGCCTGGTCTATAGTAACTTCAGACCGGTTGCTAGTAGGAATGATTAAGTATTGGATGAACTCCAACCATCCCCTAGCCAAGGGCTTAAGGTCATGCCTTCTTAGTTGAACCGGCTTCCTTCTTGAATCTCTCTTCCATTGAGCGCCCTCTTCACAAATGTCTATGAGGACTTGGTCCAACCTTTGATCAAAGTTGACCCTTCTAGTGTAAGGGCATGCATCTCCTTGCATCATGGGCAAGTTGAATGCCAACCTTACATTTTTCGGACTAAAATCTAAGCATTTCCCCCGGACCATTGTTGTAAGCCAATTCTTTGGGTCCGGGTTCACACTTTGATCATGGTTCTTGGTGATCCATGCATTGGCATAAAACTCTTTGTAGAACCTATGCACAATTACTCAAGAGGGGGGGTGAATTGAGTATTGCAACAACAATGAATCTTTTTGCGAAAGTTAAAGACAATAAACAAAAGTGTTATTGTACTAGTATTTTTCCAAGAGCTTAACTCAATTGCTAAGCATTTATAAGGAGCTTTTACTTTCCAATAGACACCAACTCAAATAAATTGATCAAGCTTTTCACTAATCGGACTTAAGCTATTCCTTAAGTACTTACGAAGCTACTTTTCGATCACAATTTATTTGCTCAAAAGGTAAAAGACAGTAATATTGAAGAGATGAGTTTGGAGAGATGCAAACGCTATTTAGAGTGGTTCGGCACAATCCTTGTCCTACGTCCACTTTCTTTCTCAATCGCTATTGAGAAGTTCCACTATTGCCAAGCTTCAAGGTGCTCGCGCAAAACCTTTTACAATCCGAGTCCTTAGTTTCTAACACCTCACGGTATATGATCACCACTCGTAGACTAACCCACTCCACTTAGAGATACCTTCTCTAAGATTTGCCTTGAGTACTTAGTATACTTCTTTGGTATCCTCACCGACTATAGTGTTTATAACTCTTGACTCAACCTTGGAGATCACACTCCAATTTACAAAGTGTTACAAGAAAACAATTCTCAAAGAATTGTTGAGATGAAATGAGTACTCTCTAGAAGAGTGTATGATTACAAGTTTAGCACTATTGAACCAATTGATATTGCTCTCTCAAATTGTGTATTATAACACCTTAAAAAATGTGTAGAATGAAAGAATATGAACAAGATAGTTTGCAAATACTCACGTGTATGAAATAAGGCTTCAATCCATCTATTTATAGACTCCCCAAACCTTAGAAACGTTGGGGAGTTAATGGGATGGAGCCTTTTTGTCAAAACTAGCCGTTTTTTATGTTTTTGAATCATTTGCATCGATGCATAACACTTTGCATCGATGCAAATGTGTCTTTGAAGCTGAAATTTGAATTTTCAGCTAGGTTGCATCGATGCAAACATCTTTGCATCGATGCAACAAGTCGTTGCATGCTTTGCATCGATGCAAGATGAGTGTGCATCGATGCAAACCTTAAAGAATGGCTTAAAATCACTTCAAAATACTTAGGATTGATCTCAAACTTATTGGAGTCAATTCCTATGCTTTTGTACCTTTGAAAACAAGTTTTTAAACCATTTGGCTAGCATCGAATTGCAAGATGTGCATCAAAACATTTTGTGAGTGTGTGTTGAGAGATTTAGCAATTGGTTCTTAACAAGAAGTTACCTAAGTCCTAAGACACTATACTTGTCTTCAAATGTTGTGGACTTGAGTTTCTTGTTGTTGTTGTGTTGCTTTCAACTCTTCATTCCTCAATGTTGAATGTTGGTTGATATTTCAACTTGCTTGTTCATTCAAGTTGTTTGTTGGTTTGTCTTTCATGTCGTTTGTTGGTTTGTCATTCATCAAAACCTACGAATACAAACTTCGCATACAAGCAACATGATTTACAATTTCCCCCTTTTTGATAATGACAAACCAATTTTGAGGATATGCATTTATAAATGATTTTGAAAGCAACAATAATGCACTTTGTTTTATAGAAAGCTTTGGAGAAGACTTCACAAAAAAATTTTGCAGGAGTTCCCCCTAAATATGTGCATTTGTTCCCTTAAAGGGCGTTTATCAAAGAAAACGATTTAGATATCAAAGTTTTTGCTTAGCGGAAGTCTTTTTGAAATCATTGTTTCGCAAACTTATTTCTTCTTTTCAAATCCTCAAACTTCTTCTTTTCCAAGAGTTCAAAATTTCAAATATCCTCAAACTTCTCTTCCCCCTTTTGACATTATCAAAAAGAAAGGAGTTTGAAATGTGTCATAGAAGCATGCATAAAACAATGAATTTTTTAAGTTCAATTTCTCTATTAATTTCAAGGATGAGATATTCCCCCTTTCAAAAAGAATTTGATTTCCTCTTTTTATATATATAACAAGCATGCATAATTCCCCCTAAAGAAGTGAAATATATTAAAGCATGCACATTAACTTAAAATAGGGGTACCAAGCCTATTTTGAGTTATTCACCAAATAAGCATACAAGCATTAATCATTAAACAAAATTATGAAGGAGATATCAAAGTATTTAAACCATAATAGAAATCCTTAGCTTACTAGGAGTTAGTTTAACAGTTCATATAATCAAATAAACATAAAGCAATAAAAAGTGACTTGATGAAGAGGAGACAATCAATCTTGGTCTTCATCATCATCAGTATCCTCTTCATACGGTAGGTGGATGCCGAAATGCTCATATAAGTCATCAACACGACGATCCAAGCGACCCGTGCGATGATCGACACGAGACACACGACGATTAAGTGCTTCAAGTTGCCTACCATGCTCTACTTCAATCCTTTGGATGTTTTGGTTGATGGATTGTAATTCTCTCATTACATCAACCAAGGAGGGTGGTTCTTGAGCTTGAGGTGCTTGTGGAGGAGCTTGCTCTTGAGGACCTTGTTCATCAACATTTCTTCTTCCCATTTTGTTGAGAATATGAGTGTTGATACAAGATTGAGGTGGTACTTCCTTGGCAATCTCATTTGATATATTAATACCAACATAATCAAAGACTTTAGACCATAGGCAAAGGAATCCTAATCCACCATTCCTATCCTTCATCTTGAGCCTAATCATATGTTGTACTATAAAGTATGGCCAATTAATCTTAATCCCATTCATCATAGCCCACATGACAATCAAATCTTCATCATTTACATTCGCATGCCCGGATATTCTAGGTTGCAATACATAGGTGACTAGATATAACAAAGTTCTATGTTCCGCACTCATTGAATTGCAACTAATTTTGGAGTGAGCTCCTTGTACAAGGTTGAACAAATGCATGGCATTGTCCTTTGAATAACCCCATTCATCAATTGGGGTTTTACCACCTTGAAACAAGTCACCTTGATTTGGCAACTCCCAAATGGTGGCTAACTCATCACCATCTAGCCTATAATCCTTTCTTCCTATCTTGAAGAATAATGTGAAATTTGATTCATCTTCCTCATCAATCTCAATCATGAGTGTACTATAGGCTATGGCAACTAAATCCGGATAATATTTACTCTTAATTTGAACAAAATCCATGAGGCCTTGATGAACTAGAATAGCCTTAAGAGTATCAAAGTTATGAATGACAAGAAGGGTCGGATCCAAATACCTTGGAGGAATTTCCTTTCTTCCGGCGAGCCTTGCCTCATAGAATTGAAGATCTTCATTAGAGGCAAAGTACCTTGCCAAAGGATGATCATTTGGAGGTGGAACCACACTTGAAGAGCCTTTTGACTTCTTGATGGTTCTCTTGATTCTAGGCATTGTGGATGATTTTGTTTTATGGGTTTTGTAGAGGAGAATGTGGGGACTTCAAATATGTAATTTGTTTGTAGTGGGTATCAAAGTTTTGTGAGTTGTATGAAGCTATATGTGAGCTTGTTTTGGAGGTTATGGAGGTTTGAATGTGGGGATATGAGTTGTGAGGTTGAAGATGATGAAAAAGTGGGGTTTTGTTGCTCAAAAATGCCAAATTCACGTGTTTTTGAGCAATTTGGTCGTGTTTGCATCGATGCAATAGACTTTGCATCGATGCACACAGCACGTTGTGTGCTTTGCATCGATGCAAAGCTTGGTTGCATCGATGCAACATGCATCATTTTGCCCAAAATCACCAAATTTTCATCCTTTGGTGGTTCTTTCTTCAATCCTTTGAGTTCCATCATGTATATACTCACTTAAACCATTATAAACTTCAATTTGTTGATCCTCCATTGTTTATAATCTTCAAATTCTTCAATCTACCTCAAGATTAATCACTCATTCATCAACTCATAAACCTACAAAACAATGGCTAATTGGATATCTCCAATGCTTAAGTTAGTAAGAGATACAAAAATAGCAATATAAATACAATGAATTCAAACAAATCATAGTAGATTAGAATCCAAGATACCAAGTTCATTTTGGATGTTAAAAAAACTTTCTTTACATAAAGGTTTAGTGAAGATGTCCGCTAGTTGTTTACTAGTTTCGACAAATTCAATAACCACATCACCTTTTTCAACATGGTCTCTTATGAAGTGATGTCTAATCTCAATATGCTTGGTTCTTGAATGTTGAACCGGATTCTTGGTTAAATTTATTGCACTAGTATTATCACATTTGATAGGAATGTGATCAAGCATGAGTCCATAGTCCACAAGTTGTTGTTTCATCCATAAAATTTGGGCGCAACAACTACCGGCGGCTACATACTCGGCTTCGGCGGTAGATAAGGCTACACTTACTTGTTTCTTACTATGCCATGAAACAAGAGAGTTTCCTAGCAAGTGACAAGTGCCGCTAGTGCTTTTCCTATCCAATTTGCAACCGGCAAAATCGGAATCGGAATAACCAATCAAATCACAAGTGGATCCTTTCGGATACCACAATCCAACATTTAATGTTCCTATGAGATACTTCATAATCCTTTTCACCGCACTTAAGTGAGATTCCTTAGGATTAGCTTGGTATCTCGCACACATGCATACACTAAACATGATATCTGGCCTACTTGCCGTTAGATAAAGTAATGATCCTATCATGCCTCTATACTTCTTTACATCTATGTTTTTACCTTGTTCATCTTTGTCAAGGTAGCAAGTAGTGCTCATTGGTGTGTCCATTGCCTTAGCATTGTCCATTCCAAATCTTTTGAGCAATTCCTTGCAATATTTGGTTTGGCTAACGAAAGTTCCTTCTTTTCCTTGTTTGATTTGAAGACCAAGGAAGAAGTTGAGTTCGCCCATCATGGACATTTCAAATTCACTTTGCATGAGGTTTGAGAAAAACTTGCAAAGTGATTCGTTAGTTGAACCAAATATTATGTCATCGACGTAAACTTGTACCAGAAGGATATTTTTGTTTTCAATCATGATAAATAAAGTTGTATCAACCTTCCCTCTTCTAAAACCCTTTTCTATTAAAAACTTGCTCAAACGTTCATACCAAGCTCTTGGAGCTTGTTTAAGACCATAAAGAGCTTTCTTGAGTTTAAAAACATGATTAGGATTTTCATGATCCTCAAAACCGGGAGGTTGTTCAACATATACTTCTTCTTGAATGAAACCATTAAGAAAGGCACTCTTAACATCCATTTGATAAAGTTTGAAGTTATAAGAGGATGCAAAAGCAAGTAACATCCTAATAGCTTCTAATCTAGCTACAGGAGCATAAGTTTCGCCATAATCAATGCCTTCCTCTTGATTATAACCTTTAGCTACCAATCTAGCTTTGTTTCTAACAATTGTACCATTTTCATCGAGTTTATTTCTAAAAACCCATTTTGTTCCTACAATTGTTTGATTACTTGGTTTAGGCACCAATTCCCAAACGTCATTTCGTTTGAATTGGTTAAGCTCCTCTTGCATTGCCATAGCCCAATGTTCATCATCAATTGCGGACTCAATGGTAGATGGTTCAATTTGAGAAACAAAAGCACTATATGAAAATAAATTTCTAAAAGTGGATCGAGTTGTTACCCCTTTCGAAACATCACCAATGACGTTGTCTAGAGGATGATCCTTTGAAGTACGTCAGTCCTTTGGAAGTGCATTTATTTGTGCTTGTGATGGTTAAATTTCTTCAACTTGAACACTATCTTTTGTTGAGCTTGTAGAGGCTTCATTTAAATCTTTTTCTTTGTCTTCACCATTCAAATTTAGTGAATCAAAGTTTTCTACATTTTCATCAAAATCTTTTCTAGCACAACAACGGTTAGTTTCATCAAAAGCGACATGAATACTTTCTTCCATAGTCATGATGCGTTTATTATATACTCTAAAAGCTTTGCTAGTTAAAGAGTAGCCTAAGAAGATTCCTTCATCAGCCTTAGCATCAAATTTGCCTAAGTTATCTTTTCCATTATTTATAATAAAGCATTTACAGCCAAAGACGTGAAGGTGGGAAATATTTGGCTTTCTTCCTTTGTACAATTCGTACGGTGTTTTCTTAAGAATAGGTCGAATGATAATCCTATTCATAACATAACACGCGGTACTAACCGCATCCGCCCAAAAGTACTTAGGAATATTAGCCTCATTGAGCATAGTTCTCGCCATTTCTTCTAAATGACGATTTTTCCTTTCAACCACACCATTTTGTTGTGGTGTTCTAGGAGAGGAAAAATTATGCTCAATGCCATTTTCTTCACAAAAAGTTTCAAAAAGATTGTTTTCAAATTCTCCACCATGATCACTTCTAATAGATGATATATGCAAATTCTTTTCATTTTGAATAACTTTGGCTAATCTTTTGAATGCTCGAAATGCATCACTCTTGTTTGCTAGGAACAAGGTCCATGTAAATCGAGAGTAATCATCAACAATAACTAAAGCATAGTAATTGCCACCAAAGCTCATAGTCCTGGAAGGACCAAATAAATCCATGTGCAAAAGTTGTAATGGCCTTGTTGTTGAAACAATGTTTTTGGATTTAAAAGAGGCCTTTACTTGTTTTCCCTTTTGACATGCGTCGCAAAGGACGTCTTTTTCAAAACGTAGCTTTGGTAAGCCAATTACTAACTCTTTAGAGACCAACTTGCTAAGATGGTCCATGTTAGCATGAGCTACTCTACGATGCCATAACCAAGTTTCATCATTTTTACTAACAAGGCATTTCACATCATTTGAGGAAACTTCATCTAGATTAATCATGTATACATTGTCAACACGGTGTCCAATTAGCACAATTTCATTAGTGTCTTGTCTTTTTATCAAACAACATTTTGAATCAAAGGTGACTAAGTTTCCTTTGTCACAAAGTTGGCTAACACTAATGAGATTATGTTTGAGACCTTTGACAAGTATAACATTATCTATGGAGGTAGAAGAATTTTTACCAACTTTTCCAACGCCGATTACTTTGCCGGTGTTGTTGTCTCCATAGATCACGTTTCCTCCGTTTGTAGGCTCTATTGCGGTGAACTTTGATTCATCGCCAGTCATGTGTTTGGAGCATCCACTATCAACATACCAATTTGTATCCTTAGCTCCAACACGTACCTTTTCTTTGCTTGCCATTAAGCAAAGATTTGCAACCTCGTCGTCATCGGAGTCGGATTCATCCTCGTTCTCCCATGATATGTATGCTTTCTCCTTCTTCTTAAATTTCTTGTTTTTGTCCTCCTTTTGAAGTTTTGGACAATTGGGTTTAATGTGTCCAACTTCTCCACACTCATAGCATTTTGGTACCTTTGTTTTGCTCTTGAAGTTTTTCTTCATTGCAAACTTATTGAATCTTTTTAATAAGAGTGCAAATTCTTCATCTCCTTCTTCTTCATTATCATCACTCTCTTCTTGTAGTGATGTTGTTTTAAGGGCGAGACTTTTCTTCTTGCTTTCTTCACATTTTTGTCTATTTAGCATAGTCATCTCATAGGTGAGAAGATTACCTCGTAGTTGATCAAATGTAAGTTGATCATAGAGCCTTCCTTCCACAATGGCGTTCACTTTGGAGTTCCATTTCGGTGTAAGGCTTGTAAGCACCTTGGTCACAATTTGTTTATCATTGTATTTTGTGCCAAGCATGCTTAGGTTGTTGAAGATCTTGGAGAGTCTTTCAAGAGCTTCTTCAATGCTCTCTTCATCTTTCATTTTGAAATTTTCCCATTCATGAACCAACATAAATACCTTTGATTCTTTAACGTGGTCGGTTCCTTCGTAAGTGATTTGGAGTTTATCCCAAATCTCTTTAGCGGTTTCACATGTAGAGATCTTCATATAATCATGCTCGTTAAGTGCACAATGAATGAAGTTGATGGCTTTATCATTCATTGCCATTTTCTTCCAATCATCGTCACTATATTCATCTTCTCCTTTCGGTACTTGCTTTGAGACGGAGACTTCTCCTTCTTTAGCGCTTGTTGTCTTTGTTGGAATGTGATTTCCATTCTCAATCACTTTCCAAATTCTCACATCTTGAGAACGGATCCAAATTCTCATCTTATTTTTCCAATAAGAGTAATTTGTTCCGCTAAAAAGAGGAGGTCTAGCGGTTGAGTTACCTTCACTAGTGTTGTTGTTGTTAAAGCTTGTGCTTGCCATGATCTTTTCCCTTAAACGGTTAAGTCTTTCAAAGGGTTAAGCTCTGATACCACTTGTAGAACCTATGCACAATTACTCAAGAGGGGGGGTGAATTGAGTATTGCAACAACAATGAATCTTTTTGCGAAAGTTAAAGACAATAAACAAAAGTGTTATTGTACTAGTATTTTTCCAAGAGCTTAACTCAATTGCTAAGCATTTATAAGGAGCTTTTACTTTCCAATAGACACCAACTCAAATAAATTGATCAAGCTTTTCACTAATCGGACTTAAGCTATTCCTTAAGTACTTACGAAGCTACTTTTCGATCACAATTTATTTGCTCAAAAGGTAAAAGACAGTAATATTGAAGAGATGAGTTTGGAGAGATGCAAACGCTATTTAGAGTGGTTCGGCACAATCCTTGTCCTACGTCCACTTTCTTTCTCAATCGCTATTGAGAAGTTCCACTATTGCCAAGCTTCAAGGTGCTCGCGCAAAACCTTTTACAATCCGAGTCCTTAGTTTCTAACACCTCACGGTATATGATCACCACTCGTAGACTAACCCACTCCACTTAGAGATACCTTCTCTAAGATTTGCCTTGAGTACTTAGTATACTTCTTTGGTATCCTCACCGACTATAGTGTTTATAACTCTTGACTCAACCTTGGAGATCACACTCCAATTTACAAAGTGTTACAAGAAAACAATTCTCAAAGAATTGTTGAGATGAAATGAGTACTCTCTAGAAGAGTGTATGATTACAAGTTTAGCACTATTGAACCAATTGATATTGCTCTCTCAAATTGTGTATTATAACACCTTAAAAAATGTGTAGAATGAAAGAATATGAACAAGATAGTTTGCAAATACTCACGTGTATGAAATAAGGCTTCAATCCATCTATTTATAGACTCCCCAAACCTTAGAAACGTTGGGGAGTTAATGGGATGGAGCCTTTTTATCAAAACTAGCCGTTTTTTATGTTTTTGAATCATTTGCATCGATGCATAACACTTTGCATCGATGCAAATGTGTCTTTGAAGCTGAAATTTGAATTTTCAGCTAGGTTGCATCGATGCAAACATCTTTGCATCGATGCAACAAGTCGTTGCATGCTTTGCATCGATGCAAACCTTAAAGAATGGCTTAAAATCACTTCAAAATACTTAGGATTGATCTCAAACTTGTTGGAGTCAATTCCTATGCTTTTGTACCTTTGAAAACAAGTTTTTAAACCATTTGGCTAGCATCGAATTGCAAGATGTGCATCAAAACATTTTGTGAGTGTGTGTTGAGAGATTTAGCAATTGGTTCTTAACAAGAAGTTACCTAAGTCCTAAGACACTATACTTGTCTTCAAATGTTGTGGACTTGAGTTTCTTGTTGTTGTTGTGTTGCTTTCAACTCTTCATTCCTCAACGTTGAATGTTGGTTGATCTTTCAACATGCTTGTTCATTCAAGTTGTTTGTTGGTTTGTCTTTCATGTCGTTTGTTGGTTTGTCATTCATCAAAACCTACGAATACAAACTTCGCATACAAGCAACATGATTTACACTCTTGAATAATTAAGATTACGACTTGTTGAATGGGATTGGTGAGAATTTCCCAACCTCTTCTTCGAATTTCATGTCGGATCTTCGGATATTCATCCTTTTTCTTGGCCACAACGTCATAGAGGTGGTCTTGATGAACCATTGAGATGAATCTCTCCATCTCCCATGACTCAGAGGTGGAAGCTTTTGCCTTCCCTTTTCTCTTTCTTGAGGTTTCTCCGGCCTTTGGTGCCATAAATGGTTATGAAAAAACAAAAAGCAACGCTTTTACCACACCAAACTTAGAAGGTTTGCTCGTCCTCGAACAAAAGAAGAAAGAAAAGAGTAGAAGAAGAAAATGGAGGAGATGGAGGGGGTTTTGTGGTTCGGCCAAGAGGGAGAAGTAGTGTGTATGATGTGTGAAAATGAATGAGTGAAGATGGGTTTATATAGGAGTGGAGAGAGGGGTAGGGTTCGGCCATGTATAGGTGGATTTGGGAGGGAAAGTGGTTTGAATTTGAATGGTGAGGTAGGTGGGGTTTTATGGTGGATGGATGTGGATTGGTGAAGAGATTATGGAGAAGAAGGTAGGATTTGATAGGTGAGGGGTTTTTTTTGGGAAGAGGTATTGAGGTGATTGGTGAAGGGTATTTGGGAAAGGGTGTTATGGGAAGGTGTGAAGAAGAGAGAGAGAGAGAGATGAAGTAGGTGGGGATCTTGTGGGGTTCACAGATCCTGAGGTGTCAAGGATTTTTCATCCCTGTACCATATTGGCGTGTAAACGCCCCCTTGATTGCCAATCCTGGCATTAAATGCCAGGTTGTTGCCTATTTCTGGCATTTAATGCCAGCTTTTCTCCCCTTTCTGGCATTTAAACGCCAGCTCTGTGCCCATTTCTGGCGTTAAACGCCAGCTCTGTGCCTCTTTCTGGCGTTAAACGCCCAGAATGGTGCCAGACTGGGCGTTTAACGCCCATTCTACTATCCTTACTGGCGTTTAAATGCCAGTAAGCTTCTCCTTCAGGGTGTGCTATTTTTAATACTGTTTTTCATTCTATTTTTTCTTTTTCAGTTATTTTTGTGACTTCACATGATCATTAACCTACAGAAAACATAAAATAACAATGGAAAATAAATAGATATGATTAAATAAAATTGGGTTGCCTCCCAACAAGCGCTTTTTTAATGTCAATAGCTTGACAGTAGGCTCTCATGGAGCCTCACAGATACTCAGAGCATGATGATAGCCTCCCAACACCAAACTTAGAGTTTGAATGTGGTGGCTCTACTTGACTCTGCATTGAGAGAAGCTTTTCATGCTTCCTCTCCATGGTTATAGAGGGAGATCCTTGAGCTTTAAACACAAATGAGTCCTCATTCACTTGAAGGACTGATTCTCCTCTATCAACATCAATCACAGCTTTTGCTGTGGCTAGGAAGGGTCTGCCAAGGATGATGAATTCATCCATACACTTCTTAGTGTCTTGGATTATGAAATTAGCAGGGATGTAGTGGCCTTCAACCTTTACCAAGACATGCTCTACAAGTCCATAAGCCTATTTCTTTGAATTGTCTGCCATCTCTAGTGAGATTCTTGCAGCTTGTACCTCACGGATCCCTAGCTTCTCCATCACAGAGAGTGGCATGAGGTTTATACTTGACCCCAGGTCACACAGAGCCTTCTCAAAGGTCATGGTGCCTATGGTACAAGGTATTGAGAACTTTCCAGGATCCTGTCTCTTCTGAGGTAATCTCTGCCTAGTCAAGTCATCTAGTTCTTTGGTGAGCAAGGGAGTTCATCCTTTCAAGTCTCATTATCAAATAACTTAGCATTTAGCTTCATGATTTCTCCAAGGTACTTAGCAACTTGCTCTTCAGTAACATCTTCATCCTCTTCAGAGGAAGAATACTCATCAGAGTTCATGAATGGTAGAAGTAAATTCAATGGAACCTCTATGGTCTTTGTATGAGCCTCAGATTCCCATGGTTCCTCATTAGGAAACTCCTTGGAGGCCAGTGGACGACCATTGAGGTCTTCCTCAGTGGAAATCATTGCCTTTCCCTCCTCTATGTATTCGGCCATGTGGGACGTGTTTATGGCCTTGCATTCACTCTTTGGGTTTTCTTCTGTATTGCTTGGGAGAGTACTAGGAGGGAGTTCAGTAATTTTCTTACTCAGCTGACTGATACGTAAAAAAATTAATTTCATGTATTTACCGGCAAGTATACCGGGTCGTATCAAGTAATAAAACTCACTAAGAGTGAGGTCGATCCCACGGAGATTGGTAGATTAAGCAACTTTAGTTAAATGGTAGATTTAGTCAAGCAAACATGGTTTTGATTTCATGAGATTTGTGATTTTTGAACATAATTGCAAAAATTTAAATGGCAAGGAATTTAAAGAACTAGAAGAAAGAAAGAAGATGAAAGTAAATAACTGAAACTTAAAATGTAAGAAACTTAAATGACATTAAAGATAAATTGCAAGAAAGTAAAGATTGCAGAATTTTAAAGAGCATAAGAGTAAATAGTAAGAAATATAGAAACAGAATGTAAATGACAAGAATAATGAATTGCAAGAATGTAGAAAGGAAATGGGGTAATGGGTATTCAATCAACTAAAGAGCAAAAGAAATGAGAATTGATGATGGAGAGGATCATTAGGGATCAGAGATGCAAATTCTCCTGAATTGATGTTGATCAATTCCTTCTCAATCATGGGTATAGATCCATGGCAAATTGTGGGTAATTGAGTCCCAATCTCTTGGTAACTCAATTTCTCTCAACACAACCAATTGCCACTCTCGTGATCTAATTGTTCATGAGAAGAGATGAAGTTCAATTTTCTAATCCAAGCCACACAATTTCCAGAATCTCAACTAAGGAAGGTTACATCTCACATACCAACCAAAGTGTATTGATCAAGGAAATCATGAAAGGATGAACTCTAAACTGAATTATGTGACTCCTTTCTCAAATTCACCACATAATTCATATAGATTAATCCCTCTCTCGATGGTGATTGAATCTTTGAAGGACAAGAGTTTCCTCTTGGATTAACCACTTGAATTAAGAAGGAGAAGAAGAGTTATCAATTCATTCAAACAAGCAGAGCTCTTCCCCCTAATAAAAGTGGGGTTTAGTGAATCATAGCTCCAATTTCAACAACAATTGCAATAGATGAAAATTAAACTAAGTGTAGAGAAGAATGAAGAAGAAGAAGAAGAAGTTCTTAAAACTGAAATTCAAAGTTGCAAGCTAAACAAAATAGAAGACCGGTGAGAAAAGTAAAGAGTAAAAAATGCTAGTGTAATAGAAAAATGTCTAAGTGTCCAAAAGTCTAAAAACAAGTTCTAAGTAAAAGTCCCAAGAGCCTTCTAAGGCCCCCGCTCTCCTCCTCTATTCTATGACACTATGGCCTTTATATAGGCTTTCCTAAATTACAAATTGAAAATGAAATTAAAAACAAATTAAAAAAAATAAAAATTAACTATTCTAGATGATTCTTGTAGCCTTGATTGGTTGAGATTTGTGGGCTTTGCTTGCTTGAGGTTGGATTAGCTTCATGAAGGAATTCTTGTCAAACAGGGCTCATTTTCACTGCTTTGGCCCAATGAGGGCGTTACTAGCAAACACGCCAGTACAAATGCATGTTGGCAACGTGCATGGCAATTTCCTGGGAGTGGGACATGGTCCTTTGGCGTTGTTGCCCAAGTTGTTGCCAAACACTTGCTTGTTCTTCATTCTTCACTTTTTATGCTTGATGTTGCCTGAACTTTGAGCTTAAATCCTTTGCCTAAATATAAACTATGATATATCATTGGAAAGCTCTTGATGTCTACTTTCCAATGCCACTGGAATCACCTCATTTGGACTTTCCTAGCTCATGTTATGCTCCATTGAAGAGGGCAAGGTCAGGCTGCCCTGGTTGGGCGTTTTTGCCAAACATGCCACCAATAACGCCCATGACAATGCCTCTAGCCCAGATTTCTTGGCCTGGGCGTTGTTCCCCAAGTTGCCAAGGAACACGCCAGGCCATTTTAGCCTTGGCAACGTGTTCGACCACCCTTCCTTGGCCCATTCATGCTTCCTTGAATTTCAACCTCATTTCCTTGTTTTTGGGGCCTAAAGATGACTCTGATTCGAGCTTCCATTTCATGCTTCACTATGGAATATTATATATCGTTGGAAAGCTCTAAATGTCGGCTTTCTAACGCAACTGGAAACATGTCAATTGGATCTCTGTAGCTCAAGTTATGCTCGTTTGAAGGAGACAGGGTCAGGCTGCCAAAATCGCACACGTTTTTGGTGAAAACGCCCTTGTTTCCAGCGTTGCCAACGTGCTCAGATTCTGAAGCTCTAAATGAAGCCAGCTTTTGAAGCTTCAAATGAATGCCAAACCCATACTATGATATATGGTTGGAAAGCTCTGGATGTCTACTTTCAAATGCCGTTGAAATCACCTCATTTAGAATTTTGTAGCTCAAGATATACTCCATTGAAGGAGGTAAGGTCAGGCTGTCCAGCTCTCCAGCATTTTTGGAAAACACTCCTTTGTTCTTTCAAGTTGCCAACGTGCTAACTTATGCTTCCTAGCTCCAAGCATTGCTGCATTGTTGATGAGCACGCCAATGCATTCCCAAGTTAGCAACGTGCTCTTCATTCCCAAGGTTGCCTAGCTTGCTTGTATGATGCGTTGCCAATGAACACGCCTATGTATCCTGGAGTTGACAACGTGCTCGAGCCTTCCTCATGGCTCCATACTTGCTGCTTGGCGTTGTCATTGAACACGCCTATGCATCCCAACGTTGGCAACGTGCTTGAGTGGGAGAGTCATCATCCAAGCTGCCTTGAGTTGTTGCCAAACACGCCAATGCACTCCAAGTTAGCAATGTGCTCGTGGTTGCTTCCTAGCTCCAAGTTTGCTGTGTTGCCAATGAACACGCCAATGGAAAGCTAAGTTGGCAACGTGCTATGCCTTCCAAGGCTGCCAAGCTTGCTGGCGTTAGAGGCAAACACGCCTTCCTTCCCCCAAGTTGGCAACGTGCACTCTGGCTCTTATAATCCAGGGCTTCCTCACTTCATTACTTCACACATTGGCATTGGCAACGCCTTTCTAGAGTTGGCAACGCCCTTGGTGACTTCCTTCTTGCTCCAGGGCTCTTTGCTTCACCTATCATCAACCAAACACATGCATTAAAGCCTTGCTAAATCACAAGATTTTGCATCATTCATAACATCAAACAATTCTTGCATAAATCTCATGAAAATGCATATATTTAACAATGTATGATTGAATCAAGGCATGCATACAATTCTCATCCAAATACTTGCTTATTGCCTAAGAAAATGCATGAAACCAACCTAAAGCATACAAAAAATGGCTAGTAAAACTAGCCAGGATGCCCTGGCATCACTGACCCACTTGTGCCTCCAAATTTCTAATAGAGGACCTTGTTTCAATCATGAAATTTTGAGTGGTATTAGATAGATCAGAGACTATAGTTGCTAAGTCAGAGTGGCTTTGCTTAGAATTCTCTGTCTGTTGTTGAGAAGATGATGGAAAAGGCTTGCTATTGCTAAACCTATTTCTTCCACCATTACTGTTGTTGAAGCCTTGTTGAGGCCTCTGTTGGTCCTTCTATGAAAGATTTGGGTGATTTTTCCATGAAGGATTATAGGTGTTTTCATAGGATTCTTCCATGTAATTCACCTCTTCCATTGCTAGGTTCTCAGGATCATAAGCTTCTCCTTCAGATGAAGGTTCTTTGGTACTGCCTGTTGCTGCTTGCATGCCAGACAGACTCTGAGAAATCATATTGACTTTCTGAGTCAATATTTTGTTCTGAGCCAATATGGCATTCAGAGTATCAATCTCAAGAACTCCTTTCTTCTGATTTGTCCCATTATTCACAGGGTTCCTTTAAGAAGTGTACATGAATTGGTTATTTATAACCATCTCAATGAGTTCCTGAGCTTCTGCAGGCGTCTTCTTCAGATGAAGAGATCCTCCAGCAGAGCTGTCCAATGACATCTTGGACAGTTCAGATAGACCATCATAGAAGATACCTATGATGCTCCATTCAGAAAGTATGTCAGAAGGACACCTTCTGGTCAATTGCTTGTATCTTTTCCAAGCTTCATAGAGGGATTCACCTTCCTTCTATCTAAAGGTCTGGACCTCCACTATTCGCTTACTCAATTTTTGAGGTGGAAAGAATTTGGCCAGAAAAGCACTTACCAGCTTTTTCCAAGAGTTCAGGCTTTCCTTAGGTTGTGAATCCAACCATATCCTAGCTCTGTCTCTTACAGCAAAGGGAAAAGCATAAGTCTGTAGACCTCAGGGTCAACCCCATTGGTCTTGACAGTGTCACAGATTTGCAAGAATTCAGCTAAGAACTGATGAGGATCTTCCAATGGAAGTCCATAAAACTTGCAATTCTGTTGCATTAGAGAAACTAATTGAGGCTTAAGCTCAAAGTTGTTTGCTCCAATGGTAGGAATAGAGATGCTTCTCCCATAGAAGTCGGGAGTAGGTACAGTAAAGTCACCAAGCACCTTCCTTGCATTGTTGGCATTGTTGTTGTTTTCGGCTGCCATGGCTTCTTCTTGTTTGAAAATTTCTGTTAGGTCTTCTCTAGAGAGTTGTGCTTTAGCTTCTCTTAGCTTTCTCTTCAAGGTCCTTTCAAGTTCAGGATCAGCTTCAACAAGAATGCCTTTGTCCTTGCTCCTGCTCATATGAAAGAGAGGAGAAGAAAGTATGGAATTCTCTATATCACAGTATAGAGATTCCTTGCAATGTCAGACGAAAAGAAGAATAGAAGGAGGAGGTAGAAAGGAGAGAATTCGAACTTATAGAGAGAGGGAGTCCAAATTGCACATTGAGGAAGAGTGCTAGTCCCTTAAATAGAAGAAGATGAGAAAAGGGAAAAGAATTTTCGAAATTAAATTTTGAAAGATTTTGAAATAATTAAAAGAAATTTTGAAAAAAATTGATTGATGATTTTTGAAAATTAAAATTGAGAAAGTAGTTAAGTGATTTTGAAAAATATTTTGAAATCAGAAATAAAAAAAAGATATGATTGAAAATTATTTTGAAAAAGATGTGATTGAGAAGATATGATTGAGAAGGTATGATTAAGAATCAATTTTAAAAAAAATTTTAAAATTAAAGTTGATTTCTTGACTAACAAGAAATTAAAAGACATGATTCTAGAATTTAAAATTTGATCCTTTCTTAATAGGCAAGTAACAACTTGAAAATTTTGAATTAAATCATTAATTGTAGCAAGGATTTTCGAAAATACTAAAAAAAATGGAAAGAATTTGATTTTGAAAAGATATGATTGAAAAGATATGATTTGAAAAAGATTTGATTTTGAAAAATTATGAAAATTTGAAAAAGATTTGAATTGAAAACAAAATCTTCCCTCTTGTGCCATCCTGGCGTTAAACGCCCAGCCAGGTACCCTGGCTGGCGTTTAAACGCCAGTTTTCCTTCCTTACTGGGCGTTTTGAATGCCCAGCTTTTTCTGTGTAATTCCTCTGCTGCATGTTCTAAATCTTTAATTCTCTGTATTATTGACTTGAAAAGACATAATTTTGAAAATTTTTTGAATTTTTAATGATGAGAAACAATCAAAATGCAACTAATCATGGAAAACTAATATCAAATAAACAAATAATGCATGCAAGACACCAAACTTATAAGTTTGTATACTAGGGACAACAACAAATTGAGAATGCATATGAAAAATAACAAAACACACAAGACAAGAGAATTTAAAGATAAGAGCAAGGAAATCATCAAGAATAACTTGAAGATTAATGAAGAACATAATGCATATATTCGAAAATTGTAAGAAATTAAATAAAACATGCAGGACACCAAACTTAAAAATTGACACTAGACTCAAACAAGAAACATAAATTATTTTTGGTTTTTATGATTTTATAAATTTTTTTGTAATTTTTTGAAAATTATTTGGAAAAGAAAGAAAATAAAGATTTCAAAATTCTTAATAAGAATTCCAGGAATCATGCAATGTTAGTCTAAAGCTTCAGTCTAAAAAGATTAGACATGGCTAGCCAAGCTTCAGTAGGACATTACATACAACAGCCAAATTGATGAGAATCAATCAGCTTTTGTGATGATAAAAACATCATTTGAAACTCTAGAACTCATTCTTAAAAATTCTGAAGAATAAAAATAAAATAAAGTTACCTAATCTAAGCAACAAGATGAACCGTCAGTTGTCCAAACTCGAACAATCCCCGGCAACGGCGCCAAAAACTTGGTTGCACGGGGATTGTTTGTTCCCCGGCAACGACGCCAAAAACTTGGTGCACGAAATTGTGATCATCAATGGCGCCAACAACTTGGTACGCACAATTGTAATCTCAACTCTTTTTCACAATTCTGCACAACTAACCAGCAAGTGCACTGGGTTGTCCAAGTAATAAACCTTACGTGAGTAAGAGTCGATCCCACGGAGATTGTTGGCTTGAAGCAAGCTATGGTCATCTTGTAAATCTCAGTCAGGCAGATTCAAATGGTTATGGATAATTGATAATTAAAAGATGAATAAAATATAAAATAAGATAGAGATACTTATATAATTCATTGGTGAGAATTTCAGATAAGCATATGAAGATGCTTTGTTCCTCCTGAACTTCTGCTTTCCTATTGTCTTCATCCAATCATTCATACTCCTTTCCATGTCAAGCTTTATGTTGGGTTTCACCATTGTCAATGGCTACCTCCCGTCCTCTCAGTGAAAATGGTCCAAATGCGCTGTCACCGCACGGCTAATCATCTGTCGGTTCTCGATCATGTTGGAATAGGATCCATTGATCCTTTTGCGTCTGTCACTACGCCCAACACTCGCGAGTTTGAAACTCGTCACAGTCATCCCTTCCCAGATCCTACTGGGAATACCACAGACAAGGTTTAGACTTTCCGAATCTCAAGAATGGCCGCCAATAGTTCTAGCCTATACCACGAAGGTTCTAATATGAGATTAGAAACCCAAGAGATACACATTCAAGATGGTTTGCATGTAGAGCGGAAGTGGTTGTCAGGCACGTGTTCATAGGTAAGAATGGTGATGAGTGTCACATAATCATCACATTCATCATGTTCTTGAGTGCGAATGAATATCTTGGAGAAGAAATAGGCTTGAGTTGAATAGAAAAACAATAGTACTTTGCATTAATTCATGAAGAACAGCAGAGCTCCACACCTTAATCTATGGGATGTAGAAACTCCACCGTTGAAAATACAAAAGTGATAATGGTGGTCATTGGCTTCGGCCCCAGCGAGGGAACCAGAAGAACCAAGATGAAAATACAATAGCAAAAGGTCCTATTTATAGAGAACTAGTAGCCTAGGGTTTATAGAAATAAGTAATTAATGCAAAAATCTTCTTCCGGGCCCACTTGGTGTATGTTTGAGCTGAGCGTTGAAGCTTTCACATGTAGAAACTTTTCTTGGAGTTAAACGCCAGCTTTTGTGCCAGTTTGGGCGTTTAACTCCAGCTTTTATGCCAGTTCTGGCGTTTTGAAGCCAGAATTTTTATGCTGACTTGGAACGCCAGTTTGGGCCATCAAATTTCGAGCAAAGTATGAACTATTATATATTTCTGGAAAGCCCAGGATGTCTACTTTCCAACACAATTGAGAGCGTACCAATTGGGCTTCTGTAACCCCAGAAAATCCACTTCAAGTGCAGGGAGGTCAGAATCCAACAGCATCTGCAGTCCTTTTTCTGCCTCTGAATCAGATTTTTGCTTAGGTCCCTCAATTTCAGCCAGAAAATACTTGAAATCACAGAAAAACACACAAACTCATTTTAAAATCCAGAAATGTAATTTTTATTTAAAAACTAATAAAAATATAATAAAAACTAACTAAAACTACCTAAAAATAGTGCCAAAAAGCGTATAAATTATCCGCTCATCAGTAATTGCAAGAACTCTACTATATTTCTGTATTTTTGCTATTTTTGCATTTTGGATAGTGAGAATATAAAATGCATGATTTTCATTCCTTAGGGGAATCTCTAACTTGGATTCTAAAAGGATTTTATCCCAAGTTGGTGCGGTATAAGGTAAAGGGATCATTCTCTCCATTGTATTCCAATTTTAATGAAAACCCTAAATATGAATATAGTGAAATTGAGTGAAGTTTGGTTGAATAGAGTTGATTGAGGTTTGGATTGGTCGGAGATTAGCTTAAGATGTTTGAGATCATTATTGCATTTGAGGTATGGATTTCGTTTTCAAACAATCATTATATAATGTTATATGAAATCCTAGACTAGTTGACATGAGGATATTGATGAAAATGTTTGATTATATTATGTCATAGTATAATGTTGATATGTGTTATTACCTAATTTATTGAGAATGAGATTGATGATGATTATAGCATAAACTTGTTGAGAATGGAATTATGATGATGATACCAACTTGTGATTATGGATTAAGTTGAAAATCATATGATGATTGACATAAAAATTGATATTTGGTGAATTATTAAGTGAAGAGCTAGATAGAGTTAAGAATAAAAAATAATGAGTATAGCTTAGACTTGAATTTTAGTTGAGTTTAAAAAGAAAATGGCTACAAGAATTGGTTTAAAGTGGGGTTGTCCTGGTGGTCCAGAAAATTCTGCACTCTAGCAAATTTCTTGTTAGATTCAACTAGCCATAACTTGGCCTTTGGAGCTTGAAATTTGGTGGAATTTATTTTCTTAAAAAATTAAAGATGTATAATTTATTGCCTTTGAATAATAGAGACAAAATGATCTTCGTAAAAAGTTATGATCTTTTGAAGTTTGGAGATTGGAATGTGATTCTTCAAAAATAGCAACAGTAGCAGGTTCTGTATGTATGCATCTAACATGTGTACACATCAGTTTATAATTCTAAAAAAATAGGAGCAGATTTTGTGTGCATCTAGTGTGCGTATGCACCATTTTGCTGATTTTACATAAATGTTGATTTTGAGCTGTTAAACCTTTCCGACGAGCTTGTACATTTCTGTAACCTCTGTGTTAAGTCTAAGAGCCATTCTAAAGTTTTAAAATTATTAGGGATGGATTTTATAAATTTATTAAGAGTAATCTCCCTTTAATGGTTGTGATTGATGGATGATGGGTAATGTTAGTATGAGATTGGATAAGGAAAAATGACCCGGATTGAGTGAGGCTTAGAAAATTTTTATTCATTGTATATAATCCTCGTCTTATGAGCGAGTTAAGGCCTTGTCAAGAATGATGTGAAGGTTTAATATTTTGAATATAATGGTTATTAAATGAGATACGATTAATGTGGGGATGGTGGTTTCATCCCTCCCACAGTGAGGACGATAGTTTTGTCCCGCTCATAGTTCAATGAGGATGAATTCAAGTGGCGAATTATGATTATGGTTATGATTATGATTGAGATATGACCATTGATTAGCAAGGAAATGGGATTGAGATTTGATTACTGATTGACAAGGACATGGGTTTTATCTTGCTTGCATCACTGATGAGATGCCTGCACTTGGCAAGGATGGTAGTTTTGTCTCGCTTGCTCAGTGCTGCTGTAACAACCCGATTCTCAATACGTCATGTTCATACAAAAAATCGAGTGTTACCAACTTGTTTCCTAGATATAACTTATTTAATAGTAAGCCTACAACCTTGTTAATGTGTAATCAATTTTAAGGAAAAACTTTTTCTTTGTACAAAAGGATATGAAAAACTAAATCAACATACATGAGTAACATTACAGAAAATAGAATACAGGAATAAGCAAGGTAGTCATAATAATATACATCATATACATATATACATACTTACGGAGACATCATAAAAAAGAAGTTAGTTATTACATCCTTATACACCCTTTTTCGAAAACATACATACATAAACTTTTGACACTTGGGGCCTGTCCCATAGAGGAAGCCCCTAGTCTAGTACCCGAACTAGTCTAACAAGTCTAACAAAATACTAGTTTCTCTGTGAGTCTAACCAAAAGTGAGAGTCTAAGCCCAAAATGCCGGTGCTAAGTTAAAGTGCCGTCAAAATGTGCTACCGAATCCTAGGCTGTCTACAGTCAAGCATCGGTATCAAAAGAAGAAATCTCCATCACCTCCAGATACTCCTCATGATCCTCCTTGTCATCGTGAGATATCTCTATAAACTCACAGGAATCTCGGGTACTGCTGTCACTGCACTGGTCCACGTGTACAGGTCCACTAGCGAACACAGGTCCATCCGCTGACATCTGCTCTAGTCCCTCTATTGAAGGGCCCGACTGATCTCGTGAATGCGCCCCCAATGAAAGTGATGTAGTCGGCCCAGAAGGAAGATCTCTACTAGGCTGAGGTGCGTGAACATATTCCTCAGCTGGGATAGGTTGAGGGACTACCTGATCTCCCGGTTGTGCTAGATGATGGTATACAGGTCTGTCCAAAAAAGGGTAGTGAGCTGCGTTTGGGTGAATCCATGATAGTGGAAACTCATGGTGCTTCAGGATCGAAGTGCGGAGTGATGATTACGTAATACATAGATACGTACTCGAGGCTTGGTTGCCACTACATAGAAACTATGATGCACCGGATCCTTGTAAATATATGGATAATCAAGCTCATAGAAGATCACTTCCGTCTCCATCTAAAAGGGGAAAAGAAGGGGTAAGAATTGGATAGTCTTTAGTAGGGTCGGGGTAGCTAGTTAGATTTGTTTTATTATATACTTAGCCAATAATAACAATCAGCACAACACAACCAACTCAAAGTTTAGAAAACACAGAAATTAAACACAGCACACACATAATCACAGATAATTGATTTTATAGAAAATATGCGCAAATAATATGATGCATGTCTATTCCAAATGTAGGTAATGAGCTCATCCGTCGATTTCTATCTGCTCTCGTCGCAATCCAACACCCTGTGTCGGATTTGGCTTTTCAACGGCATAACCTCTGCAAAGGGTCCACCTTACAGCATGCCAAATGTACCTCTGTAAGTCCTTTCCATTATAGGTGCAACTCTCCCAGTTGAAGTACATTTTCCCTACACTTGAAAGAAACTCTGGTGGACTTACCACCAGATCTCTACTGCACCTCTAGCAGAATACAATCAACAGTTACTTATCCTTTCTCTTTTCTTTCCTTTCTTTGAAATTCACATATTATCTTCGAATTATTTCCTCGCCTTCCCCTAAATATTTTATGAAAGGAGAATCATAATATTCTCAATTTAATTCTGTATTTCTAACGCTTTTAGGAAATCTTATTATTTTATCTTTCTTTCAAATTTGATAAAAATAATAACTTTAATATAAATATACTAATAAAAATAAACTAGTTAAATTAGAATAAGTAATAAATTAATTAATGATTAGTAATACTTAATATTTTTATTTTAATATCAAAACCAATTTGTATGGCTTTACTCTTAATTTTTTAGAGATTCCATTTTAAATCTCAAACTTTTAAATATTTTAGTTTTTAACCCAACATTTATAAAATTACTAATTTAACTCATATTTCTAAAAATAACCCTAAACTTTTATAAAATATCCTGTTTACCCCAGAATATTTACTTATTACTCCAAATACCCCAAAGCTTACATAATTATTATTTTTAACCTCGATCTTTTATCAAATTATATTTTCATACTCAAAATAATTTTTTTTTGAGTTAGTGACAACCTTCCTTTTCAAAACCAAAATCTTCTCATGTGATCTTTCAAAATATATACTTGACTTTGAATCCGTTTTCGAGCATTTCGGTTACTGATTTTTGCCCGAATTTTCTCAAACCCAAGAGCAACAGTTTAGCCATCATAAATACGTCAATTAAGCTTGAATTCAAGCCTTGGAAGCTCACGGTTCAACAGCAGTAGCAGTGACTTCCAAGTTACTACTTGAGTTCTAAGCTTAATTTCATCAAAGAAACATGATCGAATCAACATATAAACACTCAATTTCGATCACCAAACATCCAATCATCATTCAAAATTCAAGAGCATAATTATTTTTAATTAATTTACCAAACCCTACCTCCATACGAGAATCACAACAACCGAAGCTCCAGGAAAAGTTTTTGACTGAATGTAACACCCTAATTACCCTAAGTCTTACCTTATACCGTAAAGCAAAGGATAACTGAGTGCCACAACAATTATAAGGCTTATACAATATATATATATATATATAGAAAGGAATAATAATAATAATACGAGAAGCCCGATGAAGAATTACAGCTCAAAACAGAAATAGAAAAGCGCGAAGCGTTCACACGATAACTAAAAGCGTAAAGGCACAAGATACAACATAATACAATAATAATCAAGATAGATATATAAGTATGATAGTCAAAAGAATATTAGCCAGGGCCCATGGAGTTTAGGCCAACTAATGATATACAGACAATACAGAGTTTTTAAAAAGTTAAACAACAACATACAACTTATCCTTCAAATTCAAGCCTCTAATGCAATAAAGATACAAAAGTGAGAGAGTCTATAACAAGGTAAACCAAAATGCAAAATAAAGCAAAAGATCCTCCACTCCGTCACTAATGAGTGGATTTTTGATGGTATAGAATTTCACAAATAAAATCTCGTTGCAAGTATAGTTTCTAAACCAACAAATAATCCTCTCATGCAAAAAATTGTTTGTCACAAGTAACAAATCCCTAAAAATAATAACCGAAGTATTCAAACCTCGGGTCGTCTCTCAAAGGAATTGCAGGGAAGTGTTCTTGTTATTGGTTATGAATTGTATATTTTGGGGTTTTGATAAGAGACATGAAAGCTAAATTGCAAAGAAGTAAAATAATAACTAAGAAAGGTCTTGGCAAGGAATGAGAATTAGAAGTCCTATCCTCATTATCTTCCTTAATTGTGACATCAATTGTCCATTGCTCCCACTTAGTCAACCTCTAACTATGAAGGAAAGTCAAGTGGATAAATCAACTCGAGTCCACAAGTCCTAGTCAACTCCTAAGGAAAGACTAGAGTTAGTGGAATTCAAATCAACTAGCAACTTTCAATTATCAATCAACAAAAGAGTTTGATAACTCAAGAGTCTCCAATTACTCAACCAAATCCAAGAGGAGAAAAACCTACATTAACATCCTTCCAAGCATTTTATCAAACACTTGGAAGGCATAAAAGGAAAGTAAGATAAAATTGCAAGAAATATAAATCTACAACTATTAATTGCAAGGAATTAACAACAATAAAGCAAATCAACAATGAGAGAAATCAAACATAAATTGTATTAAAGAGAAGTAAAAGAAACAAAAGTGTATCAATAACAAAGTAAACAATTACAAGAATTAAATGCTAAACTAGAGAGAGAGAAGGTAGAGAAACAAGAATTTGTAAAGGAAAAGTAGATGAAAGCAAGAATTAAACCCAGATCAAAGAAATCCTAATCTAACCTAATCCTAATTCTAGAGAGAAGAGAGAGCTTCTCTCTCTAGAAACTAACTAAAGCATTCCCTCCAAATTTCAATTATGACTTCCCCCTTTGACTCCTCTTGATTTCTGCATATAATAGGCTCAGAAATGAGTTGGATTTAGGCATGGGAAGCCCAGAATTCGCCCCCAGTATTTTCACTTTAATAAAGTCACGTGCGAGTGTCGACGCATACGCGTGGGTCACGCCTATGCGTCACTTGGCAATTTGCGTTCCACGCGTACGCGTTATGTACGTGTACGCGTCGTCATGCGACTTCACATTCCATGCGTGCGCGTCGATGAATGCATCCCAAATTCTTGATTTTCCATGATTTCTCCACTTTGCATGCTTTTCTCTTCACTCCCTTGATCCATTCCTAGCCTTTTAAACCTGAAATCACTCAACAAACACATCAAGACATCTAGTGGAATTAAGGGTGAATTAAAACTAATCAATTTAAGGCATAAAAAGCATGTTTTCACTCTTAAGCGTAAATTAGGGAGAATATACAAAACCATGCTTTTTTTAGTGAATAAGTGTGAGAAAAGGGTGATAAAATCCCCTAAATTTATCATAGAATGCACCACCAAATAGTGGTGCATCAAATCTCCCCACACTTAAACCAATCATGTCCTCATGCTTAAACCAAGAAAGAGACAAAGGTTATAATCGTTTATTCAATGAAACTAAACTATATGCGATCTATCTACATGCAACTATCTAAATGAATTCAATTACTCGGTCAAAATAAATCAACTTCCAAGAAAACCAATATAAGCATAAGGGCTAAGGGTATTAACAACCAAGCCAAACCACAATTGAATTGAATTGAGTTATTAAAGATTATACAAACTTGCAAGAAAAGATGATCATAGGTGAAAACATGTAATTGAGCAATCGAACCCTCACCGGGTGTGTATACGCTCTATTCGCTCAAGTGTATAGGGTCGATTCACTCAATTCTCCCCTAATCATGCTTTCCGAGATTTATTTTTCATCTAACAATCAACAATTATTTCACGCATGTATACAAATATTATGAGGTCTTTTCATAAGGTTGTAATGGGGCTAGGGTCAAGGTGGGATGCATATGGTCAAGCGGACTTGAAATTTGAATCTTTGATAAGCTTAAGCTTCTCACCTAACCTATATAACAACCTACACAATTTCAAAGCTAACCTAACTACCCATTCTTCACTTTTTCATACACTCATTCATTCTTCCTTTTGATCACAACTCATATGCATTGATTATTATTGAGCTTCACTTTGGGACATTTTGTCCTCTTTTTATTACTTTTCTTTTTCTTTCTTTTTCTATTTTTTTTCTCTTTGATATATATCTTTTTTTTTCTTTTTATTTTGTCAATTTTTTTTTGCAATAAGGCATAAACAAATATCAATGCATATGGTTTTATATTTAATTACACATGAATATGTACCCAATTCCCAATGTTTACAATAGAAATACAAACTACCCTTTTTCTCAACCAATGTCCCAAGTTTTCCCACACTTGAATGACACACACACTAGCCTAAGCTAATCAAAGATCCAAATAAGGACAATTATTATTTTTCGCTTAAAGGCTTGTAATGTGCTAAATTAAGAACAAAGTGGGTTAATCGTAGGCTCAAAGTTGGCTAACAAAGGAAGATAAAAGGTAAGGCTATTTGGGCAAGTGAGCTAAAAGAAATGATGGCATCAATCATATAAATGTATGTATACAAAAAATAATGGACATAAAGAATCAAACAAATCAAAGATTACAATCATAGAAAGAGAATAATGCACACAAGAAGGAAAATAAGTAGTTATAAGATGTAACCACACAATTAAGGCTCAAAACTCACAAGCTTGTGTTCTTAGCTCAAAAATCATGTTCCACACAATATATAATTCACGCAAGTTCAATGAAAAATTTTTACTCAAATCAATTGGGTGGTGTGCCCTAGACATAAATTTCTTGAAAAATTTCATTATTTTGACTAAGCTTATTATGTATATATATATGCAAAAAAAAAAAAAGAAAATGCAACAAAATGCAACTAAAATCCTAAACGACCTAAAAATGAAATGCAAAAGTGTTGGGATTAGAAATTTGTCACCCAAAAGTGCCGATTTGGTCGGACGACCTCCCCACACTTAAAAGTTTGCACCGTTCTCGATGCATTCAAAGATGAACAAGGGGGTACGGTGACTTGCCGAGTTGCTACCTTCAGCTAGTAGGTCAACCGGTTGCTGCGTGTTCTTTGTCCCGCTTCCATTTTAACTTATAGTGACACATCCTGAAAATAGAAGACAGGATAGTGAGAAAAAAGTAAATGTCAAAGTAAGGAAGCATACATTGTTGGGGTGAGGTAATAATCACTAGAATCGAGTGAGTGACCTAATGTGTGACATTAATGAAACAAGTGTGTGAGTTCTAAGATGCATGCGGTGTAGAACACACCCTAGCATAAAAAGAACTATGCCACAGTTACACAAAAAGGAACATGTACTTCACTCATACTAATGTGCTTGAGATGCTCTAAACTTGTGGGGTAAGACAACCAAACAAGCAATAAAGAAGCATGAAAGTATTCAAGCCAAAAACATATGGATACATATGATCAAGGAACACCATGCATTAAGAAAAATGCATAAAATCCATCAGGAAATTGCCTAATCAAAGAATGGGATTCAAATCACATGGTGGCCAATTCATGCAATTCAAAAGAACTAGAAAGCTTGAAAGCAATGTCATTCAGTTGGTATTCACGAAAGTTAAGCATTAAAAGTTCAAAACCAAGCAATGAATTATAACCTCAACAATGAATCCAACAACGAATAACAACAATGATTATGCTATAATAGCATTCGGTTGGTAATAAGCAGCAATATATAGTAAATAAAATTAATAATCCAACACTTATCATGAAAGACAAGAAAAAAATGAAAATTAAACTAACTAAACAACTAACTAACTAAAAGGAATGGTGATAAGTGGTTTTTGGAAGTGTTGGATGAGGGGTAAGAGAAGGGAAGAAAAGAGAAGAAGAAAGAAGAAGGAAGGAAATGGAAAGAAGATGAGAAAAGAAGTGTGTGGAAGAAGGGCATCCACGCATACGCCTGCATCGACTCATGCGCGTGGGGTGGTGAAATGGAAGCGATGCGTATGCGTGTGTCACACGTACGCATGGGTGGCTTATTCAGAGAGCGACGCGTATGCGTGAGGCACGCATACGCGTGGGTAGGCTTGCGCAAAAGGCACAGTGTTCGCGCAGTGTAGGTGCAACTCTCTGGAATTTAGCTGGGAGGTGGAATTTTGCATCCACGCGTACGCGTGGGTGACGCGTGCGCGTGGATGGTAAAAAATGCTTGAGCCACTCGTACGTGTGGGGCACAACGTACGCGTGGGTTGGTGCTCTGATTTTCAAAATTTTTCAAGTTTTTGCACCAAACCATGCATTCCAAACCTCCAAACAGCTACCAAAACACCATGAAACCTTATTTAACATACCAAACTACCAAATAAACTCAACAAACTAAACAAAACTTGAAATTAAACTAATTTTACCAATATGTACAAAAGAGAAAAAGGAAAGATTTTACCATGGTGGGGTGTCTCCCACCTAGCACTTTTTTTTATTGTCCTTAAGTTGGACTTCTGGGGAGCTCCTCATCGAGGTGGCTTGTGCTCAAATTCATCTTGGAATATCCACCAATGCTTGAGTCTCCAATAAGCTCTATTCTCCAAAGTTAATATCTTCAAACCTTGATGGAGTTCTTCATAAGCTAGGGGCTCCCAAAATTGATCCTTATGTATTCCTGGGTCACATATCTTGTTACTACACCCATCTTCAAATTGATCATCATTATTCCATCCGGGTGGTAAGCAAGATGAATTCTCAATGAAGTGACCAAATATCCTTCTAGACCCACCTAATTGAGCACTAGCCAAACCTTTGTATTTAATCCTTGAAGTATCGACCAAAATGAGCCTCGATTTACAACGCCAACCACGAGACATTCTTCTCTTATGCTTCACCCCGCAAAGTTCTGTAAGTTGACCATCTGTTTCAAGCAAGTCATATTCGAGTGGGACAATAAATCTAATAGAGGTGAATTTCACCCACTCAAATGTAGGATTAGATGACAACCTAGGCAAAGAAGCTTCCAAGGATCTTGGCAAAGCGTACCCCGTCCTCCTCTTTCTAAGGACCTCCACCTCCTCACAAGATTTCTCAAATTCAACCCTTTGTTCAACAATTTTATCTTCTTCACCAAGAATATTTGATGCTTGATCTTCAATTCCAAGGGAAATCAATCCTTGCTCTATCCCATCCAATTCTTCATATGGAATATGCTTTGGAGGATGTGCACTTTCCTCCTCAACATCAACTTCAATCTTGTTGGAGGGATCTTCTGTGACCTTAGATCCCCATGGAGACTCTGTATCTCCTAAATCTTCAACCACTTCTTCCTTGTCTTCATTAATCATAGGTTCCTCCAATTGTTCCAACACAAGGCAACAATCCTTATTTTTCACCGAAGTTTCCAATATCTCCTTAATGCTATGCTCTTCAACCGATTTTCCACATGTGGCGATGGGGGTTCCTTGAGTGCTCAAGCATTGGGAGGCTAATCGGTTTATCACCTCATTCAAGGCGGCCATGGATTCTTGTGCCTCCCTTTGTATTTCTCGTTGTTTTTGAAGTAACAAAGTGAGAGAGTCGTCAATTGGCACTTGGGGTGGATAGGAGGATTCATTATTTTGGAGGAAGGGTTCATAATAGGAAGGTGGTTCTTCTTGGTAGGGTTGTGGTGGTTCAACACTCTCCGATTTTTTTCACTTATTGCACAACACACTTCATGGTTGCTTGAAGCCGTTCATTGATTCCTTAAGGTGATCTCTTGATTCTCGTTCCAACTTGCAAGCATAAATAAGATCATCTTGCTCTTGGATCGATGGACATGAGTACTCTTCCATAGAGGGTTGTGGTGGAAAGTAGAATTCATCTTGTGGTTGAAAATTTGCATACATTTGTGGTGGTTCATCTTGGTAATAGTATGGAGGAGGTGGTTCTTGTAGGTGTTGGGGTTGGAATGGTGGTGGTTCCATGTATGGTTCATATGGCTCATATGGTTGTTGGTATAGTGGGTAAGGATTAGGGTCATATGAAGGTGCTTGGTAAAAAGGGGCTTGTGAGTATGGTTGAGGGTTATGTTGTGGATAGGGTTCATAAGAATATGGTGGGGATTGTTGGTAACTACAAGGAGGTCCATCATAGCTATTGGATTGATATGCATTAGGAGTGGAATTATACCTATAAGGAGCCGGAGGAGGTTATTGCCAAGAAGGTTGTCCATAAGCTTGAGGCTCCTCCCAACCTTGATTGTTCCATCCTTGATGCATATCCTCATTAAAGTTTCCATTTCCTACAACATAATTTGAACCAAACTCATAGCCAAAGTGAGAATTTATGATAGCAAGAGAAAATAAAAACAAAGATTAGTAACAAATAAAGAGAACAAACTCCTACAACTACCAAAGACTAACAAAGAAGCAAAAGACAAACATATTCACAATATTCACATATATACAATAACCAATAACAAGCGCACATTTGCAAGTCCCTGGCAACGGCGCCATTTTGATGATTGGATTTTTGATGGTATAGAATTTCACAAATGAAATCTCGTTGAAAGTATAGTTTCTAAACCAACAAATAATCCTCTCATGCAAAAAATTGTTTGTCACAAGTAACAAACTCCTAAAAATAATAACCGAAGTATTCAAACCTCGGGTCGTCTCTCAAAGGAATTGTAGGGAAGTGTTCTTGTTATTGGTTATGAATTGTATATTTTGGAGTTTTGATAAGAGACACCAAAGATAAATTGCAAAGAAGTAAACTAATAACTAAGAAAGCTCTTGACAAGGAATGAGAATTAGAGGTCTATCCTCATTATCTTCCTTAATTGTGACATCAATTTTCCATTGCTCCCACTTAGTCAACCTCTAACTATGAAGGAAAGTCAAGTGGATAAATCAACTTGAGTCCACAAGTCCTAGTCAACTCCTAAGGAAAGACTAGAGTTAGTGGAATTCAAATCAACTAGCAACTTTCAATTATCAATCAACAAAAAAGTTTGATAACTCAAGAGTCTCCAATTACTCAACCAAAGCCAAGAGGAGAAAAACCTACACTAACATCCTTCCAAGCATTTTATCAAACACTTGGAAGGCATAAAAGGAAAGCAAGATAAAATTGCAAGAAATATAAATCTACAACTACTAATTGCAAGGAATTAACAACAATAAAGCAAATCAACAATGAGAGAAATCAAACATAAATTGCATTAAAGAGAAGTAGAAGAAACAAAAGTGCATCAATAACAAAGTAAACAATTACATGAATTAAATGCTAAAATATAGAGAGAGAAGGTAGAGGAACAAGAATTTGTAAATGAAAATTAGATGAAAGCAATAATTAAACCCAGATCTAAGAAATCCTAATCTAACCTAATCCTAATTCTAGAGAGAAGAGAGAGCTTCTCTCCCTAGAAACTAACTAAAGCATTCCCTCCAAAATTCAATTATGACTTTCCCCCTTTGACTCCTCTTGATTTCTACATATAATAAGCTCAGAAATGAGTTGGATTTGGGCTTGGGAAGCCCAGAATTCACCCCCAGTATTTTCACTTTAATGAAGTCACGTGCGAGCATCAACGCGTACGCGTGGGGCACGCGTACGGGTCGCTTGGCAATTTGCGTTCCACGCGTACGCATTATGTACTTGTACGCATCGCCATGCAACTTTACATTCCACGCATGCGCGTGCGCGTCGATGAATGCATCTCAAATTCTTGATTTTCCATGATTTCTCCACTTTGCATGCTTTCCTCTCCACTCCCTTGATCCATTCCTAGCATTTTAAGCCTGAAATCACTCAACAAAAACATCAAGGTATCTAGTGGAATCAATTGTGAATTAAAACTAACCAATTTAAGGCATAAAAAGCATGTTTTCACTCTTAAGCACAAATTAGGGAGAATATACAAAATCATACTTTTTTAGTGAATAAGTGTGAGAAAAGGGTGATAAAATTCCCTAAATTCAGCATAGAATGCATCACCAAATTGTTGCGCATCAGTCACCATCTTGCAACTCACCGAGGTGGGTCACGACCTGCATCTGAAAAATAACAACAGAATATGGTATGAGAACCGGAGGTTCTCTGTATGATAACAGTGCCCAGTATGTTAGATATAAGGTTCTGGGATGCCAGAGGCAATCCTAGAACTTCACATCAAACTTAAGAGTCAAACTTAAAGCAATGCTAAATTTAAAGCCATAATTTATAACCATAATGAAACAGGGGTAATCTAACTTAGGGAATTGCTAACTAAACTAACACCACTGTCCCACAGCTTTCACCAGCCTAATCTTTACGCGACCCTATCACAACCACTTATCGAACCTCCTCAACCTCAGTGACAAACACAAATAGATACAAACAAATAATTCACAGGTAATATAACATATACAGCAAAGAATTCAGGAAGCATATAAACATGTTATACAATTAGGCAAAACAATGCAAGTAGGCAAAGCAAACAAACATATAGAAAATGCACATGATGAATTTCTGTTCTATTTGGCTGTGATATCACATCATCGGTTCAACTGCCAAACTAACACGTTCCCACGGGAATGTTGCTTCTGGTCACGTTTATAAATGGAAATCCCCTGGGATATAGTGCCCGGCTCACTTTCTCTGAGACATAGTGCTCGACCACTCTTATGACTGAAAGTATGTGAGCGGGACTTCTACCACAGCCCTTACACCTTAGCATAAGCGGGACGAACCCCACACCCTATGCCTACAACTCAACATAAGCGGAACAAACCACTATCCTTAAGCCTACATTTCATTAATTTTAATAAAAAGTTTAATGATTCATAGTAAAATCTCTCAACTTATTCTGAGTCTCATCATGCTCGACATTCATGCCTCAATGCTCTCAATTTCAAAATAAGATCATCATCATATCACGTGTCCTCCTTTCAATATCAAAGAACTCCCCACCAACTCATTCAGACTAATTCATCCACAATTCATAGTACACCTAAGTCTCCATTTTCTAAGATTTAACTAACTTTATCTAATTTAAGCCCTCTAACTCTTTCTCATTAGTCTCAAGTGTCAATTACTAGTTAGCAATCTTAAATAGTAGTTAAAGGAGTTTGGAAAGCTAGAGAATCCTTGAAAAGTGAAGAAAAACAATTTTTCAGTAAAACAGGGGTCTCACGTATGCGCGTACGCGACATCCTGCTCGCGTACACGAGTATCCAAAACAGAATGGAATGCTCGCGTCGCGTGTTAAAACTCGCGTATGAAAGGGTCAAAATTTTAATATTCCGCGTATACATGCAGTGCGCGGACGTGAGATGCCCAGGCAGTGGAGAATGCCCGCGCCGTGTGCACTATGTCGCGTACGCATGCTGCACCAGACTTGGGAATATTTAAAATTGCAGAATTTCAGATTTTTGCTTCGAACTTCCAACGTTCATAACTTCTTCTACAAAAATCTGTTTTCCTCACTTTATATCATTTTAAAGCTCTTTAAACCATCTTCAATTTAAAATAAAATCCAATCAATTTCAAAAACTGAAGCTCAAGTTATGATCCGCCAAAGTTCCTCAAAAACCAAGTTTTATAAAAATTAGCAAGGTTCTCTAAATTTCAAAACCCCACAACCAAAACCAATTCATAAACATTCTAATTTACACCAAAACTCACCATTCACACCCATAATCACATCCATATATTACATCACTTACCATTTTATTTTCTCTATCATTTCACACCTAATTTAATAATTCAATTCACCAATTCGCCAATCAAATCTCAACAACTTTATTCATCAATAATAATCCATACATACAATTATCATTTATCATTTACCATCATCATATTAACATTCTACCACAATCATATCTCAATCATATCATGTATTCAACTTCTATCAAGATGCATATAACATAATAACAATTCAAACAACCAAATATTCAATTCAATCTTATCCTATGGTCCATTAGCCTAAGTGTCCATAAATATTACATATTACATAGAGAAAACCGAAACCATATCTTGGCCGATTCCTAATATGCACAAAATACCAAATTGAACTCCAAACAAGCCTCAAGTCACCAACAATCCACCAACTCAAAAATCAATGCTCCAAGAATCACAATTCAAGCTAGACATATATAATTTATCACAAATCAACCTAAAGTTCATCAAATCTACAAAACCATAAGAGATTTGAAGATACTTACCTTACCCAACATTGTTTGGGACAAAACCCAATAGCAATCAAGTGCTAGAGTGTACCTACACACCTAAAATCACAAAAATTACTCAAAAATCAAACCTAAAAATTCAAATTTCAAAGAGCTACAAAACGGGAAGGAGTTTCGAAATCTTACCAACACAAGTTAGATAAAACTCACGGGCTCAGCGAGAGCTTCACGTGGCCGTAAACCGTTCACGAATCAGAGTACCGTAGCTTGAGTTATGGTAAAATGAAGGTGATGGTGAATAGTGTTTGGTGAAACCCTTCCTCTCTTTCTCACTTTAGCAACTAGACCTTCATGTGTGTGTTTAATGAGCTGAATGGGTCTCACTAACACATAGGGGTGGTAAAGTGGACTGGCCTATAAAAGCCGGCTAAACTGTTTTAATAAAAATAATAATTTTAAGTGCCCGAGATAGATTCAAAATTTAGAAGTTTTAATTTGAAAATATAAAGATGAAATTAGGTTTCAATGAATTCTTTGAATCAGAAAATGTATTTTCTGCGAAAAATCAAGAAAAACTGTGAACCGGCAGCCGAACCGGTCAAACCGATTCAAGTCTGTCCGGTACTGTGTTTTGAGAAAAATAAGATTTTGAAAATTGATTTATTGTTTTGAAAGGGCAAAAATAAATTTAGAATTGAAAACCGGACACTAATCTTAAAGGTTTTGGCCCAAAGTGGGCCAAACGGGCTAAAACCGCTAACGGGTTGGACCAGACCCAAACCGGGCGCAAGTCTAACATATATATGTGTGTTTAGTGAGTTTTAAACTCATTTTTTTTAGAAGAGAGAGAGAGAACTCGGGTAGGTGATGGTGGGGGGTGAAAACCCCATTGTTACTATTCACCTCCACCGTCCGGAGCCATATCTTAAGCTATGGAACTCCGATTGACGAGCCATTTGTAGCCACGCGAAGCTCTTGACGAGCTCTTCCTTTCTATATAAGCAAACCTGGTAAGGAATCGCATCTCACTCCATAGTTTCCTGCCCTAACTTCTACATTTTTTGGGGTTGGTTTTGAGTGGATTTTGTGGTTTTACTTGTTTAGGTGATCTCTAAAGGTGGGTAATTGTTGGGCTTTTCCCCAATCCTCTTTGGACAAGGTAAAGTTCCTCATAAACTCTTGTAATGTTGTATGTTGTGGTTTCTAAGTTTTGATTTTGGTGATATATATGTTGTTAGTTTAAGCTTTGGTGCTTTTTGGAGTTGTCTTGGCTTTTGGTCTGGCTTGGGTGGTTTGAAGCTTGATGGAAGCTTGTTGGAGCTAAACTTTTGGTGTTTGCACATATTGAGAATCGATCAAGGTACGGTTTTGGTTTTCTTTATGTAATATGTAATGCTTCTGGACATTTAGGCTAGTTGACCTTAAGATAGGTTGAAGGATGTGATTGTATGATTAATTGTATATAAATCTTATGCTTGATGATGGCTTGGATATAGGTTGAATGAGTTTGAATGTGATGATATGTATATATTGTTAGAAGATGATTATTGATGAGTTATGTTGGTGGGTGTTGAGGTTTTAAGATGGACGTGGATGATGATTTTTTATTGTTGGTTATTGTGGTTCATGTTGAATGTAAATGAGTGAGGAGGTTTGATGAATTGAATGTATTGTTGAGAATTGTGAATAATGAGTTTGAGTATTGATGATGATGATGAATTAATGATAATGTGTTTATTGGATGGAAGTCTGGAAATATGTGATATTGGTGATGGATGGTAATGGCGAGTGGTTATATTGATGTTAATAAGGTTAATGGAAATTAGAGAATGTGAATTAGCTTGGATTTAGAATTGTTGAATGATTTAGAAGGTTGTGTGATTGAGAAAATGGTTGAAGTAGTGTTTGGTATGAATTTTGGGCTGTCTTGGTATGGTTAAAAATGTGATTGAAATGGTTTTGGATGGAGAGTGGTTAAAATTGAGTATTCTGAGGTTTTTGATAAAAACTAGTTTTTAGTGAACTTTGACGGGTCATAACTTGTGCCTCAGTTTTCAAAAGTTGTTGAAACTTGTTTAGAATTAAAGTCCATTGAATACTCTTCAAATTGATATAAAGTTTGTAAAATTTGGATTTTTGTTAAGGAAGTTATGATCATTCAAAGTTTGGTGTCAAAATTTGAAATTCTACAAATTTGCAGAATTTTGTGATTTCTGGTATATGCGCACGCACACCCCTGCGAAAATTTAAACCTGTGCACACGCACACCCCTGTGCGTACGCACAGGAAGGGGAAGGCTTCTTGTTTTGAGCGCTAGCACAGCTTGTGCGTGTATTACAACCTGTGCGCACGCACAAGTTGGAAAAGGCAGTTTGTTGGGGCGCTAGAACAGCTTGTGCAAGCGAACAAAATTATGAAATTTAGTATCTGTGCGTACGCACACCTCTATGCGTATGCACACATCTTAAAAATCTTCTGGGTGTGCGCACGCACATGCCCTGTTTTATAACTTAAACTTTGTTTTTACACTATTTTATTTTTCCAACAATGTTGTATACTTCTGAGACACCAATTTAAGACTCTTTGGCTTGTTATTGAGTATTAGAACATGGGAAAGGTTCTAGGAGATTTAATTTGGGTTTGACTTTGAAAAGTTAGAGAACGGAGGTTTAGGTCTCTGGTGTACTGAGGATGAGTTTGGTGGAGAGGGAAGGAAGAGTAGTGAACTTGGTGATTATTGACAATGAGTTGAGAAACTGATGAACTAATGAGTTTGGAATGGAATTATAATTGATGATGGTTGTGATGAGTTGAGAACTTGGAAAGGAATAATGAGGAAATAATTGGGTTGTTAAGAGTGTGCAGAGCCTATATCTCCGGCGTAGCAGATTGTCTGCTGCATGACGAGTTGTTGTTGAGAGTGTGCGGAGCCTATATCTAGCAGATTGTTCTACTGCATGACGAGTTGTTGTTGAAAGTGTGCGGAGCCTATATCTCTGGCGTAGCAGATTGTTCTGCTGCATGACGAGTTGTTGTTGAGAGTATGCGGAGCCTATATCTCCAGCATGGCAGATTTTTCTGTTGCATGATTTGTTGTGGTTATTTCCTTCTCTACTGCAGAAAGTGTGCGGGACCTATATCTCTGACGTAGTAGACTCCCTACTACATGAGTGTCCAAGGCACTATATCTCTGACATAGCAGATTCGCTGCTGCATGAGTGTACATGGCACTATATCTATGACGTGGCAGAAAAGGCTACATCCGGGAGGATGTGTCGGGTTGGCATTTATGGACCGACAAGTGATATCACGAGCCAATAGGATAGGCATTCATTATGTGCATCTTCTATGTGTCTTGTTTGCTTTGCCTAATTGCATTTCTTGCCTAAATGAATAATATGCTTATTTGCTAGTTGTTTTACTTGCTGTACATGTATATTACTTATGTTTTACTTGTTTGTATTATTTGTGATTCGTCTGGTGCTGAGGAGGTTAAGTAGGCGATGGCGATGGGATCGCACATAGGGTAGGTTGGAGAAGGCGGTGGGATAGCGGTGACTAGTTCTTGTTAGAAATCCCTTAAGTTAGATAACCCTGCTTATGGTTTATGGTTTAAGTTCTTTATTTATTTATTTTATTCTAAGCTTGAATATCCATATTCAATATGAAGTTCTAGGATTGCCTTCGATGTCTCGAAGCATTACATCTTACATATTGGGCACTGTTACCATACTGAGAACCTCCGGTTCTCATACCATATGTCGTTGTTGTTTTTCAAACGCAGGTTACAAATCCACCTCGGTGAGATTGCGGATACGGTGACAGAGCGGAGTATGGTTCCTCCTTGCCTTATTTCTATTTTACCTTGTTATAGTTACTCTCACATCTCTTTGTATATTTATCTTTATGGCCTTAGAGGCTTACTTGAGAGACAAGTTGTAGAAGCTGTTTTAACTCCAAAACTCTGTATTTTTCTGTTTGTAACTAGTCGGCTTAAACTCCGCAAGCTGCGGCTAGTTCCCTATGATTATTATATTCTTATATCTATATATGTTCTATTCTTTTGCATCTATACCTTGTATCTTATGCGTTAGCTTCGTGTGAACGTTTCGTGCTTTTGTAATTCTGTCTTTGAGCTTAATCCTTCATCGGGCTTCTAGAATATATTATTTTCTTCTATATATAAATATGTATAAGCCTTAAAATTATTGTAACCTTTGATTAACCTTTGCCTTACGGCTAGAGGTAAGGTTTAGGGTAATTAGGGTGTTACATGACCCGCCCCGCCCCGTCAAAGCCCGCCCAAATATGGGGTGGGCCAGCCTGCCCCGCTAAACTAATATAGTTCAACTTGCTACCCCGCCCCGCCAAAGGGCGGACTGGCGGGTTGGCGGGCCGGCCTGCCTCTTTTTTTTTGAAATATTTTTTAACTAAATTTTTTCTTTTATGATAAATTCAATTTAACATACTAAGTACTAACAATTATTTTATTTTATAATAAAATTATTTCATCGAATTAGTTTTTTAATATATAGAGTAATATCTTAAATTAATTATTAATCCATAAAAATTTATAATTAACCATAATAACTTTTTTGATTGAAATTAACAATAATAAAAATAACATAACAAATAATAAGTTTCAAAGTCTCAAACATAAGTGCATAACAATAATAAAATAAACACATAATTCACACACAAATCCTACTATAATTAAAATAAAACACATAACAGAATCCATAAATCAACAAGACATCGAAAAAAATTCTTAAATCAACACACATAAATCAATTATCAACTTCCAAATCAATAAAATTTGAATCTGATCCGAAAGTTGAAACACCGCCTCACCTAGCACCTTGAGGATTCACATCTTCACCTTCACGTTCACCTACAATTAGAAGAATACCCAAATTTAGAACAAGATATAAATACTTAAATATTATATAAATATTAAATTAGTAACTAACAATCTAATTACCATCAACAAAGCCTTTATTCCAATTACGAGTACACATCACAACCTTAATATTTTCTGGCAACACTCGACTTCTATATTTGTTAATGACATGAGCTCTTATACTAAAGAAAGATTCCGATACAACCGTAGTAATTGGAATACTCAATAAGTCACGTGCCATGATTGATAACTTCGGATAACGACTCTCATATAATTTTCACCATTCCAAAACATCTAAATCTTCAAAGCAATCCTTTGAAAAAAGTGGCTCCTCCAAGTATGTATCAAGTGGATTCTTTTCACTAGAGACCTCAGCTTGATGGTTACGTTTCATCAATTTCTAGCAAAATAGAAATAATCACATCTTGTTAGGATAGAATAATGACAATTAATAATATAAGAGAATTAAAATATGTTAAACATTACTTACTCCAACAATCGCAAGTCACTTCTTGCTTGCACTTTCAGAGGTATACGCCATGGATGAAGATTGAATACTAGGTCATTGTGCTTCAACAGTTGGAAGAGAATTCTTGTATGTAGAATTCCATCGAGTAGTAACATCTAGATGCAACCCACTTGTAAAATTCAAATCATGAATCGCAGAAACACATTCTTTAAACCTTATCATTCTACTTTCCGATCCCCTTACATATTTCACACTTTTCCTAATCTTATCCAATGCATCATGAGCAATTTTTTATCCATCTTGTACAATAAGATTCAAGATATGAGCAGAACAACGAATATAAAAGAACTCCCCATCACACAACAACCAATCATGCATATTTAATGTAATTTTCAAACGATCTTGGCATGTATCATTAGCAGATGCATTATCTAGTGTAAGAGTTATAATCTTCTTTTCAATTCACCACTCATTTAGAAGCTCAAAAATCATGGAAGACAATTGATGACAAGTCATCTTAGCCTAGTTTCACTAGCCTTTTTCTTTTATTTTCAATTGAATTATGCACTTTCTTGAGCCATAAGCAAGCCAATTGGGTATATTTTCATGCTTCCTTTGATTTAATCAGCCATGTATGAATTCATGCTATTTCATGAGGTTTTATGCTATAATTGTCACATATTATGAAAGAATGAATATCTCATGGTTTTGAGCATAGCTTTGATGTGTTTGGTTGATTAATGATAGGTGAAGAAAGCTTGGAGAAAGGTTGAAGCAAGGAGGAATGGCTAGGAGGAAGAGAGGACAAAAAATTTGAGCAAAAGTTTGCCTCAAACTTTAGCTCAAACTTTTGGAATAAGTGAAAATGAACCAGGGAGCAAAAAGCTGGACCAAAAGTTTGCCTCAAACTTTTGTGCAAACTTTTGGGCAAAAAGCTGGAGCAAAAGTTTGCCTCAAACTTTTTGGCAAACTTTTGGCATCACAAATCAACACCCTGGAGAGCAAAAGTTTGCGCCAACGTTAGCCTCAAACTTTTTGGCAAACGTTGGCGCATGAACAACACACCCTGGAGAGCAAAAGTTTGCGCCAACGTTAGCCTCAAACTTTTTGGCAAACGTTGGCGCATGAACAACACACCCTGGAGAGCAAAAGTTTGCTCCAACGTTTGCCTCTAACTTTTTGTCAAACGTTGGCGCCATGAGTGTGCAAGGGGAGGCCAACGTTGGAGAAAAAATTTGACCCCAAACTTTTGCCCCAACGTTGGTATCAGCAAAAGAGGGTGGCTGATGTGAAAAGTTTGAGTAAAAGTTTGCCTCAAACTTTTACTCAAGCTTTCATGATTCCAAACCCGGTTCAATTCGGTTCTTCTCCAAACTCCAAGAGCAATCAACCAAGGCCTCTATCAACCCAATTCCATCAAGAGCAAAGGCCCAATTGAAGGCTTGAAGACCATTTGAAGAAAGTGTATAAATAGCATAGGATTTAAGTTTTTAAGAGAGCTTTCCCTTTTAGTTTTCAGAGAGAGTTTTCGGAGAGCTTTTGGTGTTGAGTGAATTTTAATTTCTAAGTCTCGGAGAAGGAGAATTGAATTCCCTTCCTCTTAGTTTCCTTGCTTTCAATTTCAATTACAATTGTCTTGGATCTTGGGTTGGAGAATTGAAGGAAATTTGTTTCAATCTCACCTTGGGATCTTGTTTAATTCTCTGCTTAATCGAATTTCAGTTTCGGTTAATTGCTTCTTCATCTGCTTTCTTTGCAATTTACATTTCCTTTGTAATTGTTCTTGTTGGATCTAGGAAGGCATTGAGATCTAGACTTGGTTATCTAGTCTCTTGGGTCCTGAGATCTAAATTCCAATTTTACATCCCCTGTTTAATGCTTTTCATGCTCATTTACAATTCTGTTTTTAGATCCGGTTCAATCCAAGTTATCTTCTACTCCTCTGCTTGTTGAATTTTACTTTTCCTTGTTTAATTTCTGCAAATCCAATTCCCAATTCCCTTTACAATCCAAGCCATTTACATTTCTTGCACTTTAAGATTCTGTAATTTACATTTCTTGCGTTCTAAGTTTCTGCCATTTAATTTCTTGTTCTTTAAGATTCAGCACTTTAAATTTCAGTTCTCTTTAATTTCATGCAATTTACCCATTCCCTTTACTTCTCATGCAATTTACATTCTGCAAATCACAATTCACTCAACCAAAACTTGATTCGCTTGACTAAATCAACCACTAAACTAAAATTGCTCAATCCTTCAATCCCTGTGGGATCGACCTCACTCCCGTGAGTTATTATTACTTGATGCGACCCGGTGCACTTGCCGGTTAGATTTGTGTGTTTGGAATTCGTTTTCCAAAAATACACATCAAGTTTTTGGCGCCGTTGCCGGGGATTGATTAGATTGACAATGATTAAGTGAGGTGGTGATCTAGATCTAGCATTTTTATTTTCTGTTTCTCTAATTTTCAATTAACCCGCTAACTGTTTGAATTTTTGCTTAAGCTAACTAAAACTTCATTCTAGCAGTAGATTGAAGTGTCACTGGTTTGCGTGTTTCTTATGTTTTGCTTGTATGTCAGGTACAAGAAGAACCACACCCACCTTTCATGAACAAGACGAAAGAACTCTCAGGAGGTTAAGAAGAGCTGAAAGAGGGAAAAATATTGTTGGAGAAGAGGAATCAGAAGAAGAATTCCAAGATATGGAGGAACATTCAACCAATCCACCTAGTGGAGCAGACAACGACAATAACAACCCACCCCAGAGGAGAGTTTTGGCCTCCTATACCTTTGCAAATGCTAGACATTGTGGAAGCAGCATTCTCACCCCTAATGTCAATGCAAATAACTTTGAATTGAAGCCACAACTCATTACATTGGTCCAAAACAACTGCTCGTTTGGGGGAGGACCATTGGAGGATCCAAATCAACATCTATCTACCTTCTTAAGGATTTGTGACACTGTCAAGTCCAATGGCGTGAATCCTGAGACCTACAAGCTTCTGCTGTTCCCGTTCTCATTAAGGGACAAGGCCGCACAATGGCTTGAAACTTTTCCTCAAGGAAGCATCACTAGCTGGGATGATTTGGTGACTAAATTTCTAGCCAAATTCTATCCACCTCAAAGAGTCGTCAGGCTGAAAACTGAGGTGCAAATATTCACACAATTGGATGCTGAAAATATGTATGAAGCATGGGAGAGATACAAGGCTCTGCTGAGGAAATGTCCACCAGAAATGTTCACTGAGTGGGACAAGCTACAGAACTTCTATGAAGGACTCACTCTAAAGGCTCAAGAATCACTTGACCACTCAGCTGGAGGATCATTGCAACTGATGAAAACAGCAGAAGAAGCTCAAAATCTTATTGACATGGTGGCCAACAATCAATATTTCTTTGCTCACCAAAGAAATCGCCAACCATCACAAAGGAGAGGAGTAATGGAGCTAGAAGGAGTGGACTCAATCTTGGCTCAAAACAAGATGATGCAGCAGCAAATTCAACAACAATTTGAGCAAATGGCCAAGAGGATTGATAGCCTCCAAGTTGCAGCAGTTAACACAAGCCAACCATCATCCACATGGGGGCAAAATGAAGAAACTCAAGAAGAACAACAATAAGAGCAAGTACAGTATATGCACAACCAAGGACCAAATGAAGTGTATGGTGATACATACAATCCATCCTGGAAGAACCACCCAAACCTCAGATGGAGAGATAATCACACCAAAAACCAACAACCATGGCAGAGGAACTCAAACCAAAACAACCCAAGAAGTAACCAAAGCCACAACCAGCAACAAACTAACCAGAACCCCTACAGAAAACCTCAAAACAACTACCCCAACCCCAACCAGTACCAATCCAATAACCAACCCACCAACCAAAATGCCTACCATCCACCACCCACATCTCATAACCCACCTCAAGTATCACCTGAATCTCAAAGACTCACTAACTTGGAGACCTTGATGGATAAAATATTGAAACACCAGGAAATGATAACCAAGAACCATGAAACCTCCATAAAGAGCCTAGAGAGGCAGATGGGGCAAATCTCCAAACAGATCTCTATTGAGAGACCTTCAAGCTCTCTGCCGAGTGACACAATTCCAAATCCTAAGGAAGAATGCAAGGCAATACAATTAAGGAGTGGGAGAACATTGATGAGCAATAATGACACTACAAAGAAGCAAGCAGAGAGCAGCAAAAGGCCAATAGAAGATGAGGAGCAAACAAAAGCAGATGAAACCAAGGATTAAGCTGTGATGCCAAACAAGAGCATTGAGAAACTCAAAGAGAAGGACAACTAACCACACAGTTCAAAAGAAGTAACTCAGGGACAGCAGCAAATAGGAAAGAGCATCACACCTCCACTGCCATATCCCCAGAGGTTCAACAAAGAAACTAAGGACCAACATTTTCATAAGTTCCTTGAGACTTTCAAAAAGCTGGAAATCAATATTCCCTTGGCTGAAGCACTTGAGCAAATGCCTCTGTATGGCAAGTTTTTGAAGGAGCTTATCAACAAGAAAAGAAGTTGGGATGAGAAAGAAACCATATTGCTTACTGAGGAATGCAGAGCCTTGATTCAAAAAGGGCTTCCTCCAAAACTTGAGGACCCAGGGAGCTTTTTGCTACCTTGCACCATTGGGGAATTAACCATCACTAAAGCAATGTGCGATCTAGGAGCAAGTATCAACTTAATACCATCCTCCTTGGTAAAAAAGTTGCATATAGAGGAAGTTAAACCAGTACAGATATCTCTAGAGCTAGTAGATAAGTCAACAGTATACCCCAGGGGTATGATTGAAAACCTTCTGGTCAAGGTGGACAATTTCATATACCCTGCAGATTTTGTGGTTTTGGATTCAGATGGGGATGATGGTGATTCTATTATACTGGAAAGGCCATTCTTGGCCATTGCTAGAGCTATCATAGACATAGAGCAAGGAGAACTAACTCTCAGGATGCATGATAAGAGTGTCACTCTGAAAGTATTACCAGAAGCCCATTTTAGTAATAGGAGGAGGGACTCTATGGAAATTGACAAGGTGATTCACAACAATATCCCAAGGCAGAAGATTGTGCAGAAGGATGAAAAAGTCCAAGAGGATATTGGAGTATTAGCTACTGAAGAGAGAAATCCCAAGGTAAGTCTACAGCCATAAAAGAAAGATCAACAAAAAAGGGGATGAAACGCAGAAACAAAATAAAAAGGGGTTGGAAGAACAGGAAGATTCCAACAGAGGGGCTTTCCAAAGGTGACAAAGTGCAATTGATATATCAACAACTGGGAGCAGGCCAACAGACTGATGACTATTACACTGTCAGCAACATAATCTCGTTGGAACATGCCAAAATTGAACACCAGAGAACAAAGAGGAGGATCACAGTTAGGGGAGACAAGTTGAGGAACTACAAGCACCAACCACCATAAAAGAAAGCCCCAATGTCAAGCTAGTGACAATAAAAGAGCGCTCCATGGGAGGCAACCCATGATTTAAGATTCATGTCATTTTAAGTTCAATAAGCTATGATCATTTGAGCATGAATTTTTTTTTCCTTTTCATGAACATACCCACTGAATGCATACACTGTTCTGAAACATATGCTGAGAATTCTGAGTTTGGTGTGCCTTCAAGCACACCAAACCAGTGTCACAAACCATTTCATGCTATATGCTTAAGTGTTTTGATGAAACATACAACCAAACACTAAGTTTGGTGTCTGCAAAGGTGGACATTCTCAAAAGAGTCAATTCATGTCTCTCTTCATGAAAGTTTAAAAATTCATGCATCAATAATCATACGATTGTTATTTTCTAAGACTTTACAAATGAAAAAAAAAGGGGGGGGGAGAAAAAGAAAATTTTGATGAAATCAATTCTTATAAACATTTAACTAAGAGTGACATTGGGATTTCACTAGTTGGAGGAAGAAACACTTTTTTTATATGACCAAACATTAAGTTTGGTGTCCTCCAAGGAAAGTCACGGTTCAAATGGATATAAGGAATGATGATTCATATAGTGTTAATGAAAAGAAGCACTATTGCCTCGGTTTGATAAAGCTAATGTGTGTTGTCTTGTTGTGATGACTAGGTGGTCAAAGAACACTCTATGAAAGAGACAAGACAAAGGAAAGCATAGCATGAGGACAAAATCTCATCACATGCCTCAAAAAGAGAATCTGCCACTCCTTGAGATGATCACGGCAAAGACAATTGAAGAAGCAAGCTTTGTCTTCATTCATCCTTACATGCACACCTTTGATTCACATAGTATCCAATAGCATCCTAGCCCTTCATTGTTCATTTAAATGACACACCACCTTCAAGCCATGCATATGACCGAATCCTTGCACCACAACCATTTAAACTCCATTCCCTTCATCATTTCTTATCATAACAAGCTCAGCCTCAAATTTCTTCTTGCTCCAAATATACATCAAAATATCCAATATTCTTCACACTTCCTTTAACCTCAAGAGTCTCAAACAACCAAGTGATCATGGCCTCTTCCTCAAGAACCAAACGAAGAAGAGGGAAAGATCCCATGGTGGAGGAGAGCACCCCTGAATATGACCGATGGAGATTCAAATCTCGGTACCATCAGATGCAAATTGAATGGATGAATGAGAAGAAGATATATCCAGAAATTCCACTCTTGCTGCTGGATGATGGATGCCAAGAAATGAAGGACAAAATTAGAAAGAGGAGGTGGGAGGAACTCATATCACCAATCACCAGAATCAATGCTAATATCATAAGAGAGTTCTATGCCAATGTCTCAAGGCTTGACATGAGTGAGGCCCCAACATACAAGAGCTATGTGCGGGGAGTGGAAGTAGACTTTAGCTCGGATGCAATCAAGAAAGTCTTGGGACTAAAATCAGTCCGCTTTAGTGAACCGGGATACCACCAAAGGGTAAATGGTGATCCGGATTATGATGGGATTTCTAGAGATATTTGTATGGAGAACTTAGAGTGGGAAGGAGATGACAAGAACAAATACAAGTATTTGAAGAGAGTTAACCTTACCCCGGAAGCAAAGGGATGGTATGAGTTATTGAAAAGATCAATTCTGGGCACAGTAAACACCTCAGAAGTTAACAAGAATAGAGTTGTTATGTTGCATTGCATTATTGTGGGAGGAGAGGTAAAAGTTCATGAAATCCTGGCAAAAGACATTCAAAAGCTTGCTGAGAAGAACTCGGCCGGGTCTTGGTTATACTATCCAAGTACCATTTGGAGGTTGTGTGCAAAGGCTAAAGTGCCAATGGAAGAGGAGAATCCAATGTGGTTAAGCCAAGGCATGCCTATAACCATTGAAAGAATGATGATGGCTCCTGAAGCACATCAAGGCCGAAGATTACATGGAAGAAGGCAAAGAGAAGAACCAATGGAGGGAGAAGAATTACAAGAGGAAGAAGAGCCACAAGAGGAGGAGGAACAGCAGCACATTCCTCTACATAACAATCTGGACATGACTCAAATGCAGGAAGCAATTGGAAGATTATCACAACAGTACATGAGAATTCAAGAAAGGCAAGAGGAATACCATTCACTATACATGAAAAACCAACAAGAACAAGAAGAACGGGAGCTAAGAATGATGAACAAACAAAGTGAATTTGAGTCAAAATTCCTTGTGATGCAAGAAGAGCATGCTTTTTAATCTCATGAATCATTTGGAAAGTTGGAACAAATGCAAGCTGAAAATTTGAGGGCTCTCAAAGAGTTCACAACACTCCAAGATGCAAGATATGAAGTCCAAGCCAACTACAACATAAATAGTCAAATCAAGATGAACTATATTGGAGAGCATCTGCACAACATGGATCCAGCTTTTCCAACTGTTGATGAATTCTTCAAAAGGAGAAGTGAGATAGAAGTAAGCAATGCAATGAAGCTTGAAGATAGAGTAGAGGAAGCGATGAATAAAGCTGGTTTCTGGCGGGATCAACAGACAACAGACATGGACACAGGGAACACCAGCAACCAGGTGTATGAAAGAAGAAAGAAAAAGCATGACAAATAAAAGGTGGACTTGCTCCTTGTTCATCACTACAAAGAAAAAAGCATGCATTATGTCTGTTTTAAGTGGTCCTTGCATCTTTAAGTAGTTATTATAATTAATAGTCTTTGCATCATGTTTGTTTCCCTTAAAATAAGTAAGCTAGTCTATGTGTGAGCTTGTGTGTTTACTTTTACTGAACAAAAAGCATGCTTTATCCCCTGCATTTTCAATTCAATAAAAGAAATGTTTGAATATGAAATGAGATAGTTCTCTGTTAGATAGAAGTACAATAAAAGTAAGTGGTGGTGTGTGTGTGTGATTGTATAATAGCTCACTTTTAGTGAATAAAAGAACTAGGATGTCTCCTTCTAAGTATAAAGTGGCCTATTATCTATGAATCTCAATCAAATAAAAATCCTTGGTTAGAAAGAAAAACAAAAAGAAAGAAAAAAGGGGAGAAAAAGAAATAGCCAAAGAGTGGCAGAACAAAAGAAAACAAAAAAAAAAAGAAACAAAGCTGGACACCAATAGCTTGAACCTTAGAATATATGTCTGTGGTGTCTTTGTATTAGGATCTGCTTGGATTAGTAAGCTCTTTGGAGTGCATCAACACTTGGTGACTTGGGTTAACTAACCTGGGATCATCAGCTGAAAGTCCACTATCAAGAGCAACCTAACTACAAGGCATTTAGTAGCCCAAAGAGGTGCTGGGCATTAATGTTCTAAGAAGGAATGTGAGCCAAGTGTCTATAGTGAATAATGTGTCAAGTATAAAGAAAAGGAAATGAACTTGCTACACATGACACTCAAATAAAGCTTATGAACAAAATAATAGCCAAGGATAAAGAAATAATGAGAGGTCATAGCAGTATGTTACTTGAAGCTTGAAGGAGACTTTCTAGGCTTAAGAGTCAATAAGAGGTGAGTGTTTACATATCCACATAAAACCCCATGAACTACCAATAACACTCTACTAGCATGAACATCCTCTTCCATTTCATTCTTTCTTCTCAATAAATCATTTCTTGCTTGGGGACAAGCAAGCTTTAAGTTTGGTGTTGTGATGACAAGTCATCTTAGCCTAGTTTCACTAGCCTTTTTCTTTTGTTTTAAATTGAATTATGCACTTTCTTGAGCCATAAGCAAGCCAATTGGGTAGATTTTCATGCTTCCTTTGATTTAATCAACCATGTATGAATTCATGCTATTTCATGAGGTTTTATGCTATAATTGTCACATATTATGAAAGAATGAATATCTCATAGTTTTGAGCATAGCTTTGATGTGTTTGGTTGATTAATGATAGGTGAAGAAAGCTTGGAGAAAGGTTGAAGCAAGGAGGAATGGCTAGGAGGAAGAGAGGACAAAAAGTTTAAGCAAAAGTTTGCCTCAAACTTTAGCTCAAACTTTTGGAATAAGTGAAAATGAACCAGGGAGCAAAAAGCTGGACCAAAAGTTTGCCTCAAACTTTTGTGCAAACTTTTGTGCAAAAAGCTGGACCAAAAGTTTGCCTCAAACTTTTGTGCAAACTTTTGGGCAAAAAGCTGGAGCAAAAGTTTGCCTCAAACTTTTTGGCAAACTTTTGGCATCACAAATCAACACCCTGGAGAGCAAAAGTTTGCGCCAACGTTAGCCTCAAACTTTTTGGCAAACATTGGTGCATGAACAACACACCCTGGAGAGCAAAAGTTTGCGCCAACGTTAGCCTCAAACTTTTTGGCAAACGTTGGCGCATGAACAACACACCCTGGAGAGCAAAAGTTTGCGCCAACATTTGCCTCTAAATTTTTGGCAAACGTTGGCGCCATGAGTGTGCAAGGGGAGGCCAACGTTGGAGCAAAAGTTTGACCCCAAACTTTTGCCCCAACGTTGGTATCAGCAAAAGAGGGTGGCTGATGTGAAAAGTTTGAGTAAAAGTTTGCCTCAAACTTTTACTCAAGCTTTCATGATTCCAAACCCGGTTCAATTCGGTTCTTCTCCAAACTCCAAGAGCAATCAACCAAGGCCTCTATCAACCCAATTCCATCAAGAGCAAAGGCCCAATTGAAGGCTTGAAGACCATTTGAAGAAAGTGTATAAATAGCATAGGATTTAAGTTTTTAAGAGAGCTTTCCCTTTTAGTTTTCAGAGAGAGTTTTCGGAGAGCTTTTGGTGTTGAGTGAATTTTAATTTCTAAGTCTCGGGGAAGGAGAATTGAATTCCCTTCCTCTTAGTTTTCTTTCTTTTAATTTCAATTACAATTGTCTTGGATCTTGGGTTGGAGAATTGAAGGAAATCTGTTTCAATCTCACCTTGGGATCTTGTTTAATTCTTTGCTTAATTGAATTTCCGTTTCGGTTAATTGCTTCTTCATCTACTTTCTTTGCAATTTACATTTCCTTTGTAATTGTTCTTGTTGGATCTAGGAAGGCATTGAGATCTAGACTTGGTTATCTAGTCTCTTGGGTCCTGAGATCTAAATTCCAATTTTACATCATCTGTTTAATGCTTTTCATGCTCATTTACAATTCTGTTTTTAGATCCGGTTCAATCCAAGTTATCTTCTACTCCTCTGCTTGTTGAATTTTACTTTTCCTTGTTTAATTTCTGCAAATCCAATTCCCAATTCCCTTTACAATCCAAGCCATTTACATTTCTTGCACTTTAAGATTCTGCAATTTACATTTCTAGCGTTCTAAGTTTCTGCCATTTAATTTCTTGTTCTTTAAGATTCAGTACTTTAAATTTCAGTTCTCTTTAATTTCATGCAATTTACCCATTCCCTTTACTTCTCATGCAATTTACATTCTGCAAATCACAATTCACTCAACCAAAACTTGATTCGCTTGACTAAATCAACCACTAAACTAAAATTGCTCAATCCTTCAATCCCTGTGGGATCGACCTCACTCCCGTGAGTTATTATTACTTGATGCGACCCGGTGCACTTGCCGGTTAGATTTGTGTGTTTGGAATTCGTTTTCCAAAAATACACATCAACAATTCAAATTCTGTGTGAGGAGGAGGCATATGACAAAAACTCAAAATTTTACTTTGCAATTTCCAATTTAAGTCAACAAAGTGAGCAGGTAAGCATAAATAACCCTCTGTAGTGATGGATGTCCATAAATTAGAAGTCAAACAAACTCTATTAGGAATGGCTACTAAAGTACTTTTAAGCTTTTCTTTTTTCCTTGAGTAAATTTTTAGCACATCCTCCTCAAGAGTATTTCTAGTAATCAAGCCTAGAGTTGGACTGATGTATTTTACCCAAATCCTAAATTTTTTATTATCAACAATAAAAAAGGGAACATCACAATCAATCATAAAGGCAGCAAATATCTCACGTGATACATGATTATCTATCTTGAGGGCCCCCATTTTATTTTGCATTTCTATCAAAGTTTGACCAATATCCTCAAAGTCTATTTTCACGCACCTATCTAAATGACGCTTAAGTGACGATGTCCCATATTGTTTACCGCCAGCCTTAAACTTCTGTTTGCATCCATCACATTGAGCACGATCTATACCATTATCACCAGGTCCAAGCTTTGTAAAATATCTCCACAAACGCATGAATATATGATAGAGACATAACAAAAACAAAGAATAGCAATCACAGTTCCTTATTTTAACAAAAAAGAAAAAGAAAATAAAAATCTTCACTTACTGAATAACAGCCGCCGAGAAGTAGAAGAGGAGACAGGAGCGCGCCGGGAATCCGCCGAAAATAGTATCACCAAGGCCCGAGAGGCAAAGGAGGAAAGATGAGCAGATGGTAGAGTAGAGGCAAGACCAAATAGCGCTACCGGGACTTCAATTTGGTGAGGACTGACAAGAATCTAGATGAGACAGGGACTGGCGACGGGAAGATCGACGACGATGAGCTGCTGAAGGCTGAAGCCGAGGGTCAGGGTCTCAGGATCAGGGAAGGGTTAGGGCCGGCTGTTGTTGGTGGGAAGGAAAACCTAATCTTCTATTCAAGAAGCTATTTATATTATATGTACATTTACAAAAATACCCTTAAAAAAAACAAGATGGCAGCCCGCCCTACCCTGCCTTGGCCAGCGATTTTGGCGGTGCAGTTTAGGCGGGTTTTTAAAATTTGGCGGGCTCAAAATCTCGCCCCGACCCTCCTTTTTTGGCGTTTTGACCCAGCGGGTTTGACCCATTTTGCCACCCCTACTAACAAACTTATATATGTTGGGCTTGGGCCCAGTCCAACCCGTTAGCATTTTTGCCCTGTTTGGCCCAATTTTGGGCCAAACCTTTAGAATTAGCACCAGGTTTTTAACTTTAATTGCTTTCCTAAGTTTTTCTATAGTTTTTTTTATTACTTTCACGTAGTACCAAATAGACTTAAGCCGATACTGCCAGCTAATTTACCGATACGCATTTTTATGCAATTTTACGCAGAAAATTACATCCATACTACTTTCAAATTCATCCGAATAAGGTTCTTCAAATTCAAAGGATTCATTCGTGAAAGAAAATTCTTCACTAATATGGCTTGATGCATGATTTCCATCACCAAGGAAACTCAATTCTTGCTCCATTCTTTCCAATTTTTCATTCATAACTTGACTTGGAGGTTGTGCACTCTCCTCCTCAACATCAAGTTCAATCTTCTCGGAGGAACTTTTCATAACTCTAGATTCCCATGGAGATTCGGCATCTCCTAAATCTTCAACCACTTCCTCTTTTCCAATAATTTTGGCTTTCTCCACTTGCTCTAGTACAAAATCCCACTCCTTGTTTTCCACCGGAGTCTCTAATCTCTCTCTCATACTCCGTTCTTCATTAGATTCTTCACATGTGGCCATGGGAGTGCCTTGAGTGTCCAAACATTAGGAAGCTAATCGACTTACTACCTCGGTCAAGGTAGCCATGAACTCTAGTTGCCTCCTTTGAGTTTCACGTCGCTCTTGAAGGATGGTTTGTAGCTCCCTTTGCTCTTGGAGACATGAAATGAGAATGTTGTTCATTGAGGATTGGGTGGATAGGAGGGTTCATCATATGGGAGAAAAGGTTCACAATAGGAAGATGCTTCATTTTGGTGGGGGTATTGAGGTGGTATATGTGAGAATGGTAGTTCTTGGGAGTAATTGTGTTGGAATTGTGGTGGCTCTAAGGGTTTTCTTTCATAATAGTCACAAGAATGAGGTAAAGAAGGTTGGTTGTACGATGGATATGGGTTATAGGATAGTGTTTGGTAAAATGGGGCTTGTGAGTATAGTGGTTGAGGGCTATGTTGAGGATAGGGCTCATAGGCATATGGTGGTTGTGGTTGATAATCACAAGGAGATCCACCATAGCCATTAGATGGGTATGCATCAAGGTATAGTTTTTGGTCATAGTATGTTGGAGGAGGTTGTTGCCATGATGGTTGATCATGAGTATATGGCTCCTCCCACCTTTGATTGTCCCAACCATGTTGCAATCCTTCACCGTAGTTCTCATTTCCTACAACATAGTTGTAACCACACGCATAGCCAAACTGATGAGAATTCATAGTAGGAATAGAAAATAAAGACAAACACTAATAAGAACTAATGAAAATAAACTCCTAAAACTAGCGAAAACCAACAAAGAAGCAAAAGCAACTATTCACAATATTAACATATATACAATAACCAACAATAAGCACACATTGCAATTCCCCGGCAATGGCGCCAAAAACTTGATGGGGGATAAATGTCGGTCTAGAATTTCTCAAAGAAATTTCGTTGTAAGCATAGTTCCAAACCAACCATTCATCCTCCATCAAAGTTTAGAAGGTTTGTCACAATACAAATAAAAATAAATGGGAGTATTAATCCCGGGTCATTCTTCCTACGAATTGTAATGAAGTGCTCAATTATTGGCTATGAAGGGATATTTGAGGTTGAGGTGGTGATTGACAAGAAATATAAATGGCAAGAAATTAAATGGCAATTAACTAATAAAGGAAAGGAAATCAAATGGTAAAAAATTCTTGGCAAGGGTTGATGGTTAAGGATCACTATCCTTGTTACTAACCACAACATGATAATTGCAAGGATCAATCCTATTTAGTCATCCTCTAACAACTAAAGGAAAGTCAAATGAGCTACATCAATCCTAATCCATAAGTCCTAGCTACTCACTAATTGAATTAGTGAAGACTAGTGCCAATGGACACCAATTATCAATCACTTGGACATTAGCAACTCAAGGTCACCCAAGTAACCAACCCAAGCTAAGAAGAGGGAAATCTACTCTATAGCTAAGGGAAATATTTCATCAAACACTTAGAGTGTAATAAAAGTAAACATCATAAATTGCAAGAATTAATGAAAACTATAACAAACACAAACAAGAAATCAACAACAGCAACTAAGGCAAACATAAAAAGACATGGAAACATAAAATTGCATTAAAAGAGAAATGAAATTAACAAAAGAGTTCATGAGCTAAAGTTGGCAAAATAGAGGAATTGATAAGAGAAGTAAATGAACTAAAGTACTAGAACAAATAAAACTAAAGGAAAACTAAATTTAAGCAAGATTGAAATCTAGATCTAAAAAGAAATAAAACTAAGAACCCTAAAACCTAGAGAGAGGAGAGAGCCTTTTCTCTCTGGAATTCTACATCTAGCTAAAACTAATGTGTGTATGAATGAAATTGTCTCCCCCATCCTCCTTTACTCCCAGCCTCTAATCTGCAGAATAGGCTTGAAACTAGGCCAAAACCAGCTCAGAAATTACCCCCAGCGTTTTTACTTTAGTGAGGCACGTGTCGCTTGTCACGCGTACCCATCAGCCACGCGTACGCGTCACTGGATAATGCAGTGGCCATGCGTACGTGTCATGTTGACGCTGTACTTGGTCACGCGCAAGCGTCAGTCTCACGTACGCGTCGAGGCTAGCTTCTCAAATCCTTAATTTCTTGTGTTCCTTCCACTTTTGCATGCTCTTTTTTCCATTCCTTATGTCATTCCTGCCCTATAAACCCTGAAATCACTTAACAAGCACATCACGTCATCGAATGGTAATAAAAGATGATTAAAAATGATCAATTTTAAGTCTTAGGAAGCATGTTTTCACTCTTAAGTACAAATTAGGAAGGATTTACAAAACCATGCAACTTATATGGATAAATGTGAGAATAGTTGAAAAAATCTACTCAATTCGATACACAATAAAGCATAAAATTATGGTTTATCAATCTTCCCACACTTAAACATTATCATGTCCTCATGCTAAGCTCAAGAGAAGCTATAAAGGGGTGAAGAGGGATGGTAGGATTTATTAAATGTAACCTATCTATATGAATGTAACTAAATGTAAAATGTTTTTACCTACTTGGTTAAAGGTAAATCAATCCCCAAGAACATATGTGAACAAGTAGGGCTAAGATAGTCATGTATTCATGAATTCTACCAATTCAAATCTCAAAATGAAGTACAAATAGACTTGCAAGAAAAAAGATCATGAAAGTCAGGAACAAGGAATTGAGCATCGAACCCTCACCAGAAGTGTTTGCACTCTAATCTCTCTAGTGTTTGGGGATCGATTCTCTCAATTCTCTGCTAATCTTGCTTTCCAAGCCTTGCTCTTCTTCTACCAATCAACATATGTTCAATTCATGAATACACATATCAAGAAGTCTTTTCAAGGGTTGTAATGGGGTTATGGTCAAGGTAGGATTGTATTTCGTCAAGTGGACTAAAGTTTGAATCCTTGATTAACCTAAACTTCCCACCTAACCTAAGACAATCCATGTAATCAAAATGCAAAACCTAACTACCCATTGACTATCTTTTGCCACATATTCATGCATCCCAATTTTGAATACAATACATATGCATTGCTATCACCACTTACTTTGGGGCTTTTTGTCCCTTTTTTTATTGTTTTCTTTTTCTCTTTTTCTTTTTTTTTTATTTTTCTTTTATTTTTGGTTTTTTTCTTTTGTTTTTCTTCTTTTTATATACATATGGTGGAAAATATCTATATACACGAGATTCATGCATATGGTTAAAGTATTGAATGCATGAATATGTACCCAACTATTTTTTTTTCATTTTTACAAAAATTATAAAATACCCAATTTCCAAACCAAATGTTCCCAAACCCAATTTTTCTATACTTAAATCATGCACACTCTCACTAGGGATTCAAATTAAGGATATTCATTATTTTCCGCTTAGAGTTAGTGATGTGCTAAAATAAAGAACACATGGGGTAAAATAGGCTCAACATTGATTTGCAAAGGATGATGAAAGGGTAAGACCATTTGGGTATGTGAGTTTAGTGAAACAAAGGCCTCAATCACATAAATGCATTTATACATCAAATAATAGAAATAGAATCAAGCAAGAGAAAGGTCACAATCTTAGAGAGAATAACACACACCAAAACAAGAATATTGGTTGATAAGATGCAACCAATCAAATAGGCTCAAAATCTCACTGGGTTTGTGTGTTCTAGCTCTAAAACCATGTTCCAAAATAAATTTATTCAAGCAAATTCAACAAAAGTTTTGATTCAAATTAGTGAAATGCCTTAAAACACTTTCTTGGAAAAGAAATCATCACTTCAACCAAGTAGTCCTAGTAAGAAAGAAGTGGTAAAATATGTACAATTTCTAACTAACATGCAATCTATCATGCAATGAAACAACTAACTAATAAAGAAGATGAAGAATTGGTGTTGGAAAAGGAAGTAGTTACCCACGGAAGTTGGTCCTCGACCTCCCCATACTTAAAGATTGCACCATCCTTGGTGCATGCAAAGATGAGCAAGGTGGATTAGGGTGGGTTGCTACAACTGATGAGCTCCTTTAAAAGATTGTGCGGAGGGACTTGTTGTTCGCCCCATTTAGAAGCTTTTCCTTTCCCTTCTTGGTGGCCAGCCTGAAAGGGGAGAAAAAGACGGAAGATTAAGCACAAAAAACAAAGATATCAAAGCAAACATAACATAGGTGGGGGCTAATGCCAAATAAGATTGGGGTTCTCAACTACATGGTAGCTACAACATGTAAGTGAGAAAGCAATATAAGTGAAGGGCATATCAACTAACACTTGATGCAAGAGTAAAATCAAAGCATAAGTAAATAGCATGAAGAGCATTTGGAGCATCAAGTTCAAATAGGAAAGAGTGGGTCATGAAAGACAATGGAAGTTCATATTAATGCACAAAGGGTGCAAGAGTCATTAAAGATTAAGCATTGACCAAAAGATTTCATTACCCAATCAATATCAAACAAGTCACGAAGCACCAAAACTATCTAAGAAATTCTCAACAGTTAAGTAGAAAAATTCAACACCAATGTTAAAACAATGAATTTAGAAAAGAAAATCAGAACAAGCAACAAAGTTAAAATGCAATCAATAAAAGTATGCAAATACAACAGAAAAAAGAAAATGAAAGATAAGAAAAATGAGAAGTGGAATTTTGAAGAGAGGGAGAAGAAGAAAGTAAGAAAGGAAGAAGAAAGAAGAAGAAAGGAGAGAAGAAAGAAGAAGAAACAGGGCAGCTGAGGTCGTGAATGCGACGCGTACGCTTGGATCATGCGTACGCGTGATAGGCATAAAAAACTAGTGACACGCGCGCGTCACCTACATGCACGCGTGATGAGTAGAGAAAAGAAGGTGACACATACACGTCACTCACGCGTATGCGTGGAGACTTTTCATGCTCTTCGTGCAACACTCGCATGGTTTCAGCACAACTTTCTATTTTTTGAACCATGCGGTAGTAGCATTTCAGCATAAAAAATTCACAATTCATGAAACTAGTGCGACACGTATACGTCGATCACACCCACGCGTGGATAGGAAAAAAAATGGGTGACGCATACTGGTGCGCAGAAATTGTGATTACACTTTGATTATGTAAAATTCATTGCTCTTTCTTTCCCTGGCAATGGCACCAAAAACACGATGCCAATACCATGGTTCACAACTTCGCACAACTAACCAGCAAGTGCACTGGGTCGTCCAAGTAATACCTTACGTGAGTAAGGGTCGAATCCCACGGAGATTGTTGGTATGAAGCAAACTATGGTCACCTTGTAAATCTCAGTCAGGTGGATATAAAATAGTAATGGGGTTTTCAAAATTAATTAATAAAATAGGGATAGAAATACTTATGTAAATCATTGATGAGAATTTCAGATAAGCGAATAGAGATGCTTTCGTTCCTCTGAACCTCTGCTTTCCTGCTATCTTCATCCAATCAGTCTTACTCCTTTCCATGGCTGGCTTTATGTAATGCATCACCATTGTCAATGGCTACTTTCGGTCTTCTCTCGGGAAAATGATCCAAATGCCCTGTCACGGCACGGCTAATCGTCTGGAGGCATCACCCTTGTCAATGGTTACATCCTATCCTCTCAGTGAAAATGGTCAACGCACCCTGTCACGGCACGGCTATTCATCTGTCGGTTCTCGATCATGCTGGAATAGGATTTACTATCCTTTTGCGTCTGTCACTACGCCCAGCAATCGCGAGTTTGAAGCTCGTCACAGTCATTCAATAATTGAATCCTACTCGGAATACCACAGACAAGGTTTAGACTTTCCGGATTCTCTTGAATGCCGCCATCATTCTAGCTTACACCATGAAGACCCCAATATCTCGGACTCGGTCCCTTGTATTAGTAATCTAAGAGATACTCATTCAATCGAAGGTAGAACGGGAGTGGTTGTCAGGCACGCGTTCATAGGTAATGATGATGATTGTCACGTTCATCACATTCAGGTTGAAGTGCGAATAAATATCTTAGAAGTGGAATAAGTTGAATTGAATAGAAAACAGTAGTACTTTGCATTAATCTTTGAGGAACAGCAGAGCTCCACACCTTAATCTATGGAGTGTAGAAACTCTACCGTTGAAAATACATAAGTGAAAGGTCCAGGCATGGCCGAGAGGCCAGCTCCCAAAACGTGATCACAGGATCAAAATACAATCCAGGATGTCTAATACAATAGTGAAAGGTCCTATTTATAATAAACTAGCAACTAGGGTTTACAGAAGTAAGTAATTGATGCATAAATCCACTTTTGGGGCCCACTTGGTGTGTGCTTGGGCTGAGCTTGAATGTTGCACGTGTAGAGGTCCTTCTTGGAGTTGAACGCCAGCTTTTGTGCCAGTTTGGGCGTTGAACTCCACTTTGCAGCTTGTTTCTGGCGCTGGACGCCAGAATTAGGCAGAGAGCTGGCGTTGAACGCTAGTTTGCGTCGTCTAAAAGTAGGCAAAGTATGGACTATTATATATTTCTGGAAAGCCCTGGATGTCTACTTTCCAATGCAATTGGAAGCACGCCATTTCGAGTTTTGTAGCTCCAGAAAATCTACTTTGAGTGCAGGGAGGTCAGAATCCAACAGCATCAGCAGTCCTTCTTTAACCTCTGAATCTGATTTTTGCTCAAGTCCCTCAATTTCAGCCAGAAAATACCTGAAATCATAGAAAAACACACAAACTCATAGTAAAGTTCAGAAATGTGAATTTAACATAAAAACTAATGAAAACATCCCTAAAAGTAACTAGATTCTACTAAAAACATACTAAAAACAATGCCAAAAAGCGTATAAATTATCCGCTCATCACAACACCAAACTTAAATTGTTGCTTGTCCCCAAGCAACTGAAAACCAAATAGGATAAAAAGAAGAGAATATACTATAAATTCCAAACTATCAATGAAACATAGCTTTAATCATATGAGCGGGACTTATAGCTTTTTGCCTCTTGAATAGTTTTGGCATCTCACTTTATCCATTGAGGTTCAGAATGATTGGCATCTATAGGAACTCAGAGTTTAGATAGTGTTATTGATTCTCCTCGTTCAGAATGATGATTCTTGAACACAGCTATTTTATGAGTCTTGGCCGTGGCCCTAAGCACTTTGTTTTCCAGTATTACCACCGGATACATAAATGCCACAGACACATAATTGGGTGAACCTTTTCAGATTGTGACTCAGCTTTGCTAAAGTCCCCAATTAGAGGTGTCCAGGGTTCTTAAGCACACTCTTTTTTTGCTATGGACCTTGACTTTAACCGCTCAATCTTAAGTTTTCACTTGACACCTACACGCCACAAGCACATGGTTAGGGACAGCTTGGTTTAGCCGCTTAGACCAGGATTTTATTCCTTTAGGCCCTCCTATCCACTGATGCTTAAAGCCTTGGGATCCTTTTTATTTGCCCTTGCCTTTTGGTTTTAAGGGTTATTGGCTTTTTGCTCTTGCCTCTTGGTTTTAAGAGCTTTTGGCTTTTTCTGCTTGCTTTTTCTGTCTATTTTTTTTCGCCTATTATTTTTTTCTGCAAGCTTTGTTCTTTGCTGCTTTTTCTTGCTTCAAGAATCATTTTTATGATTTTTCAGATTATCAAATAACATGTCTCCTTGTCATCATTCTTTCAAGAGCCAACATATTTAACATTCTTAAACAACAACTTGAAAAGACATATGCACTGTTCAAGCATTCATTCAGAAAACAAGAAGCATTGTCACCACATAATTATAATTAAGCTAAGTTCAAGGATAAATTCGAAAATCAAGTACTTCTTGTTCTTTTGAATTAAAACATTTTTCATTTTAAGAGAGGTGATGGATTCATAGGACATTTATAACTTTAAGACATAGTTACTAACTACTAATGATCATGTAATGAAGACACAAACATAGATAAGCACACAACATAGAAAATGAAAAACAGAAGAAATAAGAACAAGGAATGAATCCACCTTAGTGATGGTGGCGTTTCCTTCTTGAGGAACCAATGATGTCCTTGAGCTCTTCTATGTCTCTTCCTTGTCTTTGTTGCTCCTCCCTCATTGCTTTTTGATCTTCTCTTATTTAATGGAGCATGATGGAGTGCTCTTGATGTTCCACCCTTAATTGTCCCATGTTGGAACTTAATTCTTCTAGGTAGGTGTTGATTTGCTCCTAATAATTTTGTGGAGGAAAATGCATTTGAGGCATTTCCGGGGTCTCATGGTGATGAGCTTCTTGCGCCTCTTGAGCTCCATGAATGGGCTCTCTTGCTTGCTCCATCTTTTTCTTAGTGATGGGCTTCTCTTCCTTAATAGGAATGTCTCCTTCTATGAAAGCTCCAGCTGAGTAACATAGATGGCAAATAAGATGAGGAAAAGCTAGCCTTGCCATGGGGGATGACTTTTCGGCTATTTTGTAGAGTTCATTAGAGATGACTTCATGAACTTCTATTTCCTCTCCAATCATGATGCTATAAATCATGATGGCCCGATCCACAGTAACTTCAGATCGGTTGCTAGTAGGGATGATGGAGCATTGGATGAATTCCAACCATCTTCTAGCCACAGGCTTGAGGTCCAGTCTTCTTAGTTGAACCGGTTTGCCTTTTGAGTCAATTTTCCATTGAGCTCCTTCTACCCATATGTCCATAAGGACTTGGTCCAACCTTTGATCAAAGTTGACTCTCCTTGTGTAGGGGCGTGCGTTCTCTTCCATGTTTGGCAAGTTGAACGCCAACCTCACATTTTCCGGACTAAAATCTAAGTATTTCCCCCGAACCATTGTAACATAGTTCTTTGGATCCGGGTTCTTACTTTGATCATGGTTCTTGGTGATCCATGCATTAGCATAGAACTCTTGAACCATTAGGATGCCGACTTGTTGGATGGGATTTGTTAGAACTTCCCAACCTCTTCTTTGAATTTCATGTAGGATCTCCAGATACTCATTTCTTTTGAGTTTGAAAGGGACCTCAGGGATAACCTTCTTCTTGGCGACAACATCATAGAAGTGGTCTTGATGGGCTTTGGAGATGAACCTTTCCATCTCCCATGACTCGGAGGTGGAAGCTTTTGTCTTCCCTTTTCCTTTTCTAGAGGATTCTTCGGTCTTAGGTGCCATCAATGGTAATGGAAAAACAAAAAGCTTATGCTTTTACCACACCAAACTTAGAATATTGTTCGCCCTCGAGCAATAAAAGAGAATAGATGAAGAAGAAGAAGAAATGGAGGAGAGGGAGAAGGGGTTGTGTTTCGGCCAAGAAGAGAAGAGAGGGTTGTGTTGTGTGAATTTGAAGAAGAATGGAGGTCTTTATATAGGGAAGAGAGGGGAGGAAGGTTTCGACCATATGGGTGGGTTTGGGTGGGAAATTGGTTTTGAATTTTGAAGGTAGGTGGAGTTTATGAGGTAGGTTTATGGGGAAGAGTGGGTGGATGTGAGTGGTGAAGGGTTAATAGGGAAGAGGGATGGAGGTGATAGGTGAAGGGTTTTGGGGAAGAGTGTTTATTGGGAATAGAGGATGATTGAGAAGAGAGAAGAGAGTGAGTGGAGGTAGGTAGGGATCCTGTGGGGTCCACAGATCCTGAGGTGATCCTGTGGGGTCCACAGATCCTGAGATGATCCTGTGGGGTCCACAGATCCTGAGGTGTTCAAGGATTTACAACCTTGCACCAAATTAGGCATGTAAAATGCCCTTGCACACAACTCTGGGCGTTCAGCGCCAGGTTTGTGCCCATTTTGGGCGTTCAACGCCCATTTGTTGCCCATTTCTGGCGTTGAACGCCAGAACCATGCTTGTTCTGGGCGTTCAGCGCCAGCTCCTCTCCAGGGTGCAATTCTGGCGTTCAGCACCCAGATGATGCCCATTGTGGGTGTTCAACACCCAGACACTGCCCATTTTGGGCGTTCAGCGCCAGAACCATACTCTGTTCTGGCGTTGAACGCCAGGCAGGTGCTTCCTCCAGGGTGTGATTTTTCTTCTGCTGTTTTTGATTCCATTTTCAATTTTTATATTTATTTTGTGACTCCACATGATCATGAACCTATAAAGACATATAAATAAGAAAAATATAGTTAGATAAATAAAAATTGGGTTGCCTCCCAACAAGCGCTTCTTTAATGTCAATAGCTTGACAGTAGGCCCTCATGGAGCCTTGGTGCACGAAATTGTGATGTCCAGGCTCAAACTATTCCTGGCACGTGAGCAACTTGGTACACGTAATCGTGATTACACATTCATAAATTGTCACAACTTCGATACAACTAACCAGCAAGTGCACTGGGTCGTCCAAGTAATACCTTACGTGAGTAAGGGTCGAATCCCACGGAGATTGTTGGTATGAAGCAAGCTATGGTCACCTTGCAAATCTCAGTCAGGCGGATATAAAACAGTTATGTGATTTTCGAATATTAATTAATCAGATAGGGATAGAAATACTTATGTAAATCATTGGTAGGAATTTCAGATAAGCGAATGGAGATGCTTTTCGTTCCTCTGAACCTCTGCTTTCCTGCTATCTTCATCCAATCAGTCTTACTCCTTTCTATGGCTGGCTTTATGTGATACATCACCACTGTCAATGGCTACTTTCGGTCATCTCTCGGGAAAATGATCCAATGCCCTGTCACGGAACGGCTAATCGTCTGGAGGCATCACCCTTGTCAATGGCTTCATCTTATCCTCTTAGTGAATAATATGCTCACGCACCCTGTCACGGCACGGCTATTCATCTGTCGGTTCTCGATCATGCTGGAATAGGATTTACTATCCTTTTGCGTCTGTCACTAACGCCCTGCAATCGCGAGTTAGGAGCTCGTCACAGTCATTCAATCATTGAATCCTACTCGGAATACCACAGACAAGGTTTAGACCTTCCGGATTCTCTTGAATGCCGCCATCATTCTAGCTTACGCCACGAAGATTCTGGTTAGGAGATCTAAGAGATACTCATTCTAGCTTATTTCATGTAGAACAGAAGTGTTTGTCAGGCACGCGTTCATAAGGGAGAAGGATGATGAGCGTCACACATAAGCATCACCTTCATCACGTTCTTGGGTGCGAATGGATATCTTAGAAGCGAAATAAGAAGAATTGAATAGAAAACAGTAGTACTTTGCATTAATCTTTGAGGAACAGCAGAGCTCCACACCTTAATCTATGGCGTGTAGAAACTCTACCGTTGAAAATACATAAGTGAAGGTCCAGGCATGGCCGAGAGGCCAGCCCCTCTGATCTAAGAACCAGGCATCCAAAGATGTCAAAATACAATAGTAAGAGGTCCTATTTATAATAAACTAGCTACTAGGGTTTACATGAGTAAGTATTTGATGTATAAATCCACTTCCGGGGCCCACTTGGTGTGTGTTTGGGCTGAGCTTAAGTGTTGCACGTGCAGAGGCCATTTGTGGAGTTGAACGCCAGTTTTTGTGCCAGTTTGGGCGTTCAACTCTGGTTTTGGATCCTTTTCTGGCGCTGGACGCCAGATTTGGGTAGAAAACTGGCGTTGAACGCCAGTTTACGTCGTCAATTCTTGGCCAAAGTATGTACTATTATATATTGCTGGAAAGCCCTGGATGTCTACTTTATAACGCAATTGGAAGCGCACCATTTTGAGTTCTGTAGCTCCAGAAAATCCACTTTGAGTGCAGGGAGGTCAGAATCCAACAGCATCAGCAGTCCTTTTTCAACCTCTGAATCTGATTTCTGCTCAAGTCCCTCAATTTCAGCCAGAAAATACCTGAAATCACAGAAAAACACACAAACTCATAGTAAAGTCCAGAAATGTGAATTTAACACAAAATCTATTAAAAACATCCCTAAAAGTAACTAGATCCTACTAAAAACATACTAAAAACAATGTCAAAAAGCGTATAAATTATCCGCTCATCACAACACCAAACTTAAATTGTTGCTTGTCCCCAAGCAACTGAAAATCAAAATAGGATAAAAAGAATAGAATATACTATAAATTCCAAACCATCAATGAAACAGAGCTTCAATCATATGAGCGGGACTTATAGCTTTTTGCCTCTTGAATAGTTTTGGCATCTCACTTTATCCATTGAGGTTCAGAATGATTGGCATCTATAGGAACTTCAGATTTCGAATAGTGTTATTGATTCTCCTAGTTCAGTATGATGATTCTTGAACACAGCTTCTTTATGAGTCTTGGCCGTGGCCCTAAGCACTTTGTTTTCCAGTATTACCACCGGATACATAAATGCCACAGACACATAATTGGGTGAACCTTTTCAGATTGTGACTCAGCTTTGCTAAAGTCCCCAATTAGAGGTGTCCAGGGTTCTTAAGCACACTCTTTTTTTGCTTTGGACCTTGACTTTAACCGCTTAGTCTCAAGTTTTCACTTGACACCTACACGCCACAAGCACATGGTTAGGGACAGCTTGGTTTAGCCGCTTAGACCAGGATTTTATTCCTTTAGGCCCTCCTATCCACTGATGCTTAAAGCCTTGGGATCCTTTTTATTTGCCCTTGCCTTTTGGTTTTAAGGGTTATTGGCTTTTTGCTCTTGCCTCTTGGTTTTAAGAGCTTTGGCTTTTTCTGCTTGCTTTTTCTTTTTCTTTCTATTTTTTTCGCCTATTTTTTTTTCTGCAAGCTTTGTTCTTTGCTGCTTTTTCTTGCTTCAAGAATCATTTTTATGATTTTTCAGATTATCAAATAACATGTCTCATAGTCATCATTCTTTCAAGAGCCAACATATTTAACATTCTTAAACAACAACTTCAAAAGACATATGCACTGTTCAAGCATACATTCAGAAAATAAGAAGCATTGTCACCACATCAATATAATTAAGCTAAGTTCAAGGATAAATTCAAAACTTCATGTACTTCTTGTTCCTTTGAATTAAAACATTTTTCATTTAAGAGAGGTGATGGAGTCATAGGACATTTATAACTTTAAGACATAGTTGCTACTACTAATGATCATGTAATGAAGACACAAACATAGATAAGCACATAATATAGAAAACGAAAAACAGAAGAAATAAGAACAAGGAATGAATCCACCTTAGTGATGGAGGCGTTTCCTTCTTGAGGAACCAATGATGTCCTTAAGCTCTTCTAAGTCTCTTCCTTGTCTTTGTTGCTCCTCCTTCATTGCTTTTAGATCTTCTCTGATTTCATGAAGGATGATGGAGTGCTCTTGATGTTCCACCCTTAGTTGCTTCCAATAATTGTGTGGAAGAAAATGTATCCCCTGAGGTATCTCAGGGATCTCTTGATTTGCAGTCAAATGTTCTACCACTGAGCTATAGACCCTTGATGAAAGCTTTTGTCTTCCCTTTCCTCTTTCTAGAGGTTTCTCTGGCCTTAGGTGCCATCAATGGTTATGGAAAAAACAAAAAGCTATGCTTTTACCACACCAAACTTAGAATGTTGCTCGCCCTCGAGCAAAAGAAGAAAGAATAGAAGAATAAGAAGAAGATATGGAGGAGATAGATGGGAGTGTGTATTCGGCCATATGGGTGGGATTGGGTGGGAGAGAGATGTTGAATTTTGAAGGTAGTGGGTGTATGGATGTGAGTGGTAAATGGAAAGTAGAAGGGATGATCATGAATGGGAAGAGAGATGATGAGGTAGGTGGGGATACTGTGGGGTCCACAGATCCTGAGGTGTCAAGGCATTTACATCCCTGCACCAATTTAGGCATGTAAAATGCCCTTGCACACAACTCTGGGCGTTCAGCGCCAGGTTGGTGCCCATTTTGGGCGTTCAACGCCCCTTTGCTGCCATTTCTGGCGTTGAACGCCAGAACCATGCTTGTTCTGGGCGTTCAGCGCCAGGATGCTCCCATTTTGGGCGTTCAGCGCCAGAACTATGCTCTGTTCTGGCGTTTGAACGCCAGACAGATGCTCCTCCAGGGTGTGATTTTTCTTCTGCTGTTTTTGATTTCGTTTTCAATTTTTATATTTATTTTGTGACTCCTCATGATCATGAACCTATAAAGACACATAACTAAGAAAAATATAGTTAGATAAATAAACATTGGGTTGCCTCCCAACAAGCGCTTCTTTAATGTCAATAGCTTGACAGTGGGCTCTCATGGAGCCTCACAGATGTGCAGAGCTTTGTTGAGACTCTCCAACACCAAACTTAGAGTTTGGATATGGGAGTTCAACACCAAACTTAGAGTTTGGTTGTGGCCTCCCAACACCAAACTTGGAGTTTGACTGTGGGGGCTCTGGTTGACTCTGCTTGGAGAGAAGCTTTTTCTGCTTCCTCTCCATGGTTGCAGAGGGAGATCCTTGAGTTTGAAACACAAGGGAGTTCTCATTCCATTGAAGGAATATTTCACCTCTGTCAACATCAATCACAGCTCTTGCTGTGGCCAGGAAAGGTCTTCCTAGGATGATGGATTCATCCTCTTCCTTTCCAGTATTCAGGACTATGAAATCAGCAGGGATGTAAAGGCCTTCAACCTTTACTAACACGTCCTCTACTTGTCCATAAGCCTGTTTTCTTGAGCTGTCTGCCATCTCTAATGAGATTTTAGCAGCTTGCACCCCATAGATTTCCAGTTTCTCTATTACAGAGAGGGGCATGAGGTTTATTCCTGAACCAAGGTCACACAGAGCCTTAAAGATCATGGTGCCTATGGTACAGGGTATTATGAACTTTCCAGGATCCTGTCTCTTCTGAGGCAATGTCAGTTGATCCAGATCACTTAGTTCATTGATGAACAAGGGAGGTTCAACTTCCCAAGCATCAATGCCAAATAATTTGGCATTCAGCTTCATGATTGCACCAAGAAACTTGGCAGTTTGCTCTTCAGTGACATCCTCATTCTCTTCAGAAGAGGGATACTCATCAGAGCTCATGAAGGGCATAAGGAGGTTCAATGGGATCTCTATGGTCTCTAGATGAGCCTCAGAGTCCTTTGGTTCCTCAGAGGGAAGCTCCTTATTGACCACTGGACGTCCCAGGAGGTCTTCCTCCTTGGGATTCACGTCCTCTCCTTTCCTCACAGGTTCGGCCATGGCACTTATGTCAATGGCCTTGCACTCTCCTTTTGGGTTCTCTTCTGTATTGCTTGGGAGAGTACTAGGAGGGATTTCAGTGATCCTTTTACTCAGCTGGCCCACTTGTGCTTCCAGATTTCTAATGGAAGACCTTGTTTCATTCATGAAACTTACAGTGGCCTTAGATAGATCAGAGACTAGATTTGCTAAATTAGAAGCATTTTGTTCAGAGTTCTCTGTCTGTTGCTGAGTTGATGATGGAAAAGGCTTGCTATTGCTAAACCTGTTTCTTCCACCATTATTAAAGCCTTGCTGGGGCTTTTGATCCTTCCATGAGAAATTTGGATGATTTCTCCATGTTGAGTTATAGGTGTTTCCATAAGGTTCACCTAAGTAATTCACCTCTGCTATTGTAGGGTTCTCAGGATCATAAGCTTCTTCTTCAGAAGATGCCTCTTGAGTACTGTTGGATGCAGCTTGCATTCCATGCAGACTCTGAGAAATCATATTGACTTGCTGAGTCAATATTTTATTCTGAGCCAATATGGCATTCAGAGTATCAACCTCAAGAACTCCCTTCTTCATAGGCGTCCCATTACTCACAGGATTCCTTTCAGAAGTGTACATGAACTGGTTATTAGCAACCATGTCAATGAGTTCTTGAGCTTCTGCAAGCGTTTTCTTTAGGTGAATGGATCCACCTGCAGAAGTATCCAATGACATCTTTGATAACTCAGATAAACCATCATAGAATATATCCAGGATGGTCCATTCTGAAAGCATGTCAGAAGGACACTTTTTGGTCAACTGTTTGTATCTTTCCCAAGCTTCATAGAGGAATTCACCTTCTTTCTGTCTAAAGGTTTGAACATCAGCTCTAAGCTTGCTCAGCTTTTGAGGAGGAAAGTACTTGGCTAAGAAAGCCGTGACCAGCTTATCCCAAGAGTTCAGGCTGTCTTTGGGTTGAGAATCCAACCATAATCTAGCTCTGTCTCTTACAGCAAAAGGGAAAAGCATGAGCCTGTAGACTTCAGGATCTACTCCATTAGTCTTAACAGTATCACATATCTGCAAAATTCAGTTAAGAACTGAAAGGGATCTTCAGATGGAAGTCCATGAAACTTGCAGTTCTGCTGCATCAGAGAAACTAATTGAGGTTTCAGCTCAAAGTTGTTTGCTCCAATGGCAGGAATGGAGATGCTTCTTCCGTGTAAATTGGAATTAGGTGCAGTGAAGTCACCAAGCATCTTCCTTATATTATTATTATTTTCGGCTGCCATCTCCTTTTCCTGTTCGAAAATTTCTGAAAGGTTATCTCTGGATTGTTGTATTTTAGCTTCTCTTAATTTTTTCTTCAGAGTCCTTTCAAGTTCTGGATCTGCTTTAACAAGAATGTTCTTGTCCTTGCTCCTGCTCATATGACAAAGAAGATGGAACAGAAAAAATAGTAATAATAATATGGATCCTTTATACCACAATATGGGGATCCTTGTGTTAGTAGAAGAAAAGAAGGGAAGAAAATCTGAACTCAGAGAGAGAGGGGGTTCGGATTTTTGGAGAGTTGAAGGAAAGATGTTAGTATATCAATAAACAAATAGAAGAAGATGAGAGGGGGAAGTGAATTTTCGAAAACAATTTTTGAAAAAGAGTTAGTGATTTTTGAAAATAGTTTTTGAAAAAGGTTAGTATTTTTTTTCGAATTTTTTTTAAATAAAAAATAAAAATAATTAGTTAATAAAAAAGAAATTTTTGAAAAAAGGGGAGATATTTTCGAAAATTAGAAAGAGAGAATTAGTTAGGTAGTTTTGAAAAAGTTAAGAAACAAACAAAAAGTTAGTTAGTTAGTTGAAACAAATTTTGAAAACCAATTTGAAAAGATAAGTAGTTAGGAGGTTAGGAAAGATATCTTGAAAGATATTTTGAAAAAGATAAGATAAGAAGATATTTTTGAAAAGATATAATTGAAATTAGTTTTGAAAAAGATTTGATTTTTAAAATCTCAATTAATGACTTGATTCACAAGGAATCACAAGATATGATTCTAGAACTTAAAGTTTGAATCTTTCTTAACAAGCAAGTAACAAACTTCAAATTTTTGAATCAAAACATTAATTGATTATGTTATTTTCGAAAATTTGATATAAAATAAAAAAAGAAAAATATTTTTTGGAATTTTCGAAAATAACCAAGAATTTTGAAAAAGATTTGATTTTTGAAAAAGATTTTGAAAAAGATAAGATTTTCAATTGAAAATTTGATTTGACTCATGAGAAACAATTTGATTTTAAAAATTTTTGAAAAAGTCAATCCAAATTTTTGAATTTGATGAGAGAAAAAGGGAAAGATATTTTTTTGATTTTTGAATTTTTATGAGAGAGAAAAACACAAAAAAGATGCAATGCATGAAATTTTTAGATCAAAACATGTGATGCATGCAAGAATGCTATGAATGTCAAGATGAACACCAAGAACACTATGAATGTCATGATGAACATCAAGAACATAATTTTGAAAAATTTTTAATGCAAATAAAACATGCAAGACACCAAACTTAGAATTCTTTAATGCTTAGCACTAAGAATTCAAGAATGCATATGATAAACATGGAAAGACACAAAACAAAAAATCATCAAGATCAAACAAGAAGACTTACCAAGAACAACTTGAAGATCATGAAGAACACTATGAATGCATGATATTTTCGAAAAATGCAAAATGCATATGCAAGTGACACCAAACTTATGATATGACTCAAGACTCAAACAAGAAACATGAAATATTTTTATTTTTGTGATTTTCTAAATTTTTTTGGATTTTTATTTTATATTTTTCGAAAAATTATTTTGAAAAATAAAAATAAGGATTCCAAAATTTTTAATATGAATTCCAGGAATCTTATGCTCTAAAGTCCAATCAAAGGGTCAGGCATGGCTTAATAGCCAGCCAAGCTTTAGCATATAATTACATGGACTGGAGTGATTAGTTGAATACCAATCCCAAAGCAGTTTGGGTATGGCTTTACAGCCAGATAGGATTCAACATGTTTCATGAAACACTAGAATTCATTCTTAAAAATCTTGAAGCCATAGAATAATTTATTTTTGAAAACATTATTTTTATTATTTTATTTTATTTTTTTTTCTTCGAAAACAAAAGAAAAATTTTTGAAAGCTTTTTGAAAAATTTTTGAAAACAAAACAAAAAGAAAATTACCTAATCTGAGCAACAAGATGAACCGTCAGTTGTCCAAACTCAAACAATCCTCGGCAACGGCGCCAAAAACTTGGTGCACGAAATTGTGATTACACATTCATAATTTGTCACAACCTCGATACAACTAACCAGCAAGTGCACTGGGTCGTCCAAGTAATACCTTACGTGAGTAAAGATCGAATCCCACGGAGATTGTTGGTATGAAGCAAGCTATGGTCACCTTGCAAATCTCAGTCAGGCTGATATAAATTGATAATGGTGTTTTCGAATATTATATAATAAAATAGGGATAGAGATACTTATGTAATTCATTGGTAGGAATTTCAGATAAGCGAATGGAGATGCTTTTCGTTCCTCTGAACCTCTGCTTTCCTGCTATCTTCATCCAATCAGTCTTACTCCTTTCCATGGCTGGCTTTATGTGATACATCACCACTGTCAATGGCTACTTTCGGTCATCTCTCGGGAAAATAATCCAATGCCCTGTCACGGCACGGCTAATCGTCTGGAGGCATCACCCTTGTCAATGGCTTCATCTTATCCTCTAGTGAATAATATGCTCACGCACCCTGTCACGGCACGGCTATTCATCTGTCGGTTCTCGATCATGCTGGAATAGGATTTACTATCCTTTTGCGTCTGTCACTAACGCCCTGCAATCGCGAGTTAGGAGCTCGTCACAGTCATTCAATCATTGAATCCTACTCGGAATACCACAGACAAGGTTTAGACCTTCCGGATTCTCTTGAATGCCGCCATCATTCTAGCTTAGCCACGAAGATTCTGGTTAGGAGATCTAAGAGATACTCATTCTAGCTTATTCATGTAGAACTGAAGTGTTTGTCAGGCACGCGTTCATAAGGGAGAAGGATGATGAGCGTCACACATAACATCACCTTCATCACGTTCTTGGGTGCGAATGGATATCTTAGAAGGAAATAAG